>NC_056739.1:1606980736-1607343236 GCF_019279795.1 Protopterus annectens
TGATAATGTGGTACTTTGACATAATGAAGTAGAACCGTAGATATATATATATATATATATATATATATATATATATATATATATATATATATATATATATGGGTCTACTTTCGTTCATCAAAAGTACACTCTGGTGAATCTGAAAATGTCGACTCTGTTTAAGTGAAAGTGCTGTTTAAAAAAACTATACTTTCACGAACTCCACATCACTGAAGAATGGTTGGCAGTTCTGGGATCATGTTGACGAGCAGGTGCGGTCTTTTTAAGTCTTTTGTTACATTTGTAATGGGAGTTGAAGATGTACTGCATTTGGGGTTTGATGGTATAGATAACAGTACAGTAGTGCAATCTCGGAGTTAGTATATATAATTAACAGGGGTGTGGGGGGTGCAGTGGGGCTTGGCCCCCTGCAAAAATTTGTTTTAGTGTATCTGTTCGGTGATTTGGTTTTTGGTTATGTGGAGTTTGTGAATGTGCGGTTTCATTAAACAGCACTTTTGCTTAAAAGGAGTTGGCATTTTCAGATTCACTAGGGTGTACTTTTGATGATAGAAAGCAGACCCATATATATATATATATATATATATATATATATATATATGTTTTTTTTTTTTTGCACACATATTAATAGTTTATCTGACATCATCTACTTTCCTATGTGCTATGCACCATTCTTGAGTTACACCTTACTGCAGCTTCTCCTCAGTTAGAATTCATAAAGCAGAATGATGTCATTGTTTCACAAATCTGAATGTTTTTCTACACTTGGTACTGAGATGATAAACTATAATGTCATATTTGAGCCCCACAACCTCCCCGACATTAAATTTACAAACTTCCATGCTGTATCCAGTCCTCACTGCACTGATTTTGCTTCCCTGCGACTGGCAAATTTTTATCCCTTACTTCTTTCTTTTCTAGTCTACCAAATTGTGAGTCTGCGTCCAAATTCAGATTCTAAATGACCCATTTGATTTCTCCTTTCACGGTGCAGATTATTTAACTTCTTTACCTAGGCTATAAAAATGAAAAACTAAATAAATGCATAAAAATAAGTAAGCAATCAAAAATCAGATCATATTACTTTAATAACTGGTATCACATACATTTGCAGGTTGACACCAGAGCCATTTCTACACCAGGGCAAACAGGGAAGTTGTCATGAATGCTTAGATTACAGACACCCAAGAAGTATCCTATGCAGAACACATAATTTTTTTCAGTCCTTAATCAAGCAATCTTAGTTTTGAACAGTTGCTCATTCAAAAGTTGCCACACAGCTTATTCCGTACCCATCTGCAATATGTGTAAGCACTTTTAAAATTATTTAATGATACAGCCAGTGGGCTGAGGGGTGAAATGATTAATGACATGCTCACCAACTTGGCTGTCTTGAATAGCAAGAATGCCATACAAGCATTATTCACTGTACAGCTCTGTGCCAATCTTGATTCGGTCCATGCCAGTTATATAAGTATTCATAGTTGATTTGACACAGACTATATGTTTTCTTTCAATTTATAGTTTTCTTAGGGACTTCTATGTCAAAGTTCAGTAACATAATTAAGGTAATCTATTGATAAACATTATTGCACAGCCTGGCAGAGGTTTAGTAGCTTACCAAATAAAAATCAGAACACTTTTCTCAGTGTATTGTAAATAAACTAAACTGTCTAATTGCTCCTCAGACCTTTAAGTCATGACTGCTGAGTACAATGCCATTCTTTTGCACACACTACTGCTGACTCATGTGGTTTCACTGACAAGTTTGTCCCCCATTTCTATGCTTGGCACTGTGTAGATAATGCAAACGTCCAGCCTCACATCCATTGCACTGCCACCGCCGTACCCTAGACCCCTCCATCCACTCAGCTGCCTGCATCTAAATTATACTGTCCACTGTTGCCAGTTTGCAACAAAAAGAGGAAATCTCAGTGTAGGATGACTTTGATTATACCACCCATTCACTCGGAGTTGGGCTTCAGGCCAGTTATTCTACATTAAGAAGGTTTGTGGTCTGCACTCTTTTGGGAGGACAGGCTAGATTCTGCCCTTCTGAGCTGGGAATTTCTGGACACAGGCTTATTGTGCCTGCTTATTTTAACTGTTTCTTTCTGAAATTGGTGCACCTTGTTGCTGTAGCATAGACCAGATTCAGGCCTGCTGAATCTAGCTTTGTTTGTATAACTTGAGCACTGATCCAGGCCATCTTTTTTGGAGAAGGTTCCCCTGCACCCTAGTGGCAGGAGTGTGCAGTTAGAACTTGTCTGATTGAAGACTGCTGGAACAGGATTCAGTTTTGAGCTTTTTTTTGATTAATTGGGTAACTTGTTTAAATCAGTTTGTTCATTTTCTATTGTTTTATATATATATATATATATATATATATATATATATATATATATATATATATATATACACAAACTGCACTTTAATCATCTGCTTTTACTGTATTTGTATTTCTTCCTATGTTATTACTAGGGGCATTGACTACAACTCTGTTCTGCGATATATAACAATAAGTATCATTTTCTGTGCATTTAAAGTGGGTTTTTTTATTGTATCTGCTTTATTTTCTGGAAAAAAAAACAAAACAAAAAAAAAACTTGTTTCCTGCCTTTCTAAGCTAGTACAGTCCGTTTTTCAGGTTAGTGCTGAATTCGGGGCTGTGTTACAAATCTCTGTGTTTGCAAATACCTTACTTGGATAGAAGGAAGTTTCTTTGTTCACCTGTGAGAGAAGGGAGCTTTGAGCAGCCTATCTATTCCTGGAGGAGTGGTTTCAGCCCCAAAATTAGTAGTTTATTGGCCATTTTGGGCGAATTTCTATCTTTTTTCATTTCCTTGCTATAAAAAATGCATTTGCCCAGTTTTGTATGCAGGGCAGCTCTGGTTAGCTAGGGTATAACTGCTCCTGGCTCCACAAAGCCTCATCTTCAATTTTTCCCTTGGAACTAGACAAACTTTCAATTTAAGCACTCAAGCCATTCATTTCTCAGCCCAGCACTTGCTCAAAACTCATAGCAAGCACTTATAAACCCTAGAACTAGACCCCCCTATACTGTACAGAAGGACAAGGCTCTCTATTTGACCTTACCAACCAATCAGTAAAACAATTCACTGTACCTATCCAGGCATATCCAAAGGGCAGTTTCAGGTGTACTCTCCAGTCGAACTGGTGAATGCATGCATTTTGAGGCAATGTTAAAACTGCCTCATGTACACAGATAACTCTCTCCTCCTACCACCAAACACTAATACATGCGAAAGATGCAATTATAAAGCCAAACTGTAGGCTAAGCTTTCTCAACCCAGGACTGGATCAGACAGTCAAGAGGAGAAGGGAAATACTTGCATCACACCACCAGTCTCACATAGACCCATTAAACAAGCACTGGCAAAAAACACACATAAATACACAAAAACATACTCAGAGGCTCTAAATAAAAATCTGCAAAAGCAACAGAGACCTCCAAAGCAGACATCCAAGCAACCTCCACCACCCAACACAAACCATGAAACACATACTCCACAAAACCAGTGTGCCACACAATCACAGCCCTTAAGGCAAAATAACATACCCAAAACACTAGTAATAGGTGACTCTATAGTCAGGCACACTGACATCCCACTCACTAGACTAAATAAGGAGAAGGTTACTGTTACCTGCCTGTCAGGTGCCAGGATCCGACACATAACACAAGCACTCAGGTCACTCCAGAACAAGTACAAATATGACTCTGTCATTGTCCATGTTGGTGTGAATGACCTGAGCCGTACCTCCCTGGACTACATGAAAAGAGACATGGAAGAGCTCTCTGTTCACATAGCCCAGGCCGGTATGACCCTGACCCTGAGTAACATCCTGGCCTCACCAAGAATGATACCACTGTATAAAGAAAAAAATTATCAATTTCAACAATTTGCTAAGTTTCTGGTGTCATTCAAAGGGGATCCAGTATCTAGCCACCTGGGATGACATGCTCAACAAGCCATGCTGCTTCACTAGAGATGGCTTGCACCTGTCACTGTTAGGCTTTCGAATACTGGCCAAGGCTCTTTCCAGCCCATAGTGCCTTTTTTAGGCAAGGGTCAAAAGACAAACCCACCACCATAAATAGCACAAGTAACAAAAAACAGAGGGTAATACTACTCAATGCCAGAAGTCTTAACCTCAAAATGCATGCACTCGAGGCACTCCTCAGTATGGAGAAAATTGATATATGTGCAGTAACAGAAACTTGGTTTAAGGCTCCAGAGAGCACCCCAGCACTACCAGGCTACAACTCA
Source organism: Protopterus annectens (assembly GCF_019279795.1). Lineage (NCBI taxonomy): Eukaryota > Metazoa > Chordata > Ceratodontiformes > Protopteridae > Protopterus > Protopterus annectens. The sequence goes on from NC_056739.1 coordinate 1,606,985,026, forward strand.
TACCATACATTTCGGCCACAGAACTCAGACCGAAATACAAAAGGCGGGGGCGTATCCATATTCATCAAGGATACCCACACCTCCAGGTTAGTGGCACAGCACGATGCTTCACAGATCATCCACGTGCAACTAACAACGGGCAAAACTGCAGTTCAAATTGTAGCTTGCTACAGATCACCCACCATGTCCCAGGACCCCCATTCCATGTTTCTGGAAACACAGGCAGATATAAAGGTCCTACCAAACACCCTAATATTGGGTGATTTCAATTACCCAAACATTAACTGGGAGAACTACTCAAGTACTAACTCCCTTGCCCAACATTTCCTAGAATTTATAAACTCAAATGCCCTGGATCAACTGGTCATCACTCCCACCAGAGGTGACAACATATTGGACCTGGTCATCACCAAAATGGGCGACCAGTGTTGCACACTGGAGGTCAACCCCTCACTGGTTAGAGCTCACCAAAAACAAATCACTCTGGATATCCAAATTCCGCCCCCACCCCTGGACAAGGAAACCACCGTGAAAAACTTTTCAAAAGCAAACTTCATGTTACTTAAGACCGAGTTGGAAAGTTTCAAAGCCCCCATGCTAAAGGATAACGCTGTCCAAACTGCAAAATCCTTTACTAATGCATTCTATGGGCAGCTGCAAGAATGCATGGATCATGCTATCCCAAGCAAAACTAAGACTCACTCCTCCAAGAAAAGGAAACCAGTCTGATAGACCCCTGCAATAAACAAGCTATACAATAGAAGGAGGAAACTAGTACAGAAAAGAGTAAAATCCCAAGAAGGGAAGACATCCCTGATCAGTATCAGCAAGAAACTATGATCCCTCATAAAATCATCCAAGGCGAGCTTTGAAAGAAAAATTGCCAAGGACTCCAAAGATAACCACAAGGCATTCTTTAGGTATGTCAAGAATCTAAGTGGCAATGCTTAGATCTGCTCGGAGTTAGTGCAGAATGACAGAAAATATACTGAACCAACCGATATTGCCAACATCCTGGCAGACTGGTTTTGTGCAAACTTTACCCCCCCTCTCACCCCCAAAAGGGCCCATAACCATACCAGAAGAATGTAGAGCACCTGAAATCCCAGACACTCAGGTTAAAACAGCCCTCTCCAAAGCCAGAAACACAGCATCAATGGCATTGGACGGTGTCCCAGGCTGCATCCTACAGGAGCTCAAAGACGAACAAACCCCTCACCTAAACACACTGTTCAAACTCAGCCTCTCCACAGACTACATACTAATAGAGTGGTGCACAGCGATGGTTATTCCACTCCACAAAGGTGGAGCCACAACAGACCCCGGGAACTATCACCCTATAAGCCTGACTAGCTTTGTCTGCAAGGCTATGGAGCGCATCATCATGGAACTCATTAACAGAGACATTGGGAACATTGAAAACACTGGACCCTACCCAGTTCAGCTTTGTTAAGGGCAGATCATGTCTCCTAAACCTGGTGGACTTCTTTGAGACAGTTACCAAGGCTATAGATGAGGGAAAGGTGGTACACACAGCCTGCCTAGACCTCGCAAAGGCCTTCAACACCATTCTCCATTCTGGTATTATAGACAAGCTCCCCAGCCTGAACATAAACCCCTACGTCACAAGATGGGTTGGCAACTAGCTCACAGGCAGAACCCATATGTTGAGAGTTGCGGGAGCTAGGTCTGACTCTAAACCAGTTACAAGTGGCATTCCCCAGGGCTCAGTCCTAGGACCCCTCCTATTTGGCATATACTTCTCAGAGGTACAGGCAAGCACAGGAGGACTATGGCTGACCAAGTTCACAGATGACTGCAAACTAGGCGCTGTAATTGACTCTCCGGTTGACACAGACATGCTCCAAAAGGGTCTCACTGAGATGGATACCTGGTGTCAAAATCATGGCCTTAAGCTAAATGCCAAAACATGCATAGTCATGCATAGTCATCTTCTTTGGAAAAAACAAAGTGCCCACAAACTACAACATAGGTGGTAGTCCCCTAAATACGAAAGACATAATAAGGGATCTGGGGATCCAAGTAGATAGTAATCTCTCCTTTGATAATCACATTGTCAAAGTGGTTAGAAAATCCTTCTATGTGCCCATCTAATCATAAAAGGGTTCACATCCAGATCAAAAGAGGTCATTGTGCTCCTCTACTCATCACTCATCAGACCCATCATAGAGTACAATGCCCCATTTGGGATGTACCTTACAAGACACCTGCAACATCTGGAAAGACCACAGAACTACCTCACCAAGAGGATCACAGGCCTCAAACAGATGCCCTATGCAGCTCGACTGAAGAAACTCCAGCTGTAATCAGTTGCATACCGCCTACTTAGAGGTGATCTCTGCCTGACATACAAGACCATGTCCAACCCAGAATTGATGGACATGCTCCACCTAAAGAAAATCATATCCCCTCAAGCCACATGCTCTAGGGATCTAAACCTCACCACAATAATAAATTGGACATGCTGGAGTGGAAGATTCCTGTCCCAGAGACTTCCCATGCTTTGGAACAAGAGTCAAATCTACATTAGGCAGAGCTCCTCACTAACACTCTTCAAGAGAAACCTTGATGAGTGGATGGGAAACAGAAAGTTTACCCCGGGAATCACTTCAGTGGCTCCGCTGGACAGAGGCACAGGGAACTAATCTAAGGGGGCGGCAAAAGCCAACACATTCTGGCTATGCTTATAAATGCCTTCAGGCAGATAGCCTAGTACCTACCTATGAACCTATAAACCCATGAATCTAATTTTTAAAACCGCAGCAGAAAGCCATCAAAAATCATAACAGTGTAAAAAATCATAGCGCTCAAAATTTGCGTAGACCTAAAATTTGTGCAAAATTTGCATATAGATAAATTTATGCCCTTGGGAGTAAGGCACAAAAGTGTAAACCTTCCTTATTTCCAGGCACAGTCTGTAAAGTTAGAACCACTGCAGTGTTAATATATGCATGACCTCATAACTATACTAGAAAAACGTATCTTTATTGTTTTGCAAAAGACATGCAGTTCTAATTTCTGGACTTGCCACATGTGTACTGTTTAGTTAGAAAAAATAGCATAAGCTTTGTATATTTTTGTTTGTCCACAGCATGGTTGTAGAACTTCCACTAAGCATACATTTATGTTACAGATAGATAAATAAAAATGCAGAACTGAACCAGAGTCCCAAGCATTTCCATTCAAGCAACACACAACCTAAAATTTAGTTGCCTGTCTATGCACTTTTATAATGTGATTTCTGCCCTCTCCCAAAAAATGATTTTGCTCATTGTTGCTCCACAATACAAAGATTCAGATATTTGAAAACTGTTTTTCCGTTTGACCAAAATATCATTTATAAACGTATCTGGGTTTTTTTGCATAAAACGCAATGCATTTTTTTCATAGCCCTGTGTCCCTGCTGTTTATCAGTAAATTATAAATGTGTGCAGTTTATAATTACACACAGGCATACATGACCATCAGGTATAGCCACTTGTATGATGGTATACCTTAGATGTCTCTCTCCTTGCAATCGAATGAATAAATAAATACATAAATAAATAGATGAGTAAATACAGAACCAGAAATATATTTCAGCTTACTGCTGCCAGAACCATATATAGCAGTCCCATTGTAGCTTTCATACCTTCTCAAGATCTTAGTTCAAGAATCAAGAGTAAATACCCCAAATCAAGGACAGAGTTTAAATATTGTTCTTATTTACTTAGAAAGTTGTGACTTTAACATATTTTGCATTAGTAAACATTTTTTGAAAGATATCAAGTCCAAAACTCATATCTGTCATTATATTTGTAATTGCAATCAACAATAATTTGTCAAGCAACCACAGATTCTATGATGATCAAAGCAAAACTATAAGGCAGAATTGGGGCTAGTAGAGACTTGTGCCCTCTTCATGTGTACATGCACCCCCTACACACACACTATTCATTATGAGAACCTGAAGGATGGTTAAATAGCAGACTGAAACACTTAGAAATGGAAGAGCCAACTGGCAGAAGTTCAAAGCACTGACTAATATATCATAAAGGTTGATTATTGTCAGAATAATCTCTGGGTTATCCTCTTCTTCTTTTTAAATAATTTTTAGTGGAAGGAGGGCTATAAGGGAAGAATATTGGCTGTCACTTCTCATGTAGAATTAGTGAATCTCTTCAAACAAGAAATCTTAAGGGCCACATCAAGGCAATGAAATTAATCTCTACTGACTAGTATGTTTCAGTCAAATCCAGAGTTTTCACATTACATACTAAAGAGGTTAAGAGTGGGAAGGCTTAGGACAGAATTAAGAAAAGATTATTCAGTCAGACTTTATTCTGTCTTTGATCACAGGAGTTGCAAATACTTAGTATTTCTGTTAAACAGTTGAATTTCAGGGTAGATAATTACAAAGTTGTACACTTACACCACTATGAAGTATCAGCTCAGTGACTGGAACTGACAGCAACAGATCAGGAAAAGGAAACAAAGGTGTTGTTAACAGATGCAATGAACAACCAGTTGTAGAGAGAAATGACAGTGGCTGCAACAAACAGAATGCTGCATGTCTCCACAGGGCAGTAGACTATTCAAGCAACACCGCTTCTGTTCTACTCAGACTGGTTAAGTCTTAACTTGTGTTGTGTGCAGCTGCAAAAGGAAAATAGGAAAAGGACACCAAGCAGCATGAAAAAGCCCAGAAGAAAACCACCAGAAAGGGAAGTGGAATGGTAAATAAAGGATATGATGAGAAACTAGGGGAAGAGCTGGAGCTCCTATCAACATATAGTAGAAGTGAGGATATAATATGTGTTTTAACGATTATGTTTGGAAAACATGATGGTGTCATCCTGAAGTGGATGGTTAGATAAGAACACATTCCTCTCGATTTCATTTCTCAAGAATCAGGGGCAAAGCCAAAAAATAATGGGGAGAAAAGCCCCAAATCATATTCAGCTCTACATTTTATATGAATTCACATACATTTTTATAGAACAAAGTTTTGTATCAACATGCATTTTCTTAACAAAAAGAATTATGAAACTCTGACATTATTGAGTAATTGTAGTCTTTAGCAGTTTACCAAAAAATAGAACATGTTACAAGAGATAAGGTAAATTATTGGGCAAAACCAGGAACTTCCTGCAAACTCAAGGGCAGTTGAGAGGTATGGGAGGAGAAAGGGTCAGAGAAAGCACATGGTATGGATTAACACTTTTGGTCTCTGAAAGCATTTATATACAAAGAGGGTTGTGGACTTTTGAAGTGCTCTACCTTAAAGTAAGATGCAGAGGAAAACCACACGTGCATTCAAGAGGGCATGGAGAGATTGAAAAAGGAGATTTATATGGATAAGAGGTAGACTGTTAGGGCACTGAAAGAACAAGCTAGACAAGCTTATTAACTTCTTCTGCTGTCACACAAATGTAATTTAATATAATAATCAATGAAAACTTTGGGAACTAATGGCAAGAAAATTAGCCCTTTTAAAATGCTTCCCTGCATTTCAATATGTGGCTAGCACTAACTATCTTTTGAAACATCTTTAGGCTCATTTTCATTTCTGTGAAATCAAAAATATCTAAAGCTGATTACTTTGATTGTGCTTTTATTTTGTTCTTCGTGTTAAGACAGCCCAGCTACTAGCTGAACGATTTCCAGTTGCTTGCTATCTTTCAGCTTAACTGGCCTATTCATTTACAAGGCTGCACTGAAGCTTCATTTAGGGACTGCAGACCTTCATTTGCCTTTCACACTGGCTCATTTAGGGACTGCTGACCTCCATTTGTCTTTTGCACTGGAGCTTCATTTAGAGACTGCTGACCTCCATTTGCTTTTCACACTAGTGCTTCATTTAGGGACTGCTGACCTCCATTTGTCTTTCATACTGGAGCTTCATTTAGGGACTGCTGACCTCCATTTGCCTTTCCACTTTGATGTAGCTCATCCAGTAGTACAGTCCTGGATTGTCAGTTTCCCTGACGTTAGCCACTTAGCTATGATATTTACTATTGTGGTGATAATTAAAGCAGCTTGATATTTACACATTATAATGCTTGATATTTTATGAGCTTTGCAATGCTACCCTCTTGATTTTATTCATGAACAGGGATTTGATTTCATTACTTACAATGAATGGCCCCTGTGCTCATTTTTATGTAACTGGATTTTATTCACTTGAATGGATCACTGAAGCATGATCAGGGAGTGGGGAGCTCAACTGTTCAGAATTTTGCAGGCTGTCCAGATTTGTGTCTCATACTTTTGTTTTTTCCCTAATAAAATTTGTGTTTTCTTGCAAATCATTGAGGACTGGAGTCACTAAATAATGAAAAACATTTGAGTTTCAGACTTCGTGTCCTTCAGAACATGCATGCTAATCGCAAAACCAGCTATTACTTTCTAAAAGCAATATTTAAAATCTGTCCCTGACTTTGGACATTTGGCCCGCCATTATTTTAACTTTGCCCATAATTCTTGTGTTAAGAGGTTGAGGCAGTATGCGCTACTTGGGCATCATAGCTGGAGGAGGCAGTTGCATGTGTTATGCTGCCTGTTTCAGGAGGGAACAAGATAGTAGTACATATATGCTTGCAATTTGTGGATGGTCTGAGATCAGTGCACTCAATGAAAGAATACAAGAGGCTTTACATTGCCTGTGAGTTACTGATGCTTCTGCGAGGTGCAGCAACCTTGAAGTCACAATATGGGGGCGGGGGTAAAGAGGAGTTTGCCTCATGCAAAAACACTTTTTTTAATTTATGTCACATTTACTCATAATACTATGAGCTCAAGTACATTCATTGAAAGAATGTGTGCACTTGAGCTGTCATTTACAAAGCCTTGTACCCAAGGTATGCCAATATATAAGCACAAGCATATGAAGGAGATATAGAGGACCTATGTAACCAGAGGTGCCCTGGAAACTTTACAAAAGTGGACACTTCTGTTTCTGTGGCATTTTGAGATAAAGCCCCTGGGATATGCCCAGATCATCCATATTTGGTTGGTGATGGACAGGTCGACAGACGAGATCAGACAGGAGTCCCCGTGGGCTATGATGTTTGCAGATGACATTGTGATCTGTAGTGAGAGTAGGGAACAGGTGGAGGAGACCCTGGAGAGGTGGAGATATGCTCTAGAGAGAAGAGGAATAAAGGTCAGCAGGACTAAGACAGAACATATGTGTGTGAATGAGAGTAAGGATAGAGGAATGGTGAGGATGCAGGGAGTAGAGGTGGCGAAGGTGAATGAGTTTAGCTACTTGGGATCAACAGTTCAGAGTAATGGTGAGTGTGGAAGAGAGGTGAAGAAGAGAGTACAGGCAGGGTGGAGTGAGTGTAGAAGAGTGTCAGCAGTGATTTGTAACAGACGAGTACCAGTAAGAGTGAAAGGGAAGGTCTACAAGAGGGTAGTAAGACCAGCTATGTTATATGGGTTGGAGACAGTGGCACTGACAAAAAGGCAAGAGTCAGAGCTTGACGTGGCAGAGTTGAAGATGTTAAGATTTGCACTGGGTGTGATGAGGATGGACAGGATTAGGAATAAATATATTAGAGGGTCAGCCCAGGTTGGAAGGTTTGGAGACAAAGCCAGAGAGGCAAGATTACGTTGGTTTGGACATGTGCTGAGGAGGGATATAGAGTATATTGGGAAAATATGTTAAGGATGAAGCTGCCAGGTAACAGGAAAAGAGGAAGGCCTAAGATAAGGTTTATGGATGTGGTGAGAGAGGATATGCAGGTGGTTGGTGAGACAGATCAAGATGCAGAGGACAGGAGGAAATGGAAACAGTTGATCTGCTGTGGCGACCACTGACGGGAGCAGCTGAAAGAAGAAGAAGATCCATATTTGGTTAGTGTAATAGGAAGCTTGAAGAACTACTTGGGGAGGATTTCAGTGAATGACTGACATTAGCTTGTAAATCTTTGAAGTAGGGATGAGGTCCAGTCCTTTCCATTACCAACCTATACAGGAGTATGCTGAGGTTTTGTATTCTGCATTATGAGTTATAGTGACATTGTGCTACATGTGGACAGGAGGACTGGTATATATGTATAAAGCTTGTATATATCTTCTGAGCATCACAGCCAGTGTGGGGAGGACTCCACATACATATGATAACTCACTCCCAGCATGTGAATCTTGCCTGTCTAGGAAATTAATTTGTTTAGAACATGGAGGACTCCACATACATATGATAACTCACTCCCAGCATGTGAATCTTGCCTGTCTAGTAAATTAATTTGCTTAGAACATTTGTTTTTCACCAGGTAATGAATAGTTGTAGGCCTCTTGCCTTGGTCATGGAATGAATGGGTCAAGACTGCAGCCTGAGGAGTGAAAATGGGTTTGTAACACACTGGGAGCAGAGCTTGGTGATCTATGAGGTTAAATGTTAAATGATGTTTGCTTTTGCTAAATTTTCTTCAGAATATCAGGGCAACATTTAGATTACTTTGCCAGAGAACTCATATCGGTTACAGTATTGGCCGTAGTTTATACTATAGCTGGAAAAGTAAGATCATTTCCTATCCATCATTTGTTGGCATGCATTTTACTACTTGATATTCAGATCTTTTGTCATGATTAATTTTATTTATTTATTTATTTACCTAATTTACTCTTTACAGATGGGATTATCCCCACTAGACTAGTGGTCTTTATCCAGAGAGACTTAGGTTTGTATTTATACTGATGAAATTTGGCAGGGCACCAGGAAATTTCACCTACATATTTCAATAATGCTGTGGGATCTTTTCCATCCACATGAGCTACTATCAACACAGGCAGATGAGATCTCCATTTAACCTCTCATATGAAGGATGTGCACTCATGAGCACAGCAACCAGTAATTCTGCACTACAGTATCAGTAATGGGAAATAAATTCAATCACCTGAGAGGGTGAATGTGTGGTCTGCCAATAATAAGCCAGACAGCATCTTTGATTTGTTGTGGCAAAGCTGACCCCAAATTCATCACAGAGATCCAGTAAGATACTAATTTTGGTTCTCTTACTGAAAGAGAACTTTATGTGGAGTAGAATAAGACAAGATTTGTTTCTCTTTGTTTTTGAACAACACAACAAATTTAATTGACCTACTCTTGCCTGGGCTCCTTTAAATACACCATGTGCATAGGAACAAGCTGTAATGTCCTTCTATTTTTCTATACAGAAATCTCCACTTATCTTCTGTTAATAAGGTAATATGAAGGAATTGGTACATGTGTTCGTGGAGTTTCTCATTGACTGGTTAGTATAGGGTGAGTACAGTATATGTGCTGATAACAAGGCAGTTGGTTCTCCAAAGAAATTCCTTTCTATTATGTGGAGATTTACATTTGGCCAGAATATTATGTCTGCCCTTAATCACAAATAAATTGTCCGGACATGATTTGCCATTTGGGTGTGGTCATTTCTGGTTTGGTGGTAGAACTAATCTCATTGTCTGACCATTATGTAGGTTAGTACAGTGTGGAGTTTCACAAATTAGAATATCCTGAGATGGTGCAGTACAGGAACACAAGTGGTGTCACTAGCGCAGACTTAATTCTTGCACTGGACTCATTCCTATGTGGGCCGTGCATGTGAAGACAGCTCCTGATTAATTAACCCCCTCTTTGAAAAAAAAATATTTCTGATGGCACTCATAAGCTTTCATAAAATGTAGACCACTTTTTCTCAGTAGGGATGGACAGACCTCTCAACTCTCCCTATTTTGGAACAACATTACTATTTTCATGCATGATTTACCCATGCCCATGATGTTCCTGTTTTTAGATATATGTCCCTATTTTCAGGCCTGATTTACCCATGCCCATGATGCACCTGTTTTGGGAGATACATCTGTATTTTCAGGCAGTGTTTTGAATCCTCCTCATCATACATGATTTTTGAAGCTGTCCAATACACAAAAAAAACATGCTACATGACCAATGTATTAGTGACACCAATAATTTCAGAAGCAAAAGTAAATTACCTAGTGTGGTAGAATTTTGCAATACATTTCACCAAAGTTTATAGATTTTACTCTGTCTCTGATAATGTGCTTATCATTTTCCATCACTCTGTTTTTTAGACATGTATCTGAGTAGCATGCAAGGCTATCACTGAGTACAATGCCTCCTTTGGTATGTACCTAACCAGCCATATCCAGCAACTAGAATGTCCACAGAAGTTCCTCACTAAAAGAATATAGGGTGTAAGTAAAATGTCCTGTGTAGACTGCCTCAAGGCTCTATCCCTGTATTCTCTCTCCTACAGACTTTAGAGAGGGGATCTATGCCTGGCAAACAAGGCATTGTCAGACCCTACTCTGCTGGACCTCCTGCATATCCACAAAGCAAACAGGATCAGAATTACCCATTCTAAAGACTTAAACCTTGCCTGTGATATAAATAGGACCTGCTGAAGAAACAAGTATGCATCTCAAAGACTATCCCATCTCTGAACAGGGTCCCCATCCACGTGAAGCAGAGTTCCTCCCTAACTTAATTCAAGTGCAACTTGGACAATTGGATGGGGAACAGGAAATTCATAAGGAACAAACCAAAACCATGCAAGGTAGACTGAGTGCACAGATTGTACCAATTAAATCTGTGCTATGAAAAAGTAGTCCAGCACAAAGAGAAGGTAAAAAATAAATAAAGGCTTTATTGTGGCAACTCCATGTAGAATAGCAAGCAAACCGGTTTTGGCTGAAGATTCAAGCCTTCCTCAGTGCAACAAAATATTCCAATTAGAGCACATCCTAGTGTCTGCTTTTATATCAATCTATTTAAAGAGATACACCTGAAAAAGATAAATTATTGTTAAACAGAACAATCAAATCAAAATCTAACTTAATTCATTAAGGCCAAGTCTAAATAAAGCCCCTAGCCTAATAATCCAAGACGATTCCTTGTTATTTAATATTTCATGCCAACCTGCTTTGGAAGTTTTGTGCATTTGAATTTTATCTATTATAGTAAAATTAAATTTGGCAGTAGTGTGTGTGGTGGTATGTTTATAAAGGGCGTTGGAAATCCTTTTATTTCTAATCTCACTTAAATGTTCGCTTAGAACAGGAAATGTATCCCCGGTTTGGCACCTATGTCTCTAATGGATACAGATAACCTGTAAATGGCTCATCTCCCAGGCCTCTGCTTGTAAATGTTTCATCTCCCAAGCCCCTGCTTATCAAGAGTATCAGAACATGTATTTATTATGGACAATACTTGCAATCTCAAGGAAGTGTATAACTAGAAACTGGAATGCAAATACACTACTGACTCTGGAAGACTTCATATCCAAGACCACAGCTTTGATGGAAATTAAAATTAAAGTATTAAAGGTTCATCCTAAGCCATTGCTCAACAACCCATGGAAAAAGTCTTAGCATTGATTGACACTATGCAATAATTAAACAGATGTACTCTGATAAATGGATGGTCATATCTATAAAGTAATTGTATATATGGAATTCTGTTATAGAAGTCAGGCTATTGTAAATAGTGTATATAGTTATTTAAGATGTTATATAAGATGTTATATACAAATACTATGGAATTCCTTTAACTGTATTTGAAAAAAACATTTTAGGCAAAAAAGAACTTGCCAGAGATTTGGTAAGTATGGCTAGGCCTAAAAAGTGCCTTGTGGCTGTTAGCCTAATAAACACCTATAAACGTATTGTTATTCAACACCATCAGACTGTCATGTATATTCACCAGAAAGAATATCTAGGTATGGCCACTAAGCTGTGTGACAGTGCACTGTGGCAAAGGTGATACACTTCAGTTCCACACCACTGGAAGATGTGTAGGGAGATACACGAAGAAGGGTGCATTGTACTCATTTATTGGTGTGATGAAGTCTGGGAACCATGAAGTTATTATGGTCTCTGATGTGCATCTCCTTCACATATCCAGTATTTGTGTTACATTCAAGGGAGTAGCCAGCACTGTGACTACATGCTGGTAGATGTACCACTTACCCTCCATCCCAGGACAGAGGTCACATACCTATAGGTCTGATTATAGGGTGTGATGTCCACATTATACTCGGGTGCTATGTCTGTTTCCTAATTTAACAAATACCTCTATGTGTCTCGTTAATGTAGGTATTTGTCATGGATGTGGTAGCAGTCACTGGTATATGTTGATACTGTCTGTATTATACTAATATCACACTTGGAGTCAATGCTTGCATACAAGCTGCAGCCCTTCAAGCAGCTGTTTGGACACAGCATGTGTATGTCATCTTTGATGTCCATCACTGAACTAATGGGCAGGAAAGGGCCTAGCAGGCACCCCTGATGTATCAGCCTGATCACTGGACTCAAAATATATGTCATGTCACACATGTCAACATAGTACGATGTCACATATATCATACTGTGGTCTACCCATTTGTGATGCAGCTGTTTATGGCCACATATGACAGTGTTAATTGAATACCTCAGTGTGAATTTTTGTCAAATGCCTTGACCAGTTCAAATTCCACATGTTGATAGTGTTGTCATCATGCATGCCTTCAATGACCTCTTGGAGGACATCTATCAGATATAATGGACCTGATGTTGCAGTAACAGCTCACACAGGTCTGTTGCATACACCTGGAATATTACTAGTGTACATGTAGAGGAGGTCCATGATGACATGCTGGCCTACCTCATATTCAAAGACAGTCAGGATGTCTCTATAATTCCATGCATCAGGTGCTGTGCTGTCTCCCCAACTCAGGTGGATGCATGTTGATATACACCCTTGTATGGGAACATAGGCTGTGTGGAGGGTGTGTTGAACTTTGTATTCAACTGCATTAGGAAGGTGTATGGTCTGGGTCATGCCATAGGGGGATCTGTGATGTTGTCAATGCACATTGATTCCATGTGACAGGAGTGGATGAAGGTAAGGCAGAGCATACTACCTATTCTGATCTGGCCTAGAGTTTTGACACAATCACACTTGCATGTATCTCTGAGAAAAATTCCAAGCTGGGGATTAAACCTTACATCAGTTGATGGGTAAACAACTGGCTCACTGATAGAGCACATTCTTTGAAAGTTGGTGAATCAATCTGTACCAGTAGAGCTGTCACTGTTGGCAAATCCCAGGGATCTGTGCTTATCCATTCACTGTTTAAATTGTATTTCTCTACAGTTCAGGCTAAAGTATATGGCTTTGCCTTACCAAAGTTGCTGATTCTTGCATATTGTCTGCAATTGTTGAGTAGACCATTGGTGATAACATAGTACAGGAGGAGCTAACACACACAACTGAATGGTGATGAAGGCACATAATCTACAAATACATGCAGAAATGCATGTTTGCAATGTCCATCTGAAAAGTGGAGTTCCATATTAATCACAGCATTGACAACAGTCCTGCTATGCAGAAACCCAGTGATGCAGGCACTGCGAACACATTTAGATAGCTAATCTGAACTCTGGCAAGCAAGTGTCCACACTGCTATTGAAAGCCTATGTTGTGCTCATCGTAAGACATGCTATCATATTGAATCCTTAGGATTGTATGTCAGCACTGTAATCAGACCTCATTACAGCAGTAATAGAGTATAATACTGTTTTTACATGTATCTCACCAGTCACATGTAGCAGCTGGAAAGGCCACAGGGATTTCTCAGCAAGATAACACAGGGCCTACACACTATGCCATGCTGTATGTGGATAGATTGAAAACCATGTCACTGTAAACTTTATTGTATAGGATGAAATGACTTCTCCTTGGCCCCAAGCCTAGTCACTGACCCTGACCTGGTGAGAGTACTGCATATCCAAGAATGTGATATAGCTAATGACATCAGCAGAGTCTGTTCAGGAGAAGATGACAGTGTCACACATGCTGATATAAAATGCTCTCTGTAATGTCAAGCAACAGCTCACACACACACACACACACACACACACACACACACACACACACACACACACACACACACACACACACACACACACACACACACACACACACACACACACACACATTTGACTGCAGTGAAAATAGTAACCATGCCTATCTAAGTACACAGAGTACAGAACAGAGAATATTACACAAGTTCCACAGGACAAGTCTGATTTATACAAAAGTGCAGATGAACTTATAGTAGATGACATCAGCAGGCCATGTGGTTGACAACAGGTTGTGAGGCCTTCACATACACATAGTTTCATATGTTCATATGAGGCTACTAGCCTAATAACACTAGGGTATTTAGAAGCCTAGCTGTTTAAAAGTACCATTATTGACAATAGTTGTATGGCCATTTTTAGCAGAGCATGTTTGTGAACAGCATCAACTGGCCCTGTCCATGAGGGACACAGGTGCCATTCCAGAGGTGACTTTACAATCACCCAGCCAGTAGTCAATGTTGTGCTTGAACAGGGTCATTGAGGAGCCCTGCTTCACATGCAGTGGGAGCCTATTACAGTGTGTAAATCATTGTGGGATATATCTGTCTCCCAGTATGTTCTGTTTATATCTCAGGCTAGTTGAGAACCTTGGGGCAAATTATAGTTGCCCCATTTGAATTGCAGATGTCCTTTATTTCCAGAAGAGCAGGGTCTGAGACTGCTCTGCAGGGCACCTCTCAGCAGCCTGTGTGATACAAAATACAGTGACAGGTATGACAGTCTTTCCATGTATGCCATGTTTGAGGGCCTGGGAGTCTGCCAGGCACAACCCTGTGTTCTCTCCATTTGCTGCAAGTGTCTGGTGAGGTACAGAGAGATGTGAGCATTTTATTCCTTTATTGGTGTGATAAGGGTAGAGTACAGCAGAGGTATGACTACCCTGGTCTTGGATGTGATGTCCATATGTATGATGTGTGCAGTGCAGATTGTGTGTGTCACCACTATGGCCACAGTGATGAAAGTGTAGATTGCTATCAACGTGTTCCCAAGTTTCACAACACTGTGTTTGAGCTTGGGGGTGCTATGTATATCATAATTAGCAGAGGTACTTCATTGACAAAGGTAACAAAGAGTCATTGTATGCTTAATGTTCAGTCCATGAGTTTGTCACTAATCGTCAGTCTGTATTAGCCCCTACTCTAATATGTTACCATTACTGGGGGACTCTAGATGAGTGCGTCCAGTTAACAGTAATCTGCAAATCTGGTAAACCACAGGTCATCTACTGTTGCCTGTGCTTTAGGGAAGTATTTCCCAAACAGCTGAGGGCCCAGCACAGATCCCCGAGGTATTACACTGGTGAGTGGGCTAGCGGTGGAGGTGCAGCCCCCAACTTTGAGAGTGTGTGTTCTGCTATTGAGCTAGTTAGCTATTCATCTAGTATTGTATAGCCTAATTGCCAGATGGGAGATCTTCACTATGAGACATGAATGGAGAGAGTATAAAAGGCCTTGGATAACTCAACATAGGCAGATGCCCTGTTATCTATCCCTCATCCAGGTCTTTGGGGTCAGTATCCAAGAAGTCCACAAAGGTCAGTAAGCAAGAGCTACCCTTGGCAAGCCCAAAATGGGTAGAATCAAGTATGTTGAAGGTCACCTCTGCAACTGTGGATATGGTCCATGTGGATTCCTGTAGCAATCATGCAGATAGGACTTTTTAGGCACATGGATCGGTAGTTGTAGTTCTGCATGTTACCAAACTGATATGCATTGCATAGCACACAACATTTGATAATACATTTTGCAGTGTGATTGATATATGTGTGGAAAAAGTACTGAGACCCCAGAGTTGTAATGCTTGGGGGGTGCCACCACATGGATGTATTTTTAATATATGGCATACTGTCATATAGGGTCTATATTATAATATCGATAGTTGAAAACATTGAACAACTGACACTATATGGTCGATGTCTTCAAACGTCGACCTTATAAAAAGGCAAAAAAAAAAAAGGAAAAAGGACCCTAACGGGTTTAAGCATGGGTGGCAGGCCCCCCTGCACCCCCACACCTCCGCTACTTAAATATACCAACTCCCAGACCGCACTATATTGCAGTAAATGGAAATCTCCCCTTACTGAGATTTCTGTTTACACGCTCGAAATTCTGAGCATTCGATATTCTCATGTCGACAATGTCAGATTCAACATTGTCGGCTTTCGAGAATATAATATAGACCCATTAGATAGGGCCCTCAGTTTGTAATGTTTCTACATATACTTTCATGTCATACAAAGGAAGTGGATAGTAAACAGCAGATATATACTTTCCATAGTATGAGGAGCAGTGAGTTTGCACAGTGGTTTGCAAAGTGTTTACACATGCAAGATACACCTCTTTGCTCACTGCTAAGTAGTCGACAAGTGCAAGACACAGTTCTAAAGTCTGACAGTACTGAGTCTGTGGAATACACCTGCTACTTAACTGACTCTGTGACAGCAGGTATTAATGCAGAGATACGTTCCTTTTTTGTGGCCAGATGATGCTGGGTTGGAATACAGCTGTATCTAATACTTTTAACTACTTTTGCTTTACTTTGGTGTGTGTTGGCATGTGATATGCACCATCACGCAATAATGCATTAAAGAAAAGAAATGGGGAAAATAAGAGTGGTGAAATGGGGATGCTAAAGTCTGAAGGTTAGTACTGAGTCTCTGGAATACACATGCTACCGAACTGACACTGTGTCGGCATGTGTTAATGCAGCAACACATTCCTTTTTGGGGCCAGATGGTACAGGGTTTGAATACAACTGAATCTAAATTTTAAGTACTTTCATATTACCATTGCTTTGCGCAATAATGCATTAAAGAAAAGAAATGGGGAAGGTAGGACAGCAGTGAAATGGGGCACAAGCAGAGGGAAGAACAAATGGAAAGCAATACAGGAATGTGCAGGAGGTAGGTAGGAAAGAACCATAGCTATTCATTTCTTCAACAATAAAAACTGATAATATATGCAGAGTATTACCTGAATTTGGACTGTCACCTCCAGAGAGACAGATGACCACATAATCATGTTGTATAGCCAATTGGACCAAATCAACTGTGTTAAGAAGACGTGTATGAAATAGAGAGCTATGTATGGGGCAATTTTTTTTTTTTTTGGAGAGAGAAGAATATTGGAGAAGGAACATAGGTATGGCTGGGTCTGGTAAGCTGAGTAGGTGAGGAAACAATTGCAGACAGACAAGACAAAAAAGACAACACAAAGGGACAGTGATGGACACAAGAGGTCGGTGGATACCATGGATGGGATGAGGGTGGGGACATCCAGGACCCATGGACGTCAAGATGGTTGACAGTGAGAATAGAGTCCTGACCCACAAGTCTGTCATCAATATCACCTCATTCCATCACTGGCTGGAGCACTCAATGTCTCCTTCTCCCCCTCCTGGTCCTACATAAAATAAGAAAGAGCAGCCCCCCATCCAATGTAGGTGTGCCCTAGCAGTGCGTACACAATCCTATGCACCATTCCTGGCAGTTCAGCATAGGTGATAAACACTTCTCCTCTGCCACTGCTCCTGGAGGGATCCACTGGCCTATCCTCCAGGGCAGAATTACCTGAGGGGGCAGGTATTGCACGGTCAGCAGAGGTGGCGTTGCCAGGTTGGCTCTCTTATATGATGGGCAACAGTCTCTGGGCCAGTAGAGTGGGGGCAGGTGGATCCTGCGGGGCAGGCCTATCAGGCTGTGCTGTGCAGCATTTCATGATGTGGCACACATGGATGACATGGACACATTTTAATGACACATACAATCCATTAATACAATTTTTTGACTCTGTTATATTGATCTTTACTATTAAGACTACCACCCCCTAATGGACTACTTATTACATGCTACAATAAAATAACTAAATTTGCAACTGACTGCCCACATCCTACCCACCACTGTCACGCCTTAAAAAAAACTGTCCTGGTTACAACTCCCAAAACTTATATCCTATAACCAATTAACCTTAGCACATAAACTAGTATATCGACCTGAAAAAAAATGCCCTTCTAAATATTCTCTGACCACATACCACAAATAGAAGTCTTCGCTCAACAAATAAATCTCTACTGCAAGTGGCCAAATCCACTAATACGGCAGGGGACTCACTATTTTCTCATCATGTAACAGCAAGGTGGAATTCACTACCTCACAACATCAGAACCACCACAAATACCAACCAATTCAAAAAGATTCTTAAAAATTATCTTAATGACACCTGACTTTGTTCCTGTACTACTCCAGGCTAACTAGTTTTAATAGCTTCTGGTCATACATTTTCTTCTTCCCTGACCACTCATAATCTATGCTGTCTCTCATGTCTAGATAATCTCTAACCTCATCTTTTTCTACCCAATTTCCTCCCATACACGCTTCCTCAGCTTACTTTGAGAAACTACAATGTCTACACTACGATACGGAATTATATCAGATGATCGTATAATACAAATGTCAGCTATAATAGCATAGAATTTAATTTCTGGTGTACTGTATGTCTTGGATATTTTTTGTATAATTTCTTGTATAAGTTTTTGCATAATTTCTTGTATAAGTTTTTGTATAATCTCTGTATGTGGAGCTTTTCTCCCTAGGCCTCCGCTGAAAAAGTGTCTTATCCCATTCGGACTTTCCCGGTAAACAAATGTAAAATAAAATAAGTACTAGCTGGACAGCCAGCTGGCTCACCATCAGAATGCACACTCACAAAGTTGGGACTGCAACCCCACTAGTCATATACCAATGGAATACCCCAAGGATCTATACTGAGCCATCAACTGTGTGGGAAATACTTCCCTGAAGTGTCGGCAATGGTAGGTGGCCTGTAGCTTACCATGTTTACAGATGGCTGTTAATTGGACACACCCACATAGATTCCTCCAGCGATGGTAACATATTACTGAAAGGGCTGACAGAGACAAATGATTGGTGCCAAACTCACAGACTGAACCTTACAGTAAACCATGCTTCATTGTCCCCTTTGGCAGTGAAGTACCCCTGCTAATTATGATATACATAGCACCCCTTTCAGCTCAAACGTAGTGTTGCGAGACTTGTGAACACATGTTCATAGCAATCTACACTTTCATCACTATGCGTCCATAGTGGTGAGACACACATTCTGCATTGTGCACATCATACATATGGAAATCACATCCAAGACCAGGATGTCATAGCTCTGTTGTACTCCACGCTTATCAGACCACTAATTGAGTACAAGGCTTCCTTCTGTCTGTACCTCACCAGACAACTGCAGCAATTGAAGAAAAAATGCAGGTTTGTACCTGGAAGAATGCAGTTCCTCCAAACATCACATACATGGAAAGATTACAAGTACTGTCACTGTACACAATTTCCTGCAAGCTACAGAGAGGTGACCTATGCCTGACCAACAGAGAAGTCTCAGACCATACCCTACCCTACTAAAAATGTTGGACATCTGGAAATCAAATGGGGTAGGAATAACTTGTCCCAGGATTCTCAACCCAAGTTGTAACATAAACAGAACATGCTGGAAAGACAGATATATCCCCCAGTGACTAACACTCCTCTGTAATAGGCTCCACTGCATGTGAAGCAGTGCTCCTCAATGATCCTGTTCAAGCGCAACCTTCACTACTGGTTGGGTGATTGTAAAGTCACCTCTGTGGTGGCACCTATGTCCTTCATAGACAGGCAAGGTTGTTGCTGCTCAAACAATCGCTCTGCTAACTTCAACCATCTAAATATGCTTAATAAGGGTACTTGTGTTTTTACAAAGCTAAGCTTCTATTGCCTCATGTATACTGCCAACCATGCACTCATAAAAATGACAAATACAATCTGTGAGAGATGCAGCTATACAATTAATCTAGAATAAATGCTCTCTCTATCAGGTAACAACAAACCAGATATCAAACAAGTTGTCAGCACACACGCTTTACCTTCTCAACAGACCAAGTGCAGAACACATAACCCCACATACACAGAGGTAGTTATTAGAAGCTTGCCAAAAGAGCAGAGACCTCACAAATGTGTAAACCTTCTACACACATTACAGTCCAAACAGAACCCACTACACATAAAAACAAACATATCAGTGTGTCAGGCATTAAGCCCTTAAGGCAGAACACCTGAAAACCAATGTCTTGTCATAGGTAAATCCATAGTGAGACACACAGATACCCCCCTCACCAGGTTGTACCAGGAGAAAGTCATGGTAAGCTGCCTGGCAGGTGCCAGGATCCACAAAGTCATGCAGGCAGTCTCAACAACAAGCACAGTTACACCTCTGTCATACTCCATGTTGTTGAAGTTAATGACTTGAAATGTTCCTCACTGAACCATATGAAGAGAGATATGACTGAGGTCTCAGATTATATATCCCAGACAGGTATTTCTGTAGCCCTAAGTTGCATTCTACCTTCACAAAGGATGATGCCCCAGTACAAATACAATAATTATCGACTTCAGCAATTATCTTAGCTACTGGTATCACTCCAGGGGATACAGTATTTGTCATTCTGGGATGATATGGTCGACAGACCATGCTGCTTTCCCAGGGATGGTCTTCATCTGTCACCTCTTGCCTTTTGGTTACTGGCAAAGGTACTTCCCTACCCCATAATGCCTTTTTTAGGCTATGTCATAAGAACAAAATTCTTAACATAAAAATATCCTCAAAAGACAAACTCAAGGCTATACTGCTTAATGTTCATACTGTAAATCAGAAACTACACTGAATGGCAGCACTACTTATTTGAGAAGATGTTGATGTTTGTGCGGTCACAGAGACATGGTTTAGGGCCCAGAGAGTACTCCAGCCATAAAAGGCTATAATGCCTTCCACACATTCAGGCCACAAAATGAACATAAAAGAAACAAAGGAAGAGGCGTATCCATCTTCATGAAAGAGAAATACACCTCAAGACTGTTTAAGCAATATTACTCCCTAGAGTTACTCTAAGTCCAACTAACTGCAGGATAGACCCCCACCATGTCACTGTTAGCTACAGATCCACCAATATGAACCTAGACCTACTGAGTCACTCATAATACAGACAAACACCCCAGGCATGGGTGACTTTAACTACCCTTCCATCAATTGGGATACATATATGAGCTCAAACACTCTCGTCCTTAGGTTCCTGCACTTTGTAAAAGCAAATGCTGTGGAACAGATAGTCTGCACCCCCACAAGGGGATGGAATGCCCTTGACCTAGTACACACCAATATGGGAGATTGCTGCACCACCCCATGTGTGAGACCTGCCCTGGTAAGGCCTGACCATAAATCAGTCCCATTCAATGTAACAATAATACCTAACCCCCTTCAGGATCCAAAATGTTGTAAAGTTTATCCAAAGCAAACTATAGCCTCCTAAGTGATGGCATAAATAGTTTCAAACCTCTTGCCAGCACTGACAGTTGTTGTTGTGTCTTTCGGCTTTTCCTGGTTAAGGGTCACCACAGTGGAACTCCGGTCCGCTAATGATTGGCAGTAGATTTTTATGTGCTGAGTTGCCAGCCCTGACGCACAACCTTCAACGAAGGTACGCTCATTCATGCATGTCTCCAGACAGAAGACGCTCTAGATGAGAATCAAACGGGACAACGTCTTACTGTCAGGTGACAGCGCTACTGCAGCACCACCACAGCAGTTTCCTGCCACCACTGACAGTAAAGATTCCTATTTGGAGGTGTGCACAAATGCTCTGTATAAACAGTTTTACAAGTGTATAGAGTTAGCCATACCAGAGTGGATCAAAACTTGCTCACAAAAAAATAAGCCACCCTGGTGGATGTCTAGCATAAATAGATCATACAACATGAGAAATAAACTGATGTCCAGGAATTAGAGGGAACAGTCTCAGCAGAAGAACACCCTCTATAGCTTGAACAAGCAAATGAGACATCTTGTAAAGTCCTCTAAAGCTAATTGCAAAACTAAATTAGTAACTATATCTAAGGAAGATCTCAAAGCATTCTTTAGCTATGTTTGTAATATAAAAGGGAATCCCCAGCTTTGCACTAATTTCATAGTGGACAGTACCAGTCATACTGAAGCTGAGGACATTGCCAACATGTTAGCAGACAGATTTGGCAGAAATTTTACAACCCTGTCTCCAACAGTCATACCCCAAAGCATACCTGTCACCAGTTCTCTTCCTATTATTGCCAAAGAAACAGGACATAACTGCACTTGCCAAGGCCAAAAACATAGCCTCTATAGAACCGGATAACATCCCAAGCTGCTTTCTAATTGGTGTAAAGCAAGAGTTAGCAGAACAACTGGGTACTGTCTTTAACCACAGAGTATGCAGCTCAGCAAGTTCCTGACTGGTGACCTGCAGAGTTCTACAGTAACAGAGAGACAAAAGAGAGAGTTTGGCATGATTAAGTATCATTTTTCTGCACTGTCTTGCTGCCTTTAGCTAATTCCGCCTAAAATGCCAACTTTTTGCTAGAGTTTCTGTGATTTAAAGAGCTTGTTTCAGCTACATATTGTACTTATTTTACCGCCTGCACCTTAACAAAGTCGTTTTTGTGTTTAAATTACCTGTTTAACTGTTGTAGGCTACACACTCAAGTGTGATAGCCATTTCTGTGCATTTAAAGTGTTTTTTTTTTATTATATCTGCTTTATTTTCTGAAAAAAACAAAAACAAAAAAAAATCCAAAAAAACAAAACAAAAAAAAAACACTTGTTTTCCCGCCTTTCTAAGCTAGTATAGTCCAGTTTTCAGGTTAGTGCTGAATTCAGGGCTGTGTTACAAGTTTCTGTGTTTGCCCATACCTTACTTGGATAGAAGGAAGTTTCTCTGTTAACTGTGAAAGAGGGAGCTTTGAGCAGCCTATCTATCCCTGGAGGAGTGGTTTCAGCCCAGAAATTAGTAGATTATTGGCCATTTTGGGCTAATTTCTATCTCTTTCATTTCCCTGCTATAAAACCCGCATTTGCAAGGTTTTTGGGCTAGTATACAGCTCAGCAAACTCCTGCCTGGTGCCCTGCAGAGTTCTACAGCAGCAGAGAGACAAAAGAGAGACTTTGGAGTGATTAAATATCATTTTTCTGTATTTTCTTGCTGCCTTGGGCTAATTCCGCCTAAAACACCAATTTTCTATAGTTTCTGTGATTTAAAAAGCTTGTTTCAGCTACATATTGTACTTATTTTACTGCCTGCACTTTAACAAAGTCGTTTTTGTGTTTAAATTACCTGTTTAACTGTTGTAGACTACACACTCAAGTGTGACAGCCATTTCTGTGCATTTAAAGTGTTTTTTGATTGTATCTACTTTATTTTCTGAAAGAAAAAAAATATATACTTGTTTTCCCACTTTTCTAAGCTAGTATAGTCAAGTTTTCAGGTTAGTGCTGAATTCAGGGCTGTGTTACAAGTTTCTGTGTTTGCCCATACCTTACTTGGATAGAAGGAAGTTTCTCTGTTCACTGTGAGAGAGGGAGCTTTGAGCAGCCTATCTGTCCCTGGAGGAGTGGTTTCAGCCCAGAAATTAGTAGTTTATTGGCCATTTTGGGCAATTTTTATCTCTTTCATTTCCCTGCTATAGCGTGCTGGGCAGTGCTGGTTAGCTAGGGTATAACTATTTCCGGCTCCACAAAGTCTACTCTTCAATTTTTTCCTTGGAACTAGACAAACTTTCAACTTAAGCACTCAAACCATTCACTTCTCATCCCAGCACTTGCTCAAAATTCATAGCAAGCACTAGAAAACCTTAGCACTAGACCTCCCTATACTGTAGAGAAGGACAAGGCTCTCTATTCGACCTTATCAGCCAATCAGTAAAACAGTTCACTGTACCTATCCAGGCATGTCCAAAGGGCAGTTTCAGGTGTACTCTCTGATCCAACTGGTGAATTTGGGCATTTTGAGGCAATGTTACAATTGCCTCATGTACACAGACAACCCTCTCCTCCTTCCACCAAACACTAATATATGCGAGAGATGCAATTATACAGCCAAACTGGAGGCTAAGCTCTCTCAACCCAAGACTGGACCAGGCAGTGAAGAGGAGAAGGGAATTACTTGCATCACACCACCAGTCTCGCATAGACCTATGAAACCAACACCGGCAAAAAACACACACAAATACACGAAAACATACTCAGAGGCTCTAAATAAAAATCTGCAAAAGCAACAGAGACCTCCAAAGCAGACATCCAAGCAACCTCTAACCCCCAATACAAACCATGAAACACATACTTCACAAAACCAGTGTGCCATGCAATCACAGCCCTTAAGGCAAAATAACATACCCAGCACACTAGTAATAGGTGACTCTATAGTCAGGCACACTGACGTCCCACTCACTAGGCTGAACAAGGAGAAGGTTACTGTTTGCTGCCTGTTGGGTGCCAGGATCCGCCACATAACACAAGCACTAAGGTCACTTCAGAACAAGTACAAATATGACTCTGTCATTGTCCAGGTTGGTGTGAATGACCTGAGCCGTACCTCCCTAGACTACATGAAAAGAGACATGGAAAAGCTCTCTGATCACATAGCCCAGACTGGTATGACCCTGACCCTGAGTAGCATCCTGCCCTCACAAAGAATTAAACCACAGTATAGAGAAAAAAATTATCAATTTCAACAATTGGCTAAGTTTCTGGTGTCATTCAAAGGGGATCCAGTGTCTGTCAGCCTGAGATGACATGCTCGACAAGCCACGTTGCTTCGCTAGAGACGGCTTGCACCTGTCTCCCTTAGGCTTTCAAATACTGGCCAAGGCACTTGCCAACCCCATAGTGCCTTTTTTAGGCAAGGCTCAAAAGACAAACCCACCACCATAAATAGTGCAAGTAACAAAAAACTGAGGGCATTGCTGCTCAATGCCAGAAATCTAAATCTCAAAATGCAAGCACTTGAGGCACTCCTCAGTATGGAGAAAATCGATATATCTGCAGTAAAAGAAACCTGGTTTAAGGTTTCAGAGAGCACCCCAGCACTACCAGGCTACAACTCATACCATACATTTCGGCCACAAAACACGGACCAAAATACAAAAGGTGGGGGAGTATGCATATTCATCAAGGATACCCAAACCTCTAGGTTAGTGGCACAGCATGATGCTTCAGAGATCACCCACGTGCAAGTAACAATTGGCAAAACTGCTATTCAAATTATAGCTTGCTACAGATCACCCACCATGTCCCAGGACCCCCACTCCACATTCCTGGAAACACTGGGAAACATAAAGGTCCTGCCAAACACTCTGATATTGGGTGATTTCAATTGCCCAAACATTAACTGGGAGAACTACTCAAGTACAAACTCCCTTGCCCAACATTTCCTAGAATTTATAAACTCAAATGCCTTGGATCAACTGGTCAACACCCCCACCAGAGGTGACAACATATTGGACCTGGTCATCACCAACATGGGTGACTGGTGTTCCACACCGGACATCAACCCCTCATTGGTTAGATCTGACCATAAACTAATGAGTCTGGATATCCACATTCTGCCACCACCCCGGTCAAAAAAACCACTGTGAAAAACTTTTCAAAAGCAAACTTCACGTTACTTAAGACCGATGTGGGAAGCTTCAAAGCCCCCATGCTAAAGGATAACGCTGTCCAAGCTGCAAAATCCTTTACTAATGCACTCTATGGGCACCTACAAGAATGCATGGATTGTGTTATCCCAAACAAAACCAAGACTCACTCCTGCAAGAAAAGGAAACCAGTCTGGTGGACCCCTGCCATAAACAAGCTATACAATAGAAGGAGGAAACTAATACAGAAAAGAGTAAAATCCCAAGAAGGGAAGACATCCCTGATCAGTATCAGCAAGAAACTATGTTCCCTCATAAAAATCATCCAAGGCTAGCTTAGAAAGAAAAATTGCCATGGACTCCAAAGATAACCACAAGGCATTCTTTAGCTATGTCAAGAATCTAAGTGGCAATTCTCAGATCTGCTCGGAGTTAGTGCAGAATGGCACAAAATACACTGAACCAACTGATATAGCCAACATCCTGGCAGACAGGTTCAGTGCAAACTTCACCCCCCTCTTACCCCCAAAAGGGCCCATAACTATAACAGAAGAATGTAGTGCCTCTGAAATCACAGACACTCAGGTTAAAACAGCCCTCTCCAAAGTCAAAAACACAGCATCAATGGGACCAGACGGTGTCCCAGGCTGTGTCCTACACGAGCTCAAAGATGAACTACCCCCTCACCTAAACACACTGTTTAAACTTAGCCTCTCCACAGGCTATGTGCCCACAGAGTGGTGCACAGCAACAGTTATTCCACTCCACAAAGGTGGATCCACAACGGACCCCGGGAACTATCACCCTATAAGCCTGACTAGCTTGGTCTGCAAAGCTATGGAGCACATCATCATGGATCTCATTAACAGAGACATTGGGAAACTCCAACACTGGACCCTACCCAGTTCAGCTTTGTTAAGGGCAGAACATGCCTCCTAAACCTGGTGGACTTCTTTGAGACAGTTTCCAAGGCTATAGACGAGAGAAAGGTGGTCCACACAGCCTACCTTGACCTCGCAAAAGCATTCAACACCATTCCCCACTCAGGTATTATATACAAGCTCACCAGCCTGAACATAAACCCCTATGTCACGAGATGGGTTGTCAACTGGCTCATGGACAGAACCCACATGGTAAGAGTTGCGGGAGCTAGGTCTGACTCTAAACTGGTTACAAGTGGCATTCCCCAGGGCTCAGTCCTACGACCCCTCCTGTTCAGCATATACTTCTCAGAGGTACAGGCAAGCACAGGAGGACTATGGCTGACCAAGTTCGCAGACAACTGCAAACTAGGGACTATAATTGACTCTCAGGCTGACACAGACATCTTCCAAAAGGGTCTCACTGAGACAGATACCTGTTGTCAAAACCATGTCCTCAAGGTAAATTCCAAAAAGTGCATAGTCATCCCCTTTGGAAAAAACAAAGTACCCACAAACTATCACATAGGGGGTAGCCCCCTAAATACGGAAGATGTAATAAGGGATCTGGGGACCCAAGTAGATAGTAACCTCTCCTTTGATAATCACGTTGCCAAAGTGGTTAGAAAATCCTTCTATGTGGCCCACTTAATCAAAAAAGGGTTTGGATCCTGATCAAAAGAGATCATTGGGCCCCTCTACCCATCACTCATCATATCCATCATAGAGTACAATGCCCCATTTGGGATGTACCTTACAAGACACCTGCAACAACTGGAAAGACCACAGAAGTACTTCACCAAGAGGATCACTGGCCTCAAACAGATGCCCTATGCAGCTCGACTGAAGAAACTCTGGCTGTATTCGGTTGCATACCGCCTACTCAGAGGTGATCTCTGCCTGACATACAAGGCCATGTCCAACCCAGAATTGATGGACATGGTCCACCTAAAGAAAACCATTTTCCCTCGAGCCACACACTCCAGGGATCTAAACCTGACCACAACAATAAATAGGATGTGTTGGAGGGATAGATTCCTGTCCCAGAGACTTCCCATGCTCTGGAACAAGATTCCAATCTACATTAGGCAGAGCTCCTCACTAACCCTTTTCAAGAGAAACCTTGACGAGTGGATGGGAAACAGCAAGTTTACACCAGGGATCACTTCAATGGCTCTGCTGGACAGAGGTACAGGGAACTAATCTAAGGGGCCGGCGAAAGCCAACACACTCTGGCTAGGCTTATAAATGCCTTTGGGCAGATAGCCTAGTACCTACCTATGAACCTGTCAACCTAAGTACTGGCTTCGTCCCGGCAGGGTGGAAAACAGCAACCATAGTCCCTTTGTACAGAGGGAGGCCTGTCGCTCTTCTGGTCAGAATAAAACAGACGAACAGTTGTGGGTTCAGTTCAAGCAGCTTTATTACACACAAACACATCAGGAATGAGGCTTTGTAACTTAAAGTTAAATAAACTTATAAACACACTGATTGCTACACACATACATGTTAACACTCTGGCTATTCTCTCAGAGTGGCATTGCTGCCTGCATGTGCTCACTATTTATATGCATGTGCCTACATCTGCTTTTTAAAGGTACAACACAAGCTCTGTTCTACATCCTTCCTCTGAGAAACAGATCATACATCAAATGACAGTATTCAGTAACATGCAATTATACAACACTAATTCTTTGACATGCAATCATACAAAATCAGGCACATATAAAACAACCATGTCCAGGTTTCTGTGTATTTCACACTAGGTCTAGAAATATGACCTGATCATGTAGCATAAAAGTCAGAATTGGATATAGCAATAGGGACTGTCTTCAAGGAATGTTCAACTTTGGGGACATCTGGGACATAATCAGGAATGGGAATATATACTGAGACATGTTCTCCAGTATGAACATTGTCAGGGTTGCTCTGAGATCTAGAGTCTGGATCACATGTATGATGCTGCAATATTGTTTCTGACACAGGAAGAAGATACTTGGGGTTTCTCCTATATCCTATACCCTCAGATTCCACTAAGTAAGATCTCGGCTCAGCACATATACCTCTCACTTGACAAATTTGATCAAAGGCTTTCGCCATTTGCATCCTCACTGTCTCTCCTTCTTTTAATGGATGAAGAAATCTGCTCATTTTATCATAACTGGACTTCTGAAAAGAATGCTTCTTAAAAAGTTGGGCTTTGATTGCTCTGGTGTTTTTAGCATTAGGCACCAACAAACTAGAACTGATAGGTAAGGTTGTTCTGGTTTGCCTAGAAAGATGTCTCTGAGCAGGGGAGCCAAGTAGGTTGTCACGGGTATATTTCTGAAATTAAGTAAATTCAAGAAGATATTGGTATTGTCACACTTTGACCACTGTAGCAATTGCTTTGCACTCTGTACTGCATGCTCAGCGTGGCCATTTGACTGTGGGTATTCCAGACTACTAGTAACATGGATAAAGTCCCACTCTTTTGCAAATCTCTGAACCAATTGGCTGGTAGACTGGGCACTGTTGTCAGAAATAACTTTGTGTGGACTACCATTGACTGAGAAATGACATTTCATCTTAGTAATAACAGCACTGGATGTTAGGTTAGGTAGTAATTCAATCTCAAACCAGTTCGAATAAGAGTCTACCAACACTAAGTAATGCTAATTGTTCCACTCAAATTTGTCAGTGGTAGTAGTTCAGGAATCTGGTTTAGCTGAAGTAGCTCTTTGTGTAAATGT
The DNA here is from genome assembly GCF_019279795.1 of Protopterus annectens. Lineage (NCBI taxonomy): Eukaryota > Metazoa > Chordata > Ceratodontiformes > Protopteridae > Protopterus > Protopterus annectens. The sequence goes on from NC_056739.1 coordinate 1,607,014,089, forward strand.
GGTTTAGTACTATTGCATAGTGAACAAGATGAAACCACTTTATCAATGTCTTGCAACAGAAAAGGCCAAAATACAAGTCCTCTCACCTTTCTTTTGGTAGAATTTGAACCTGGCTAGCCATGATGCAAAATCTGAATGCATTCATATTGTAAGGAAGTAGGAACAATAACTTTGGGACCTTTGAAAATGATACCATCTTCCATCAGCATCTCATCTCTGTATGGGAAATAAGGTTGCACTTCTGGTTGTACCCAGGATTGCTTTGACGGACAAAGAACATTGATGAAGTGGTGGAGCTTTTGCAAAATTGGGTCAGTCTTTGTATGATCTCTCAGCTCATCAAGTCTCGAGGTAGAAAAATTATGCACTTCCATGACATCAGTCAAAATTCTCTGCATCAAGCTGTTCTGTGGTATTTCTGGATGATCTGGATAAGGTATCAGCCAGATAAAGAAGTCTGCCTTTTGTACAGACCATTTTGAAATTGTACTTTTGCAATCCTAGCATCATTCTTTGTAAAAAAATATATAAAACTAGACTCGAACTTAAAAAACAAAAATAACAGCGGTAAGGTAAAATCGCACAGACCGTTTATTGTTTGCGTTTTCGTACAAATATTCCAATGTACTTCTTCAGACAATACTACTCAGAAAAAACATGGTTTAAATAATTAAACCAATTAATTAAATCATTTAAATTAGTTATCACAAGACCTTCCAACATAATTAAAGGGATATTCCTCATATTTTACCAAACCTAAAGAGTGTAGATTTAACATCACTCAATCTATGTCTGTTAATACCAAAACATTTCTTACTATTCACATATATACAATATTTTCCAGTTAGTGTTAATTATCTATCCACTTAATAGAGCATGCTTCATTTAAACCTGGATATACATGTGCATTTGTCTGTAATTGCCATGTCAGTTCACGTTCCTCAAACTTAAGCTGCCAAGGACCACCTCGGAGATTTTTACGAACACAATCCACAATAGTGAATTGAAAACTATGTGTTTGAAACTCAATTGTATGCCTAGCCAGGGCATTAGTATTAATATTCTTTGCCATACTAGAAATATGTCCATATATCCGTTGCTTAAATGGACGCTCAGTTTTACCTAAGTAAAAAGCCGGATAATATTTACAAGAAGCCAGATAAACTATGCCCTGGCTTTCACAAGTAAACCGGCCTCTGATGGTATATTTAGTACCCCTAATTGTTACAAATGTCCCAGGATGGACATATTTACAATAATTGCAATGCCCACATTTAAACATGCCTTGAGCATAATTAATTTTAGAAGCCTCAAATAGCGTTTTCAAGTTGGCACCTCGTTTGAAAGTAATTAATGGCCTCAAACCAAGCACATTCCTAATCGTGTCATCTTCTAAAATTAAATTCCAGTTGTTGATCAAGATATTCCTGAGTTCAAATGCCTTTTCTGTATATTGAGTCAAAAAACTAGTGGTGTAACAATGCACCCCTATCTCCTGGGTGTCCTCAGCATTCAGTGATAAATCTACCTGCGTAGAAGTTTCACTATCAGAAATATAGCCTCTTGTCAGTATAGGACTAAAATGCCCTGTTCTCCTCTTATGTTGTACCTCCTCAATAAGGTGATCAATAAGGGAAACTGGATATCTATGATTGATGAATATTGTTTTCAAATGATTATATTCCCACAGAAAATCATCCTCACCAGAGGTCATTCTGGAAGCCCTAACCAGTTGACCTTTTACCACAGCTCTCTTTTGGTGGTACGGGTGATTACTATGAAAATGCAAAAAACAATTACTATACATAGGTTTCCTATAAATCTGTGTTATAAACCTTTTGGCCACGACATCTTTACTAAGTTTGATATCTAAAAATGTGATATTACACCAATTAAATTGAAAAGTAAATTCCAGAAAATTGGTAAAAGATGTCATGGTTTCAACTAAATGGCATGGATCGCACTCATCACCTTTTAGGATGAAAAACATATCGTCCTGATATCTGGTTTACCATGCAACTTTATCCTTAAAAATAGAATTTGGAAATAAAAATGTTCTCTCCCAAAAAGCCATGACAGCATTAGCAAAGCTGCCACCGCATGGAGAGCCCATGGCTACACCAGATTTTTGCAGGAAATACTCATTTTTAAACATAAAGAAGTTGCTATTTAAAACAATTTGTAATAAGACCATTAAAAGATCCACTTCTGTACCTGTTATTTGTTTAAGAAGAAGAAATTCTCTCACCCACTTAATCCCAGTATCTTGAGGGATGACGGTATATAAATCTTTAATGTCAACCATCAAGAAACTGAAAGATGGATCAAACACCAAACTATCCAGATTTTCTAGGAAGTGCCATGAATCACAGCACATTTGTGATTCTGTGTGTAAGAGCGGTTTGAGTTTAGAATCAATCCACTTTGCACAGGCATAAGTGATGGACTTTCATCCATCTATAATAGACCTTAAAGGTGGATCACTAAGATTTTTATGTAATTTTGGTGTACCAAAAATTATAGGTATTAAAGGTGCTTGCATGCTCAAATATTGATATGTTTCAATAGAAATAGAGGCTTCAATGAATAAGTCACTAAGAAAAATTCTAATATGTTGGTATGCCTGATTAAGTTCATTAAGAGAAACTTTTTCATAGTTTACACTATCCAGCATATTATTCATTCTTCTATCATATTCTGCCTCATCCATGAAAATTATCCCCCACCTTTGTCCGGTTGCATTACTCGAACATCATGTGCTTTAACATAGGCAATGAAGTCTCTTTCTGCCTTAGAAATATTGCAACCTTGACTAATACAATCATTGTTATTCACAAAGGCTCTAAAATGCATTTCGGACATTCTTTCAAACATGGCTAAAGTACCCTGTAAAGGGTGATTGAATACGCTAGACACTCGCTCATTTCTTGTTATGCTGGTGTGACTACCAAACATTACATTTAGATTCATTTTACGCACAAACACCTTCAAGTCACAAATAACTTTAGCTAAATTAGGTTTAGAACTTGACACAAAGTTGAAACCTTTGGCCAAAAATTCAACCATATTTTGTGGAATGTTAATAGAGCTAAAGTTATAAATATTAAAGTCACCTTGGGCACTTTTGTAAATAACCAAGTTGTCTTGCTGTTTTTCATGCAATACCTCCTTCTGCGGTTGTTCTTTCTCCTTTGTTGTTTGGGGTTGCGGTTCACATATTCTGCCCTGTTGGCAGGTCAATTGGCGTCGTAATGAAAATCCTGACCTACAACGGTCTGTGAATTAGACCCATTAAACTGTTCACCATACTGGCGTTGTTGGTTATTGTTCTTAATCCTTTCACTTCGCCGAACAACTGATTCACCTTGGTTATTGTTGGCCCGGCCGACATTAATGACATCATCAGAAAGAGCCATTGACTGGTTATCGGTCACCCTGGTAACCACAGAGTTATGTGCAGATCTATTAACACCAGAAGGGGGATCCGGATAAGTGATACTCTAGTTAAATTCTAGTTTATCCCTATTCAGTTTGAATGTTTTGGTGTCCATAATTTTAGCCATGAGGGAATCTATACTCGAAAAGATTCTCCTAAAATCATATTCATATCTATAGAACTCAGGGTACGTCTTGATATCTCTTTCAAGTATTTCTAATTGACACTTGAGTTCACTCATTTGCTTGTCATAATTAATAATGAGAACTTCCAAGAAATCAAGACCTTGTTTGTTGAACATATCAATTAATTGTAGATGAAATTCAGAGTTCTTAACAAGGCCAGAGGGATATTTCCACTGTCTTAAGCACCAATTTATATTTGATACACTCTTTAAAATAAAGAATTTCAGTTTGCAACTTCTTATATTTTAATAGCTTATTATAAAATTCTTTAAGATGTGAAACAATATTGTTCACCAAATTTTGCTCATCGATGTTATTACTTGAGTTTATTGAGCCAAACTGACATGGCATTTTAATGAAATCATTAAATGAAGGCACAAGAAGCCTGTTAGTAAGCATATTACTTTCTTGGCCATTATTAATGTTAGTATTCAAACTATTTGAAGTATTAGTTAGTATACCAGGTATTTCTTCCATCCGCACCATCAGATTAGAACCAAATCCTCTGCTTGATGTATTTTGTGAAGCACTAAAATGTGAGTTAGGGCTGTTAGCAGTTCCATTCAGAGTTCCCTGCTTGGAAATTCTCCTCAACAGGTCATCCACGTTGCTGGTTAGCTGCTGAACCAATGCTGTAAGGGCTCCTACGGCATTCGCCTCTGATGGTGATCTGCCAGACCTACTCCCAAGTCCAGGTGTTTGATCTTGTGAAAACAAAAGCTGAGAGTGCGAATTATTACCTTCCACCATCGAAAAACTACTAAAAAATATATAAAACTAGACTCGAACTTAAAAACAAAAATAACAGCGGCAAGGTAAAATCACACAGACCGTTTATTGTTAGCGCTTTCGTACAAATATTCCAATGTACTTCTTCAGACAATACTACTCAGAAAAAACATGGTTTAAATAATTAAACCAATTAATTAAATCATTTAATTCATGGAATTTACTTTTCAATTTAATTGGTCTAATATCACATTTTTTAGATATCAAACTTAGTAAAGATGTCATGGCCAAAAGGTTTATAACACAGATTTATAGGAAACCTACGTATAGTAATTGTTTTTTGCATTTTCATAGTAATCAGCTGTACCACCAAAAGAGAGCTATGGTAAAAGGTCAATTGGTTAGGGCTTCCAGAATGACCTCTGGTGAGGATGATTTTCTGTGGGAATGTAATAATTTGAAAAGAATGTTCATCAATCGTAGATATCCAGTTTCCCTTATTGATCACCTTATTGCAGAGGTACAACATAAGAGGAGAACAGGGCATTTTAGTCCTATACTGACAAGAGGCTATATTTCTGATAGTGAAACTTCTATGCAGGTAAATTTATCACCGAATGCTGAGGATACCCAGGAGATAGGGGTGCATTGTTACACCACTAGTTTTTTGATTCAATATACAGAAAAGGCATTTGAACTCAGGAATATCTTGATCAACAACTGGAATTTAATTTTAGAAGATGACGCAATTAGGAATGTGCTTGGTTTGAGGCCATTAATTACTTTCAAACGAGATGCCAACTTAAAAATGCTATTTGAGGCTTCTAAAATGAATTATAAACATACTCAAGGCATGTTTAAATGTGGGCATTGCAATTATTGTAAATATGTCCAGCCTGGGACATTTTTAACAATTAGGGGTACTAAATATACCATCAGAGGCAGATTTACTTGTGAAAGCCAGGGCATAGTTTATCTGGCTTCTTGTAAATATTGTCCGGCTTTTTACTTAAGTAAAACTGAGCGTCCGTTTAAGCAATGGATATACGAACATATTTATAGTATGGCAAAGAATGTTAATACTAATGCCCTGGCTAGGCATACAATTGAGTTTCAAACACATAGTTTTCAGTTCACTATTGTGGTTTGTGTTCATAAAAATCTCTGAGGTGGTCCTTGGCAGCTTAAGCTTGAGGAACGTGAACTGACACGGCAATTACAGACAAATGCACATGTATATCCAGGTTTAAATGAAGCATGCTCTATTAAATGCTTACTAAAATTAAAAGCGTTGGATAGATAATTAACACTAACTGGAAAATATTGTATATATGTGAATAGTAAGAAATGTTTTGGTATTAATAGACATAGACTGAGTGATGTTAAATCTACACTCTTTAGGTTTGGTAAAATATGAGGAATATTCCTTTAATTATGTTGGAAGGTCTTGTGATAACTAATTTAAATGATTTAATTAATTGGTTTAATTATTTAAACCATGATTTTTCTGACTAGTATTGTCTGAAGAAGTACATTGGAATATTTGTACGAAAGCGCTAACAATAAACGGTCTGTGTGATTTCATCATTCGTTTTAGTCTTGCTGGAGCTAAATGCATAGGCTTCTTGAAAATGTGAACACAATTGCCAAAAGTGCCTTCTCAATTTGAGCATACTGCATCTCAGTTTGGGCCTGCCTTCTTGAAGAATAACTGCACCAAGACCGAACTTTGAAGCATCACAAGAAAGAACTACTGGTTTGTGGACATCATAGTATCTTAATGTAGGATGGCTGGCAATTTTGCTGTTTGAGGTTATCAAATGCTCTCTGGTGTTGTTCCAACCATGACCAGGCAACATTTTTGGTGTCAGCTCTGTTAAAGACACTGATAACTCACTAAAGTATGGGATGAATTCACTCAAATACTTAACCATACATAGGAAACGCAGTAAGGCTTGGACATTGTCTGGAGTTTTCATCTCAAGAATGGCTGCTTTGGAAGGGTCTGGTCATAAGCCTGTACTGGTAAATAAATGATCTACATAAGTAACTTCTGGTAGTCTAAATTTACATTTCAGAGGATTTAACTTTAAATTCACTTCACAAGCTATGTCCGAAACTTTCCTGAGGTTTCTGTTATGCTCTGCTTCACCACTTCCTCCAACCAGTAAATCATCCACTATTATAGCACAAGGATAGCCCAAAAACATTTGCCCCATTGCAAGCTGAAAGACTTCACTGGCAGAAGTTATTCCAAAGGCATTCTGAGGAATCTGTATCTACCAAGTGGGGTACTGAATGTAGCCAGTAGTGAAGATTTGCAATCAGGCATTACTTGCCAAAATTAACTCTTTGCATTCAAGACAGAAAAAACACTGGCATTTGGCATGAGGGTGTCAATCTCCTTGACTGTACTCATAGGATGATGAGGTCACTTTAATGCCTTGTTCAAGTCTCTTAGGTCAATGTATATTCTGATTTAATCTGAATTTTCCTGATGAGCAGCTACCATGGAAGACACCGACTCAGTAGGTTCTGTGACTGGACAAATCACAACTTGCTGCACCATCTTGTTTAACTGGACCTTGACTTTGTCCTGCATAGCTATTGGAACTCTCCTTGCTGGTCTGACCACTGGACTGACCTCTGGGTCTACTTTCATGGACTACACAACTGGAAGTTTGCCTAACTTCCCGTTGAAAACATCAGCATACTGTGGGAAAATAGCATCAGTGATAGTAGAAATGGGACATGTGCTTACATGATGTACTTCTTTAGTAAAAAAAGCAGTTTAATTCTTAAACTGTCTCTGAGACCTATTAATAACTGCACAGGTCTTCTGACTACATAAAACTGCAAGCTGTAACTGTCCCAGCCAAATAGCATGAAAGCACTACTGAGCCTTTGGTTTGAATTTTTTCACTTTCATAAGAAGCAAACTTCACACAATTAGCCAAATTAAGCTGTTCATCAGCTTTCACGCTAGCAAATGTTTCTGCTGACACAGCATTACACTTTGAACCAGTGTCTACTTTGAGCGCCGTAGGCTTACCATTAATCAGGTTAGTGCAAAATGCTTTATTCTTTGCCAACAAATCTACTGTATTAACCTTTTCACCGACCACTGATACACCATCTATATATAAAGTTGTATTGCAACTTTCTAAATGATCAACTTTTTTTTTGTGACCTTGCTTAATAATTGAATGAGGCTTGCTTGATTTACAAAACTTTTGAAAGTGGTTCCAGTTTTTACACTTGTGGCATTGCCGACCAAATGCTAAGCACTTCTCTCTTTTAGCCTCATCACTGGCACCATAATTATGACAGTTAACAATAACACTTGACTTGGGTTTTGCTGATCTACCCTTATACTGCACTGAGCATCTCTGTTTTGCTGAGCTAGTCTTGCAAATTGCTGAAAGCTATGGGTCCTCCACAAGGGTTGCAGCTCCCATGTGTTAAGGCCTGTTTCTGCTTGCCATGTGCTGCACGCTGTCTACACTTGCTCTAGCTCTAAAGGCTCTTGGAAATATGCTCTTGTCACTTGTAAGCATACTTTTGTGCCTTTATGTGAGCTCGTGGATTTGACAAATCTCTATAGCTTTGCTCAAACTTAAATCACTGTCACAAAGCACAGTCTTTCTCACTGTGGCACTATTTACACCACACACAAGCCTGTCATTTATTAACTCATCTTTCAAATAACCAAATCTGCACATTTTAGCCTTATTTCTCAAATCAGTGATATAAGCTGCAAAAGTTTTACCTGGCTTTTGGTTTCTTGTATAAAATAGATGCCTCTCCAATATAACATTTGTCTGGGGGTTGCACATTTCTCTAAATGTACGTTTCAGGTACTGAGGTCCTCTCTTGATTCAGCCAGTACAGCAATATGACAGTTTTTCCCTCTCCTGCATATACTGCTGGTGCATATACAAATGAATGCTCTCTCTCAATAGCTTCTGACCCAGCTAAGTTAAGCAAAATAAATGCCCTTGTACATGCATTTTTGTCAGAAAAAGCTGCTTGTATGAAAATATTGCATTCCTGCTCAAATACTCTCCAATTCCCTGTAATATTGTGAACAAACACAAGAGGACTGGGTTTGTGAAATGCCTCTGTCATATCACACAACAGTGAAGGTGCCTGGAATAATGTACGAACATATACACACATAAATATGCCAGAACTTTAAGCCAGCACTTGTAATTATCTGCCAAATAAGTCTCCGTAGCACAAGAACACTTTAAAATCACTGTACTTTGTGAAACAACTCCTTTTCAGTGTAAAAAATACTTTGAAATGACTGTACTTTGCAAATAAACTGTACACAGCAGAAGCTCAGAGTAAGAAACACTTCAAAATGAATGCATTTTGCAAATAATCTTTATACAGAACAAAACTCTTCAAAATGTCTGTACTTTTGCAAAATAACTATGTACAGTGTAAGAAACACTTTGAAATGGCGGAACTCTGTGAATAAATGTACACAGTACAAGAAACCTTTTCGAAATGGCTGTACTTTCACTGCACCTTGCAATATAACTATACTTTGCACACAGCAAACTCTTTGAAATAATTGCACTGTAATAAAGCACACACTCTGCAAAACTTTGCACACTCTGAGATACGTAAAACAACTCTAGTAATGCAAAATAATAGTTTATGCTCAAACACAGTCGTTTTACTAAAAACATGCTCGTTATGCAAATCAGAGGTACTTTTGAGTCCCACATGAATATTTTTGCTAGTTTTATGAAATATTGTGGCTTCAAACATTTTTTTTAATTAATAATGCATTTCATGACTTTCATTTGACTAATAATACATTTGGTGCTACTTGTTTAATTAATAATGTGTTTTGTGGCTTACAAATGCTCTGTTTCATTTTCTTTACAAAATAAATCATCTGTGTAAGTTTTGGTTGCCTGAGTTTGTTTCTGGCCCTTTTTGATCATTTGAGTTCTGTATCACTCTACCTGCTCAATCTGCCTTCTCCTTCAACTCTGCACCTTATGGCTTGAAGAAGTTGCACTCTTAGTCCCGGTTCTGACACCATGTTGCTCATCCAGTCAGGATAAAACAGACAGACAGTTGTGGGTTCAGTTCAAACAGCTTTATTGTACACAAACACATCAGGAATGAGGCTTTGTAACTTAAGCTTAAATAAACCTATAAACAGACTGACTACCACACTCATACATGTGAACACTCAGACTGTTGTCTCAAAATGGCACTGCTGCCTGCACATGCTCACTATTTATATGCATGTGCCTACATCTGGAAATGCTTCTTAAAGGTATAACACATGCTCTGTTCTACAGGGCCCCTCAACCAACCCGGGGAACTATAGACCCATAAGCCTAACCAACATTCTCTGTAAGGCCATGGATAGAGTCATCTTGGATTTTATCAACAATGAAATTGGTGACCTTCAAACTCTTGACCAGTCCCAGTTTAGCTTTGTTAAGGGCAGACCATGCCTGATAAACCTAGTGGAATTCTTCAAGAGTGTCACCAAAGCCCTGTATGAAGGCAAATCAGTACATACTGCCTATCATGACTTGGCCAAGGACTTTGACATACCCCCCCCCCCCCACTCAGGCATCCATGAGAAACTCACCCAGCTGGGGATTAACCCATATGTCATCAGACAGGTAGCCAGCTGGCTCACCAACAGAATGCATGCAGTCATACTTGGGGTTCCATCTCTACCAGCAGACCTGTTACCAGTGGTGTTCCACAAGGGTCTGTTCTGGCATCCTACTGTTTGAAATCTATTTCTCAGAAATTCAGGCAATAACAGATGGCCTGTGGCTCACTAGGTCCACTGACAACTGCAAACTGTGTGCAATTATTGAATCCCCAAAGATGTAAACATACTACAGAATGGGCTGACATACATAAATGATTGTTGCCAAAGCCACAGAGTTAAACTTAACCCAAAAAACATGCACTATTGTCCCTTTTGGCAAAGGAGAGATACCTACAAATTACACTATTAATAATACCCTCCTTAGTTCCAACCCAATGGTGAGATTTTTGGGAATGCAGGTTGACAGCAACATCAACTTTGGTCATTGTGTGCCCAACATAGTAAAGAAGGCCTTTATGTTGCACACCTCATATGTAAGGGCATAGCATCCAAGACTAAGGATGTTATCAATCCACTGTACTCGTCCCTTATTAGACTAATAACAGAATACAGTGCTCCATTTTGCATGCACCTCACCAGACATCTTTAGCAACTGGAGAGACCTAAGAGGTTTCTCACCAAAAAAGTCCAGGGACTTCAACACATTACCAACATGGACAGACTGAAAGCCCTGTCACTGCACTCTGTATTGTAGACTGCTGATAGGTGACTTGTCCTTGGCCTACAGAGCAGTCTGGAACCTGGCCTTAAAGGAAATGCTGCACCACTGCAAATCAAATGGGATGAGACTCACTCAATGTAGGGACCTTAACCTAGCCTGCGACATCAACAAGACATTCTGGAAAGACAGATGTGTCTCCCAGACATTGCCACTGCTATGGAACAAATTTCAAATTCATGTGAAACTGAGCTTCTCAGTAACCCTATTTAAGTATAACATGGACAACTGGATGGGAAATCATAAAATTACCCTACAGGGTTCACCTATTGCACTCTTTAACAGGGGCAACCAGTCCTGATCATGGGTTTGTAAATATGGACTACATATCTTGGTCTATAAGGGAATAATGGTACAACTTCATTAGGCTTGAAAAGGCTATAAGGCCATTCGGCTAATAACCTCCTATGAACCTAGAGCCATTATGGAAGCAGCCTCATATGAACTTATGAAATTATGAACCTATGAAACTAGGGCCATTATAGTAGTAGTCTCATATGAACATATTAAACTATGAACCTATGCAGGCCTGCCAACATCTTGCCTCACATACATCCTGCTGATGTCATGTACTATAAGTTCAGCTGCACAAGTCAGACTTGTGCAGTGGCTATTGTGTAAAGTATTGTGTTTTGTAGTCTGTGTAGTTAGATAGGGGTTCTATTCTCACTGCAGTCAAGTGTGTGTGTGCGTGTGTGTGTGTGTGTGTGTGTGTGTGTGTGTGTGTGTGTGTGTGTGTGTGTGTGTGTGTGTGTGTGTGTGTGTGTGTGTGTGTGTGTGTGTGTGTGTGTGTGCATGCATGTGTGCACTCTTGTTTGACATTAAAGACAGCTTTTTACCTCAGCATGTGGGACATTGTTATTAACATATTCTAAACAGACACTGATGATGTCATCAGCTACATCAGATTTTTGGATGTGCAGTCATCCCATCAGCGCATTGTCAGACACTGGCCTGGAGGCCAGGCAGATGTCACCTAATCCTATACCAGACAGATTACAGTGACATGGCTTTTGGTCTATCCACATACATCATGACATGGTTTGTAGGCTCTGTGTTATCTTGCTGTGAAAGCCCTGTGGTCTCCCGTTGCTGCATGTCTCTGTTGAGGAACATGCAAAATAAAGCATTATACTGCATTACTGTTCTGATGAGGTTTGATTACAGTGCTGTCATACAGTCCTAAGATCTGAATATGATGGAGTGACTTCTGATGGGCACCATTAGCTTGTCCTGGAAAACTGTTAAAGAGAGAAGTTAGAAAGTAATGTTACACATTTCAGATTCTGACTTCACAACCCTTACCAGAGAATTCACTATAAAGTAGCGACATTTTGATGTTATCAACTGTCTAACTTTCCAGGTCAAAGGTACAATATGCAGTTCAACAACACAAATGCATATACACTAAGCACTAAGTTAGCCATGCACCCTAAATATCAGACACATCTTTATATCCCTGAATCCAAAATATAGAAAACAGGGATATGGCACAGTTATCATCATTTGCACAGGGTGTTGTGTGGGGGACAGGAAGCCTAGGATGAGAAAAAAGGTCAGTGAATGTGTGTGAGTAAGAAGGAGAAGAAGGTAGACATTGGGATAAAACAACAAATAGCCAGTGAGACAAAATGAGCAACTGTTGTGTGTGCTTCTGTAGGGGTCCTCCAGGTGAAATTGGTGTGTACTTAAGTGTCTGCATGAACACTGCCAAGCTATGTGCTAGCTCTATGTCTTGGTCTGTCAGACAGGTGTGAGTCATGCATGGTAAAGGTGCCAGTTCATCTTTGTCATCCCTGATCATGAGAAATGGCTCTGCCAGTAGTTGCACTGGCATGTCCACACCCACAGTCAGATGCAGCGCTGTACCTGAATGTGACCAAGGTCTTCTGGACAAGTTCCCTGCACAGGGACACCCAGAACCATGACCCCATGGCCTGCCATGTTTGAATGTGGACATCACACTCACCGATGGAGCAGTGGAAGTATTGCCACTGTTGGACAGCCACATTGGCTGATGGCAGGTGATGTGGCTGACCTAAGCCCATGAGGATGTCTTTGCCCTCCCAGCAGACGTTCCATCACAGACACTGTTCGTTGCATGATAGAAACCCCTCAATCCATCAAAGACACCATTCGTTCTAACATGTTATTCATCCAGTCCAGTGAATCGGCAACATGGTGGAAGCAGTTACGCATGTCAGAATGTGCCACATCCACAACCCTGAGCATTTGTCTGGATCACCTATGTTAATGTGCCTGTGTCTCCATGATGGCCCTAAACATATGTTGAGTGACACAGGAAGTGACACCTACACCAGATGGAGGAGGGACATCAGGCCCCATCTGAGCACCCCTATCAATATTCCTGTGTGGCACCTTGCCCACACTTTGGTTATGGCTAGACTCAACAGGCACTGAAGCCGCAGTACCCACACTTCCCTGATCAATGTCCTTGCCTTCCACCTGTCCAATATCTGTGGGCTCAGTAGACTGGGTAGGCATAGGACCACTGGGTCTGTCCAATGGAAATGCAGGGGATGGCTGTATTTCAACCTCTGTGTGCGATTCACTCTCTGCACCCCCCCCCCCGACTGTACCTCAGTTTGGCCACCATCATCATCAGAGTCTGCTGATACCCTGACATCAGTTGGCACAGGGCCCATACTCCCACTGTCATATTCGCCTGTGATAAAAAGCAAGAAATAAAAGAATACATTAATACCTGCACTGCTATAGTGCAATATATGTTAACAAAGTAACAGTGCTGTCACTATTGCAGACAGTACAGCAATACACACAAAAGGCCTGAGATCAAAATCACACATTAAAATATTTGGCTTACCTTCTGGAGGAGACATACTGTGCTGTGAAAGTAAGCAAAAGGTAAGGGCAACATCATCACAATTAACAGTAACACAGGTTGTAAAACATTTACTCCTTTATATGTGCCTTAACTATACTTTCTAGAAGAATGCGGAATGACAACTCCAACCTAAGCTTATAACTGTAGCACTCTTTACCCTCCCCCCCAAAAAAGACATGTGGTACAGAACTAACTTATTGTTAACTTATTATTTTAATTGTTTCACCATACAACAGTATTCAACTTTTAAGATACCAAAGCTTACCTGGAAACTCCTCCTGGGATGCACTTGCTGTCGCAGAAGGTGTTGCCCCCACATCAAGGACATGCTGTACTGCAAACTCCTGGGAGCTGGCTGAATCTCTGATACTTGTCAGTAACACTTCATTGGGTGTTAGTGGTTGTTATCAAAAGGCCCTCCCCCTGGTAACCATTTGGTCATGGTCTACTGCAGCTGCTCACCTCTTTGCAGATTTTATCATGCCAGTTGCCCTGTGGGCATCAATTCATATGTCCTGCCATGGCCACCCATCGCATTGAGGTCCTGTACAATCTACTGCCATATTCTCATCCTCCATGCCATATCTCCCAGTCCTCTTTCCAGGAAAAAAGCACTACGTTGCCAAAACCCATCAATAATTTCTTGATTTTTGGCATCAGTGAAGGGGGTCTCCATGGACTGAGATGCCTGAGTGACATACTTGTAGTTGACTTAAAAGACAACAGAAGTATAATAACTACAAAATAACTGTTTCTAGATAAACCAGAAGAGGTAGCCGGTTAGTATTACCCACTTGAGAAACACAAAATAGTCTAGAGATTTGAAATACTAACAACAGTGAAAATCAAACCACTGTGTAATAAAGCACTATGGACTCCATGTAAGAAACAAAAAAAGACATTTTAATCGGTATTAAAATTTTTGGTATTAAAATTAAAATTGCATATGATATGGTTGTGTATGGTATTAAAATTGGTATTAAAATTTCTTTTCTTTTTTTTCACGTGGTGTTCATAGTGCTTTATTACATAGTGGTTTGATTTTCACTGATTTATTCTATCCACCATGCTGGAGGCATTTAAGTTGCTTTGATTTCAAATACTGACAACAGACAGGATGCAAAACAAGGAGTGTAACAAGAGCAACATGTCCTTGTTTGTGCCATAACAGTAACTCATCTTTGCCCCCCACCCACAAAAGAACAGGCAAATGACACATTTTGCTAACAAAACATCTTTGAAATACTAAAAGTGCTATCAAAGGACCTGTCCCTGAAACATTTGTACATATTTATCACACAGCATTCCATTTCCATGTATTCCCAATCATGTGTACCTTTGAAATGAGTTGACAAACATGCCCATAACATCAGTACACTTCTAAATAATGCATACAGATAAAAGTGTAAACGCCTTTGCTTCACATTATTCTTAAATACATTCCAGCATATGCAGTATGTAGGTGATAAAATGGGAGCATACCTGCTGAAGTTCAGTACTCCTCTGTACACAAATATCCTGAAGAAAAAGCGTTTTTGTAGTCTTCCAATCACCATCAGTTTGGCTAGCTACATGTTTGCCTTTTTATAATGGCGCAGATTATTAATGGATTTCATCTGTCTTTGTCTGTGCTTCATAGATGTTAATTACAACATAAGCATCTCAATTGCTTGCCAATCAAGCAATCCAACATGGAGGAGCTATTCAAAAAGCTATAAAGCATCCATTTGGACTCTATGCTGTTTTTTCCTGCAGATGTAAAAACGTTTGGAGTATGGACACTGAAAACCTACACAGACAGAATGCCAGGGGCTGCTGCTGCTTTAATCCATTTGTATGTAGTAGAGGCTAAACCCCATGCTGCTGCCTCTTCCAATAGGCCTAGGCCAAGAAGGAGAGGAGTTTTCATGCCACATTTAACTTATCACAACCTACATGACATGGAAATTGTACAGCAGTGAACCACTACAGGAACTCTGTGACCTCTGCCGCCCTCAACTCAGAGCCAGAGCCAACCAAGGAGAACCCATCCAAGTGGAAACTAAGGTATGTGTAGCCCTTAGAATCTTAGCTAGAGGTACCTTTCAGAGAGCAGCAGGGGACATGCTAGGGTTGTCACAGGCATCAGCCTCCAGGATCTTCCACCAATTTCTGGATAATATGCTCCAACATGCCAGGGGACATATATAGTTTCCCCGTAGCTCTGAGGAGAGGGCCAGAAATATGCAACAGTTCTACCAGGTAGAGTAATATCCTGAAGTACTGGGTGGCGTAAATTGCATTCATGTAGAAATTAAGGCACCACCTGGGGAGCAGGGTAGGCTCTATGTTAACAGAAAGGGCTATCACTCTATCCAACTGCCAAGTCATGTGTGATGCCAAAGGAATCATCTTGAACATGTGTGCACTGGCAACCGTGGCAGTTACCACAACTCACATATTTGGCACACCTCTCAACTATGCCAGATGTTTGCTAGGAGGGATATCTCACAGGGTCATTTACTGGGGGATGCAGGGTATGCACTGGAACAGTGGCTGATGGCACACATCAGAAATGCATATACACCCACAGAAGAACACCATAATGAGGCACATGCTTAAGCCAGAAATATCATGCAGCATGTGCTTGGGCTGCTGAAGTTACGGTTCCAGTGCCTAAATACATCTGGGGGAGCCCTGCAGTACAATCCATGGACATGTACAGAAATCTACACAGTATGTGCCATGCTACACAACATAATCCAGAGAAAACAACTACAGCAGGATCAGTAAGGGGAAGGGGCACACATCTTACCACCACCAATGCCAAAGTCACCACAATCACAGGCAGATGAGGAGTCAGACTAGGAACCACCAGCTGCAGTGGGTGTAGGCAGACATAGGCATGCTCAGTATGCCCTTGCATTGGCTAAGAGACAACACATAGGACACTCACTCACCATTTAGAGACTTAAAACCTTTCTCCTACTCACATACATGTAGTAACATTTTTGCCATGCAACTCACACAACCATTACCTCCCCATGTATTGGCTATATACTGCTTGCATCAGACAGAGCCAGCCCTGAAGTAACACTGTGGCAACTACTACATTTACAAGGTAAGTCCTGAACCTGGGTGATATTGTTTAATAACATTATGACATATCCTTTTATTTCATCACTAGGTACATTAAGCAAGTAAAATGTGGGTGATATGTACAAAAATTACCTTAGCATGTGACAGCAGAGACTTATTTGACTTACATGTATCCATTCATAAGTAGTAGGCCTCAGGCATCAAAGATTCACACAGTCATACCTCTCAAAAGTATTGATGATCACTGCATGCCGTCAGTTTAGCACCATATGTTTGTACTGGAAAATCATTAAAGAGAGAAGTTAGAAAGTAATGATACACATTGCAGTTTCTGACTTCACATCCCTCAGAAGATCAAACAACAGGCAGTATGCAAAACAAGGAGAGTAACAAGAGCAGCATATCCTTGTTTGTGCCATCGCAGTATCTTATCTTTGCTCCCCCGCAAAAGAAGAGCCCATTTTTGTTTGTGCCATAAGAGTAACTCACCTTTACGCCCCACAAAAGAACAAGCTATGCTTGTTTGTGCCATAACAGTGACTCAGCTTTGCCCCCCCCCCACAAAAGAACACTGTACCCTTGCATGTGCCATAACAGTAACTCACCTTTGCCTCCCAAAAGAACATTCTATGCTTGCTTGTGCCATCCAATCTGCTTGCAGTTGCTGGCAACTGCATAGCGTATTATTCCCAGTTAATATCCTCACGCATTTTAAGACCAATGATCTGGAATTGCTTACACACTGCATGACTCAGAGTACTCCTCATATAACTGATGAATGACCAACAAACAAAGAAAGGTAAGACAGAGCTGTATATTTGCAAGCAATAATAACAGGTTGTGTGACCACTAAATTCACTACATCCAAATATAATAAACATAATACATTTATAAATAATAGTTTATGGTTTGATGTTTGATATCAGTGTATATTCTATTGCACTTAGTTGTGTGAAGAATGACTTCAGTCCTTTGCTGCAAAGCTGTGTGGCATAGATGAATAAGGCACCCATCTGTGCTCTGAAGGTGCATAGGAGTGAGAGTTCAAATCCAGACCTATGTAAAAATATCTCATCTGTACTATCAATTTCTGCTGTGTATGTCATAGATTGCTTTTCCTCATTTCAAGTATTTCACTTTTTTTTTCTTTCTTTGTCTTTTTTTTTGAGGAGGGGCACAGTTTGTGCAATGCACTGCTTAGTACACACACAGGAACCAGGAAAATGAATGCCAATTTTGGCTTTGCTTATCTCATTGGCATGCTGTGTAGCAGTGGACAAACTGGCCCACTCAGAAATCAGACAGGAGCCAGACAGCCAAAAATGGGTATAATGTATACTATGTTCATGTAAATATATTTCTGCTTTCTAGACTGGCATGGCCTTCACATTTGACTAACACTTACCCAGCTGCCTGTACATCAAATAACCTTGAAAGTGAATTGCTTGTCACTGTTGTGCACCACTTACCATCCTGCAAACATGTTGCTTGGAAGTGCCCACCCTGGAGCACCATGTTTGCACTATGATGCGTGGTGTGCAGCATTTTCAAACTGTGCTCACTACCAGTAAATGCAATAAATGGAATTGGCAGGAAACCATCAGTCTCAATTGCTCTTGATCCATGGTAGACATGGCAAGTGTTTGTGGAGAGGGTGTGACTTTTAGGGCACAAAGATAGGGTGTCCAGGAGTCCAAGATTTTTGTTGGACTCCTTGTGAAACACCTCAGTGCCAGGTTGCTGCAGTGGGATTATTCTGGCTCCCAATATAAATTGAAAGCTTGGGATAGTTTGACCTGGGCTGTATCCAGTGCCACCAGTATCCCACACAGTGAGGAACAATGTAGGAATCACTTTAGTGACATAAGTCAGAGGAAGAGGGATACCTTTGATGTTTGGACTGAGGAATTTAGGACAGAGGACATCCCACAGATTTGTAAGTATCAACTACAGAGACTACTTGTAAGGATTAAAAGCTGAAGATAGGCAAGAATGGTATTCATAATGGTATTCTGTTCTGTTTGACTTTTTCCACAGCTGCCATGGAAAGGGAGTGCAATGTTAGGATGAGGGAGGGATGTGGTATGTACGCAGCAGAAGATTACTAATATTGTAGCATTAAAAGTTAAAGATAGCTTTTTTGGTATTTTATATAGTTGTATCAAACTGAGCATGCATATCTCAACTGTAAAAGCAAGTATGCATGCATTTATCAGTAGCACAAAGATAGCTTGTTTGATATTTTATACAGTTGTATGAAATCAAGTATGCATATTCTAACAGTAAAAGCAGGGATGCATGCAATAGTCTTTAGCACAAACCAAAAGTCCAATATTAAACTTTAGTCAGAGGTGGTGGGTTCAAATACCACACTTTCCAACTATTTAATACTGTTAATTTTTCTGTTCTGTGTAACTGAACGGTTTAAAGTAAAAGCTCTGTATCAATGGCTCCCATTCCCTGCTGTAAACTCTAATCTGTATAACTGGAATATACATGGGTGTAATATATACACATATAAAGAAGTACTTGTTGCAATCTGCATTATAGTTTGCGTCTGTTAGAAGCTGGTCATCTTAAAAGTAAAAGTTATCTGTTAGGGAGTAGTAGCCTTAAGAGTAAGGCTTAAGATAACAGAGTCAAATAATTGTATTAATACATTGTATGTTACATATGAAGGTACTAATCTTACCTCTTGTTTTATCTCTTACCCCAACCTTATTTCTCTCTATTTTTTTTATTTTATTATGTGTCTTCAAAATGTGCCTATATCATCCATGTGTACCACATCACAAAATGCTCCACAGCATAGTGGGGTAGGTCTGCTCCACGGGATCTACTTGCCCCCACTTCACTGTCCCCAGCACCATTGCCCAGCACATCTGGGAGCCAACCTGGCAACACCACCTCTGTGGCCCCTTCACTACCTGCCCCCTCAGGTGTTCTGCCCCAGAGGATAGTTCAGTGGTGCCCTCTGGGACCAGTAGCAAAAGTGGTGAGTTTATCACCTGCACTGAACTGATAGGCATGGTGCATAGGGTTGTGCACTAAACTGTTGGTCCACGCCTACACCGGCTGGACAGGCTGCTCTCCCTCATCTTACAAAGGTGCTGGAGGAGGAGGAGGAGACTTTGAATGCTCCTGCCCGTGGTAGAGTGAGGTGACAGTGATAACAGTCCTGCGGATAAGGACTCGATTCCCACTGTCAACCAGCTTGATGTCCATGGGTCCTGGATGTCCCCATCCTCACCCTATCCATGGTGTCTTCCAACCTCGTATCCATCACTGTCCCTGTGCCTTGTCTTGTTTGTCTCTTCTGTCTGCAACTGCTTCCTCACCTACCCAACTTATCTGTCCCAGACATACCTACATCCCTTCCCCAACATTCCTCTCTCTCTCGCTCAAAAAAAAAAAAAAAAAAGTGCACCTGTCCCACAGAAAAAAAATCATCCCATATATAGCTCTCCATTTTACACCTGTGTCTTTTTGACACACTTGATTTGGTCCAGTTGGCTATACAGCATTATTATATTGTGGTCACTCCCTCTGTGGATGTGACAGTCCAAATTCAGCTTATATTCTGCATAAAGTATCAGTTTTTACTGTTGAAGAAATGGATAGCTATGGTTCTTTCCTACCTCCCTCCGGCACATTCATGTATTGATATCTATTTGTTCATCACCCTGATTGCTTCACATTTTGTTACTGCCCTATCTTCCCCATTTCTTTTCTTCAATGCATTATTGTGTGATGGTGCTCAGTACACATAAATGTGCAGCAACAGTAATAAGAAAGTACTTACAACTGTTAGATTCAGTTGTATTTGAAACCAGTACCATCTGGCCCCAAAAAGGAATGTATGACTGCATTAACTGCATTAACACATGCTGTCAAAGTGCCATTTAAGTAGCAGGTGTATTTTAGAGACTCTACACTAACTGTCAGACTTTGACATCCCCATTTCACCACTGTCCTGTCTTCTGCATTTCTTTTCTTTAATGCATTATTGTGTGATGCTGCACATTGTGCACCAACACACAACAATGTGCACTAATGATAAAGCAAAAGTAGTTAAAACTATTTGATACAGCTGTATTTGAACCCAGTACCATGTGGCTCCAAAAAAAGGCTTTATCATTGCATTAACTGCATTAACACCTGCTGCCACAGAGTCAGTTACGTAGCAGGTGAATTCCAAAGGCTCAGTACTAACTGTCATACTTTAGTAATACTGGCACTGGAATGGTTACATGGCATTCCCTTATTTTACTAATCATTGTTAAGTTCTCCCCTTTACTGGTCATGCAATGCTGCACAAACAAGGTAAGCACAGCCCAACAGTCCCTTCATTCTTCCAATGTCTGTGATTGCTCTAAACACCACAGCTTGCATACAATGGTCAAAAACTAATAAAATTATAAGAAAAAACTGACAGAGAAAAAATTTGCACACAAATGAAGAGGCAGTTGGATGCTAATGAAACAGAACCTGTGGATTATGCATTGCGTACTTGCATTTCCAACCTCAACAAATGTGCATGTAACACATTTGTAAGTCTAACCTGACAAATGCACTTGATGCAAGCATTCACAGTTGCCATCCATACACTGAGGGAGTGTCTTCACAATGTTTATGTCTGCTACACAGAGCCAAGGATTTGGGATTCAGCAATTCTAATGAGTTCAGACCTTATTTGCATCTTCACCATGCTGACAGCCCTCAATCTACACCAGAAGGCAACTGTGTAGCTAGGGGAACTGAAGGGGAGCCGAGTTGTTTATGTGTTGAACACAGAAGAGTGGATATTATTTTTGGATATATCTGCATAGAGGAGTACTGATTTTTAGATGGTATGCCTGCATTTTGTCAGCTACATATTGCATATGCTGACATGTAACTATGAATAATCTGTTCAATGATTTTATATTTATTGTGATTAGCACACACTTTTACACTTTTATCTGTCCGCATTACTTACAAGTGTACTTTTTATTTGCAGCTGGAGAGCAATGCTGCATTTGTGTTATTGCTCAAAAAAGGATTATGTTGCTGTTGTTACTCTCCTTTTGTTGCATCCAGCCTACTGTCACATGTTAAGGTCAGTTCTGTACAAATCTCACAGATTTTACTTTTTATTCTGTACATGCAGACTCCTTTCCATGGCTGTATTCCAAAAGTTTTGAAATTCAAGGGACCATCATCATGGAGACTGCATGGTTGCTTTACAGCTTGTTGAATATCTCCAACATGTTGCCTTGGTTGATGAGCATGTATTTCAGCTGCTTATGCAGTAATTAGCATGCCACGGTGTTTACCTTGTTTGCGTGGGGGTGCACACTGCTACACTGCACTTAACAAATTTAAAAGTTTCCACACCCATGTGCGTAGCAAGTATAGGATTTATTGAATCCCACTGAGTGTCTTATTTTTTCTAATGTGGATGTATGTGTAAGGAGAGTGTTGAAATCACAGAAACACTATTTAATAATGTGGACTCAGTTTTAGCATTAAGGCCCAATTCACGTTTCTCACTACAACTCCAGGCATTAGCCATATTTATGAGTGTGAACTTGTTGTGAATCTGACCATTTATTTGTGGCACAATCAGTGTTTGGTAGAGGCTTTATTTTTACCTGTGTGTAGAATAATTTTTTTTATGGGTAGGTAGTCAGCAATATGTTTAGCCAATTTTCTTTGTTCATTTGATAAGCATATTAAAGTTCATGTTAGGATGCTGAGCAAATTATAGTGCAATATTTGGTAGTCTGTATATCAAAGTTATGATTACTGTCACCCTAGAATACCCAGGAGATAAAACCTGCATTGTATGCACTATGTATTATAGACCAGCATTCTGTTACTTGCCAGATGTTTAATAATGGCTGCAAATCATCACCACATGAAGTTGTTCTCCTGTAGATTAGGGTTTTGAGTCAAAATTACCTCAAGATAGAAGCTTGATAAGCCAACCTGAATGAACCCCCCCAAAAAAGTAGAATAACTTGCTCTATCTCAATTGTATTTCCCACTATGTTTATATTGTATGATAGCACAACAAAAATATTTAATGTAAAAACACTTTATACTATTAAATACATTAATGAATTAAAGTAAGTTATGTTGCAGCTTTTAAGCATTTATTAGAAATGCCCTGAATAATAATAATAATAATAATAATAATAATAATAATAATAATAATATCTAAGTGGTAGCACTTTGCTTCAATTTCTATGTCATCATATTGGATGCCTAGCATTCCTTAACTTACAATCTCTTTGGTGTCTAAGAACAAAACATGACATACATATGCATCTGAATACTCATATTTTGCATTTCATCTGTTTGGCTTACTTCAAACATGAAGTTATACAACTAAAACAGGAAAAACACTAACCACAAATAATTGCCCAGCAAAATACTGTCTTAGTAACAGGATCTATAACATTTGTAGTTTGTAGCAATGAGAAAACAAGCTAATTAAAGGCAATTTAGAACATTTTTTAAAGTTAACCTTTATCACTCTGTTAACTTTACTAGGGATATTCTATATCATTTGTGAGCTATTAGAAACATATTGGCAAGAACAATGTGAGAAATATTGGCTTTAGCTATATGGAATAGCATCAATCCTAATCCTTTGAGCTAAAGAAATATAAGAACTGGCTTGAGGCAGGACAAATTACATAAAAGTAATTCAGCTGAGAGAGATGAAAAGGCATTCTATATTATTTAACTTCTTGTGCTCCTAATTAATTACCAACAGCTGTTTTGGGGTCTCAGTACAACTGATTTTCATTTTGTCATTCATTAATCTAGACTGGGAGACTAGCATTACATAACTATAGTCCATTTTAGAGTTGGGTAGATGCTTTTGGAAAGTATAACAGAACATTTCCTTGTCTTCATGAATTCTGACTAATGAATTTACAAATTCTAACATAATAAATATATAAACACTCTTGTAGGTATAAAGGTACATACTCAGATTGCAGCTCAATAGTGTATGAATACATGAAAGACAACTCAGTAACATTATATATATAAATATTATTATTATTCCTGTTATCATTATCATGGCATATCTCAAGTTAAATTATTAAATTGGCTAAATTGATACTTACGTGGCTTGTGGGCTTTAAATATATCTTTAAAAAGCATCACAATAATCATGATATCGTATAACTAGATTATTATAAATAATTTATAATAATAGGTTTACTGGCATATGTTATTTATTACAGGGGCAGCTGGAAAGCATGAAAAAAAAGAATACACTCAGAAAGAAGAACCATGAGTACTACTTGTATAAGTATAGATGTGATGTGATTATGTTTAGTAATATAGTAGCAGCTAATTAGAACCATCTCCTCACAAAATAAGTAACATAACTGATTACAATGTGTTTAGAGATGAACTCAGAACATAACCTAAAATATATTTACAGCTGTATCTGCTTCACAGATAAAGGTTAAAGTTCCTGCCCATAATTCACTCCTATGTTACATTTCTATGTAATGTTCCTACTAAAATCATACTTAACACGCAGGAACCTTGAGACTGAACTGTAAATACCTGGTAATTTGTAAATATGTAGCGTTTACTTTTTTCTTCTTTTTCTTCCTCTTTCTTCTTTTCACTTAATATAGATACATGAACAAAGGAGTCTATGCAATAGTTTGTATCATTATTTAGATTTTGTATGCATGATTTCCTAATGGTATCTTCAACAATCTGTAGCTTTGTTATGCAACAATCTGTATTATGTGCATTAGTGAAATACGTTTTCTTATGTATACAACATTTATAATTTTCAATCTGTCTGCAATTGTAAATTCTGCACAGGCCATGACAGTTAAGAGTCCACAGACCAGACTATTGATCTAGTTAACAAACGCATAAAAAGTGAGGGATAAGTTAATCTCTCACATAAAGGTGTTTTGGGAAGCTCTCATGCATGAAACTGGTGTTGGTATTACAATTAAAGTCTTTTCAGTTTCATGCTTTTTGACTGCTATTTAATTTATTTATTTATTTTTTGTTACATTTCAAGTAAAGACTTGTTTTTAAATTGTTGCATTTGTCTTTTGACCGTTATTTTATTAAATGGTAAGTAAGCAAGACATACTTGGTAGCCAGAATCCAGCAAGTCATCACTCCATTATCCATAAGAAAGCTTGGCTGTGAATTTTAGAATGCCTTGATTTGTTACATTTATCACTAGTAATGATAGGCAAAATAAAACTGAGGGTAGCCAGTTATGTTTTAATTAACAGCTGTGACCAAGAATGATGTCACAATATGAAGACAAGATGATCAATTTCAAAAATTGGCTTAGGTATTGGTGTCATTCAAAGGGGATCCAATGCCTGTCAGCCTGGGATGACATGCTCGACTAGCCACGATGCTTCGCTAGGGACGGCTTGCACCTGTCACCCCTAGGCTTTCGGATATTGGCAAAGGCTCTTGCCACCCCCATAGTGCCTTTTTTAGGCAAGGCTCAAAAGACAAACCCACCTCCATAGGTATCACAACGGATAAGAAACTAAGAGTAATGCTACTCAATGCCAGAAGTCTAAACCTCAAGATGCACGCACTCGAAACTCTCCTTAGCATGGAGAACATCGATATCTGTGCAGTAACAGAAACCTGGTTCAAGGCTCCTGAGAGCACCCCAGCACTACCAGGTTATATCTCATACCATGCTTTTTGGCCCCATAACTTGGACCGAACCACAAAAGGAGGGGGAGTATCAATATTCGTCAAAGATACCCACACCTCCAGGTTGGTGGCACAGCACGAAGCATCAGAGACTATCCATGTGCAACTAACAGTGGGTAAAACTGCCTTCCAGTTTATAGCCTGCTACAAACTACCCTCCCAAACCCAGGAACCCCACTCAGCCTTCCTGAGAACACTGGAAAATATGAAGGTGTCTCCAAACACCATTATATTGGGCGACTTCAACTACCCAAACATAGACTGGGAGCATTACTCTAGCTCCAACACCATAGCCCAAATGTTCCTAGAATTTATAAACTCAAATGCTATGGAACAACTTGTTACCACTCCCACAAGAGGAGAAAACATACTGGACCTGATCATCACCAACATGGGGGCTCTATGCTCCAGACCAGAAGTGTACCCCTCACTGGTAAGATCAGACCATAAACTAATCTCACTGGATATTCACATCCCGACCCCACCCCCTGCCCAGAAAACCACAGTGAAAAACTTCTCTAAAGCAAATTTCACACTCCTCAAAACTGAGGTGGAATCCTTCAAAGCCCCCGGGCCTGTGGAAAATACAGCCCAGACCGCAGAATCCTTTATAAACGCATTCTATGAACACCTTCAGGAATGCATGGATCATGCAATCCCAAATAAAACCAAGACCCAATCCTCCAAAGGCAGGCGTCCTATCTGGTGGACCCCAGCCATAAACAAACTATACAATAGAAGGAGGAAGCTACTACATGATAGAGCAAAATCCCAAAAAGGGAAGGCATCTCTGATGAGTATTAGCAAAAAACTACGGGCACTCATAAAATTGTCTAAGGCCAGCTTAGAGAGAAAAATTGCACAGGACACTAAGGATAATCACAAGGCTTTCTTTAGTTATGTTAGGAACCTGGGTGGGAATTCCCAGATATGCTCAGAATTAGCCCAAAATGACAAAAAAATACACCGAACCCACAGGCATTGCCTACATCCTAGCTGACAGGTTCAGCGCAAATTTCTCCCCCCCCTCCCCACCAAAAGAGCAAATATCTATCCCAGCAGAATGCTGCCCCCCTGACATCTCAGATGCTCAGGTAAGAGCCGCCCTCTATAAAGCAAAAAACACAGCATCAATGGGACCAGATGGTGTCCCGGACTGCGTCTTACATGAACTCCAAGAAGAGCTAAACCCAAACATAAAACTACTGTTCAATCTCAGCCTTACTACAGGATATGTCCCCAAAGAGTGGCGTACAGCAACAGTGGTCCCTCTCCACAAAGGCGGTGCCTCAACAGATCCTGGAAACTATCGCCCTATAAGCCTGACTAGCTTGGTCTGCAAAGCTATGGAAAGGATCATCATGGACCTCATAAATACAGATATTGGGGACCTACAGACACTGGATCCTACCCAGTTCGGCTTTGTTAAGGGCAGATCCTGCCTCTTAAACTTGGTCGATTTCTTTGAAACTTTCCAAGGCCATTGACAAGGGGAAGGTGGTCCACACAGCCTACCTGGACCTTGCAAAAGCCTTCGATACAATACCCCACTCAGGCATTATAGATAAGCTCACCAGCTTAAATATAAACCCCTATGTCACTAGATGGGTTGCAAACTGGCTCAAGGACAGAACCCACATGGTTAGAATTTCTGGAGCCATGTCAGACTCCAAACCAGTTACAAGTGGTGTCCCACAAGGCTCAGTCCTGGGACCTCTCTTGTTCGGTATATATTTTTTGGAGGTACAGGCCAACACGGAAGGACTGTGGCTGACCAAGTTCGCAGATGACTGCAAACTAGGCGCCATAATCGACTCTCCAGCCAACACAAGCATCCTACAAAAGGGCCTCATAGAAACAGACAACTGGTGCCAGAGCCATGGCCTCAAGCTAAATGCCAAAAAGTGTATAGTCATCCCCTTTGGCAAAAACAAAGTGCCCACAAATTACCACATAGGTGATAATCCATTAAGTATGGAAGAAGTAATTAGGGACCTGGGGACCCAAGTTGATAGCAATCTCTCATTTGAAAACCACATGGCCAAAGTGGTTAGAAAAACATTTTATATAGCCCATCTAATCATGAAGGGATTCACATCTAGATCAGGGGAGGTCATCGTGCCTCTTTACTCATCCCTCATCAGGCCCATAATTGAGTACAATGCCCCTTTTGGGATATACCTTACCAGACACCTGTAGCAACTGGAAAGACCCCAAAAGTACCTCACCAAGAGGATCAAAGGGCTGAAACAGATGCCATATGCTGCCCGGTTAAAGAAACTCCAGCTCTACTCAGTGGCATACCGCCTGCTCAGAGGCGATCTGTGCCTGACGTATAAAGCCATGTCCAACCCGGAATTAATGGACATGCTGCACCTCAGAAAATCCAAATCCCATCAAGCTACGCACTCGAGAGACTTGAACCTCAGCACTGAAATAAATAGGACATGCTGGAGGGACAGATTCATAACCCAGAGGTTCCCTTCACTCTGGAATAAAATCCCAGTCCAGGTTAGGCAGAGTCCCTCATTGACTCTCTTCAAGAGGAATCTTGATGAGTGGATGGGAGATTGTAGGTTTACCCCGGGTATCACTTCTGTGTCACTGTTAGACAGAGGCACAGAAAAAGGGCATAGCAAAATTCATTTAAAATGGGTGGCGAATGCCAAACACACTCTGGTTAGTCTTATAAATGCCCTAGGGCAGATAGCCTAGTATAAACCTATGAACCTATGAACCTAAATATCAAGCTAACTACTCTAGAGTGCTGGCAACAGATATTAACAGAATGACACTTCACATTTTACACATTTTCTGTTTTTAGTTTAAATAAAATTACACTGCATGTTGGTATGGCTTAATGGTATAGTATACTCAGTGTTTTACCAGCTTCTTAAATATTTGCATTTTTACTATTCATCTATTCCATCCATAACTCTTACTGACAGGAGTTTCTGGTATGCATTGACAATGTGCTACCCGGTTAATACAAAGCATATATATCTTTTTCTGTTATATTAGTTTATTATATCTTTAGCAACTAAGTTCTCAGCCACAAAATAAAAATTCTATGCACATCTGCAGTCTTGGTTATCAAGTTCAACTACACATTTTCTGACAGGATTAATTTGCAAACTTACCACTACATTTCTAGATGTACATGGATACTTTTAATTTATGTAAACATTGAGCAAAAATGTTGCCGTATTGGGATATAGATCTGAACCAGAAATTTAAACTAAACTAATTCAAAGACACAAGTTACTGATATATAGCTCCTTTCTAAACTTGTTGTATTAAACTGCCTTTGTAAGAAAAAACTCAGTATTAGTAAAAAAAAAACTTTTTTTCCTTGATGCACAGGGATCCTTTGTAACCATATTTAAGCCTTTAAGATAGGATGAAAGGAACAGAACAAAACAAGATTGTAATCTGTATGAGCCTAAAAAGTAGCAGATTTGTTAAAGTTCAGGTAAAGTTAATTCTTTGCTGCTTTTCAGTTATGCTTATCAACTCAGTTTTTTAGATTGGAAGACATGGGCCCATGGAATTCTACGGTAACAAAGAGTTGGTTTACTGTGATAAATTATCTGCCTCAAACTCCTTCTGTTTCCCATTTATTTAGGTTTTGTTGATGCATCAAAGTGGCATACAGCCCCCATTGGATTACATTGCTATGGACACGCTAATCTCAGTGTACACAGAAGGGTAATTTTTGACATTAGTTAAGATGACAGAAAAAAAAAAACATCTTGTTTTTATTTAAATAGTTTTAAGTTTATTGTAAAGTACATTAGCAGGAAATTAATGCTGAGCTCACAATCTGTTTATTTCTACACATATTCTGGTCTTAAAATATTTTAATTAGGCAAGTAGAATTCAGGTTTGTAGTACAAATATAGGTGAGTGTTGTAGGTTTGAATCTTCGTTACACCAATCTGTATACATTAAACCTCATGTGTTGAGTATAGAGAGTGACACATCAATAACTGAATGTGCAAAATGTAATATTGTATTTCATGTCAAGAGTAGATGACATGTAATATTCACTATACAGGGTTTGAGAGTTGGCATAATGGTTAAGGTATTTAACTTACAAACACAATGTACAGGGTTTGATTCTCATCTTTGGGAAGCATGACCAGGCTTAACAAGGTCCACTGGGATTACCAGCCTAGTAGTAACATATGAACTTATGAAGGAAACAAATACCATGACAGTCAGAAATAAATGAAGACAATTTACAAACGCAAGTCAGTATATATCAGCATGTTTGATTCATAATGCTGGGTTTTTAGTTAATTTTTATGCTGACAGATTAGGAGAATTAAGCATTTTACAGACCAAGTACCTTCACACAATTCAGAGTTAGTCTCTGTACCGGAATATAAACTATAGGAGTAAACAGTTCATATGTAAGGGGGTATTATAAGTGAGACAGTTCTATAGTAGCTATATAATGAAATAATTTGATGATCTGTATACTTAACTTACTAGGAGTACCAATACTTGTAGAAGCCCCTACTTATTGTTTTAACTTTATCTCACAGCAACACCTGACACCTGTGTTTGAAATGAAGAGGAAATAGCCTGACACAGGGCTCAAGCATGTGTTAGAAGAACAAAAGAAAATTCTCAGGTTCCAGTGATACCTGCTTTACCTACATCTGGGCAGCATAGGTATTTTCCATACAAAAGCTCATGTGTTACAAGGCCAGCAGAAGACCATGTATATCTGCAGCCTACACTGCCTTATTGACTAGAAAAGGGGTTTTACATCATGATTCTTTTTCTTTTGGATAGATGAATCTTTTTCACTTTGTTGTGCAGACACCCTTTAAAATCTGTACATTGCTGTAATTGTCTCTATTCCAAAAACAAGGGAAAAGATGAGAAATTGTATAAGCAGGAAAAAAAGGATAAATTAGCACTGCCTTACCTGGCTGGGTTAAACACTGAATCACTGAGGATATGTTTTCAGTTACAAAATAAGACGTAGCTTTAGCTAATGGAAAGCTACATGGTACCGTGCTGCATGGAGGTCCCTACTGTTCATCAAGACATTTTCCGACAAAATAAGAATCATTAAATTAGTTCATTATTTTTTGTAATGAATTTATCTAACATTTGTTTACAAAGAAAGTCTAACTGGGCCATAACCTGTCTTCAGCAGAGGGCCAGGGAGAAAAGTTCCATAGTTAAATTAATTTTACAGGCAAATGAAACATCATTAATAATACATAAGAAAACAACATTTTCAGTAGTCATATACAAGGATTCTACATAAGACATGAGTGCATACTTCATGTTTATCAAAAAGTAAGAAAATTTTATAGATGCAGAGGTATGGAGGATTCAGGGGGCAATTCCTTACATTTCTTTCCAGTCAGTGGCAGACAATATCACTTTTTTTTAAAGGAACTGACCAGTTCCAATGACTGCTGGCTCAATGCTTAGCCAATATCCAGATGCCTTTTGGTTTACAGACTCATTCCTGGGGAGGGCAATCTTTATTCTGGTTCTCATTCACCCTCCCACTTTCATCTTTTGTAGTGGTTCATAGCAAGTTCTTCCCTTCACCCACATAGCATTGGAAGAAATGGTAGCCTGATAGCTTATTGAGAATTTTGTAGATGTCAGTAGAAAGAAGTGCACTCTTTACCTGCTGAGGTTATCAGAAGTACATCCCTGCCTTCAACGTTTTAATTGGAATAAAATCATTAGTGCTGATGCAGAAAGAAAAGCAGATGTGCCCACTCACACGCTGCAACCTGTTATGTCAGCTCACATATGCCTGTTAACTTTTTTATGTATATATTTATATTGATAACAGTTAGACAATATATTTTACTTGTGCAGCAGCAACTGACATCAGTGTACTGAGGGATAAACTCTGCTTATAAAATTCCTTCTTACTGCTACATGTTCATTACCCCATCACTTGACCAGTTTTCATTGAGAAAGGTTTAAAGTCAATGATTTTTAACATTTCAGTTTTCAACTTGGTGATTGTTGCATTACATACAGTTACTGCTGTTGTAGTTTCTGTTTGTACATCCATAGTAATTCATGATATGTGGTATTTTCACTTTGGATGTACAATTGTAAAATTAGTAAGTCTACTTAAGGTGGATAGATTGCAAGACCCCACACATACAGGTACATAAAGGCCTTGTCTGCTACAAAAATGCTTTTTAAACTTTTTTCATGAGAGTAAGGCTCTCACCATTTTTTTTATCCAGCTGAAGTGAATTGTAACTCAAGAAGATGTAGCAGAGATATTCAGAAGGGAAGGACAATATCTTCAATGTCTTATACAGACTTCATGCTCGAATCACAGAGTCATTTATCTCTGGACAGGTATAAAAGACCAGAGACCAAAGAGAACATATTCTGCCAGCTGTTCAGAGGATGCCTACGTCCCACCATGGGTAGATGGTTCTTTAGATGCCTATTTGCTGGGAATATTCCACTGTTAGTCATGGGTGAGAGAGTGTAAATATGGTGGTGTAAGTGCTATAAGTGTGGAATTACCTTGTTTTTCTGTTCCCTATGGGAAAGTTTCATGACAATAAAGATCTCTAATACTAGCAAAGTCATATTAGTGGGAATCACTGTTTTGTTTCCTCCATTCTACTGAAAAAAGTAATCTTGCAAAAATTAAAACACTATTTCATATGACCTGCTGATTCATATACAAATTGTGTTCTGGACTGAAATGATTTCCTTAAGGCACAGAATGTTTATGTGGAATCCTTTACTGCCAAATTATATGCACATGTAAACAGCTGCAGAGATACATATATTCCCCTCTGAAGTAGATTCAATAACATAATTTTAAAAATAGTCCTCTGTAGTGGAACCAGAATTTAAACAGGCACCATAATAAAAAAAAAAATGCACACAAAAATAAATTTGGCTCTCAAGATACTAAAAAACTCTTGCTAAACCAAGCTGGTAAATCTGGACTTTGATCAAACTGACCAAAACTAGATATAAAGTAAAAATAACTACTCAGGTGAAAGATAACCACAAAGTCTTCTTTAATTATGTATTCAGAAGGTTCCCCTTCAGAAGCCTGAATGTTCATAAGCTCGAAATTCATAAGCCTGAGACCAAAAGCCTGAAAACTCAAAAGCCTGAAACTCAAAAGCCTGAAAACACAAAATACACATACTGACTTTAATGTGGCTTCGCTATTCTTAGCCCTGTGGTGTAAGGTTACGAGTTGGGTTCAGGTAAGTGTGCGATTGTTTTTATGTTAGGGTTAGGGGCGGGTTAAGTGAGTTAGGGTTAGGGCGCAGGTTAGGCATGTGTGCGATAGTGACAGACTTTAGGGTTAGGGGTGGTTTAAGTGAGTTAGGGTTAGGGCGCGGGATAGGTGAGTGTGCGATAGTGACAGACCTTAGGGTTAGGGTTTGAGTTAAGGTAAGTGGGTAGATAGTAGTGTCTTTGTACTGGCATATTAGCATTATTTGTGTTTTCAGGCTTTTGAGTTTCAGGCTTTTGAGTTTTTAGGCTTTTGGTTTCAGGCTTATGAATTTCGAGCTTATGATCATTCAGGCTTCTGAAGGGGAACCATTCAGAAACAGTGCACATCATTGGGCAGAACTAATATTAAAGCATATCACATACTCAGATCCAGAGAACATAGCCAATTTTTTAGCACACAAATTTAGTTCAACCTGCACCCCCTTCTCCCTTCTATATTTCCAGATCACATACCCAGATCTATACCTCCCCCTCAAATCTCCCAAGAACAAGTCCTTGAGACACTATCCACAGCTAAAAATATTACTTATGTGGTGCCATATAACATACATGACTGCTTATTTATCAGTCTGAAACAGGACCTGATAAACTCCATACAGAGGCTATTCAAAATCAGCCTCCACACTGGCTTCATGTGAAATGAATGCAGGACAACAGGAGTTATTCCCTTGCACAAAGGTTGGGTGCCAGCTGAGCGAATGTTATATACCTATAAGCCTGACCAGCCTCATCTCTGAGACTGTAGAATGGATTGTTATAGAAGTAATAAATAATGCCTTAGATAACTTACACACTCTTGACCCAAGCCATTAAGGATTCATTAAATGGGATCCTGTATACGTAA
Source organism: Protopterus annectens (assembly GCF_019279795.1). Lineage (NCBI taxonomy): Eukaryota > Metazoa > Chordata > Ceratodontiformes > Protopteridae > Protopterus > Protopterus annectens. The sequence goes on from NC_056739.1 coordinate 1,607,047,594, forward strand.
CTATATTAAATTATTTGAGAAGGTCACTGAAGCAATGGATGATGGCAAATTAGCATATGTTAGATATCTAGGCATTGCAAAGGCATTCAACACCATCATACATTCAGTAATCATAAATAAACTTTTACAGTAAAATGTAAACCCTTATGTAACTCATTGGATATCAAACTGGTTCACAAATAAAACACATGAAATTAAGGTGGGCAGCTTTACCTCTTCCAACAGATCACCAAAATACCTGTCAGTAGTGGTGCACCTTGGGGTTCATTTCTTAGACCAATCCTATTTGGGATTTATCTCTTGAGGTCAAAGCAAATATTAAGGGTTTATGACTTTGTTTACAGATGATTGCAAATTTGGAGCCATCATAAACTCCCCAGAGGACACCAAGACCCTGAAGGAGGGCCTTTCTCAAACAAATAACTGGTGTTGATAGCATGAACTAATACTAAATGCCAAGAAATGTATAAACAGCATCCTTCAGCAAGTATGACCACCCTTGTAACTATCCTATTTGCAACATTTCCCTGAAAGTTGATCATGCAGTCGGTGATCTGGAAATCTACATCACCAATGATCTGTCCGTTGATCATCACCTATCCACTATTTTAGGGAAGTCATTTTTCACTGCACTGCTTATATCTAAAGGTATGGTGTCCAGATCCAGAAATTTAATCCTTCCACTCTACTTGCTCTCATTAAGCCAGTCATTGAACATAATGCCCTGTTTGATATTCGCCTGTCCAAGCACTTGGCACAACTGGCGCAACCACAATTGCTTTCTCACCCAAAAAAAGGCCTAAATCATAATAACTATGCAGATCATCTCAAAACTTCATCCATTTGGATCATGCAAGCTACTAAGTGCCTTGTATTTAGAGCCACAAAAGACTCTATCCTGTCACACTTGCTACATATTTGCAAGTCCAATGGTAGTGTAAACTCCTAGTCAAGAGATCTCAATCTCTATTGCAACATAAATATGACATGTTTGAGAGACAGATATGCATAATAGAGAATACCAGTCCTTTGTAACTATCTTCCACTCTGTTGAGTACTTCTCTTGATCTACTCAAATGAAATGTAGATGACTGGTTTGAAAACCTTTAATTCATTTCCATTTTGACCTCATGTCCCTTATGGAAATGGGTAACAAGAAAATTTCCCAACATATCCTTCTTATGCCCATCTCTGGGTTATTCATAAATAATTTTTTATTTAAATTACTAAATTGTAAACTGCTTTTTCATACTGAGACTTGGATTTTCTCTTTGTAGGTGTTCTTTCTATGCTTTTAAAGTGAGGTTTCTGTGTTCTGCTCAGGTGGCATAATCTTGATAGAGGCCTGTTGTGTAGGCTGGAAGTTTTGTTTGTGTTTCTGGCAGCCATTTTCTGCTGATTTTCTTCATTATTGAGAGTAACAAGGCCTCCTGACCTTCTGTAGTACAAGTGATTGGGTAGTAGCAGGGGCTGAGGAGTAATCTGATCTTCCCAACTCTTCCATTCTTACTGCTATATAAACCCTGTGTCTTATAAAGGCTCTGCTTGTATTGTCAGGCTCTGGATTGCATTGCATAAGTGGAAATTCCTTAAGATTCCAAGAGCAGGCTAAGTTATTTCTTACACTTATTTCACTGAATCGCACTTCTGAAATGCTTATAATTGTGCTATACAGTTGATCTACTATATTTTTGCACTGTTATAAAGCTTTTTTTATTGTTTCACTGCATTTATGTACTGTTTTAAACTGTTTTAACATTGCTTAACTGTAAACTGCTTTTTCATACTGAGAGTTGTATTTTCTGTTTGTGATTGTTCTATCTGAAATTTTATGTGCATTTTTGTCTGTTAAAATCATTCTCTAGTCTGCTCCTTGATCTGTTTAAAACTTTCATTTAGTGGCTACAGCTAGGAACTGTAATTATTTCCCACCCACTCACCCTAGTGTTGTGTGTTCTTATACTTGGTGGCTTTGCAGTTGCCTGCCCATACTATATATTTGATCTGTGACACTCCTCCCAGTCTAGTGTCATTAGTTCACTCAATCTAATAGAGAACATTTGTGAAGGCCAACCCACTCAGATTCTTAACGTTGAATTAACTTCTGTTCCAGCTTTCTCCATTTCCAAGTTACTGGAAAAAAATTCTAAGCTTGCTTCCCCCCTTTCCTGTGGCAGGTCATATACGGATTTGCTGTGTCCAGGACTGTTTGTGAGCTCCTAAGCCCCCCCCCCACTTAACTGGGGTTAAACTATTCCTGGCACCATAAAGTCTGTTTTTCAAAATTTCCCTTGCAACTAGCCAGCTTTTTAGTTTTAGCACTCATCTGTTTCTTTGATCTCAGCACTTGTTCAGAACTCATTGTACAGCACTCAACTTTCCTCACTTGTCCAGACGAAAACAGTTTTTAGTACTTAATAAATAAGCACCTATTCAGGCATGTCTAAAGGTCAGCTCCCAGTGTTTTCTCCTGTCTACCTAATGAATCTGGGCATCTTGGGACAATGCAGCAATTGCCTCATGTACACAGACAACCCTCTCCTCCTACCACCCAACACTACGACCTGTGAGAGATGCACTTATATAGCCAAACTGGAAGCAAAGCTCTCTTTACCAAAGACAGGCCTAGACAGTCAAGAGGAGAAGGTAAAAACTTACACCACACCACACTCATCACATAGTCCCTCAAACCCTACACCAACAAAACACACACACAGAACCACAAAACACACACCTACATTTGCGGAGGCTCTCTGTACTAATCTGCCCAAACAACAGAGACCTCCAAAGCAGAAATGCAAGCAACCTCCACCCCCCCAACACAACCCAAATGACACATAGTCCACATACTCAGTGTGCCACTCAACTACAGCCCATAAGGCATAACATACCCAACACTCTAGTCATAGGTGACTCTATAGTCAGGCACACTGATGTTCCACTCACCAGGCTAAACAAGGAAAAAGTTACTGTCAGCTGCCTGTCAGGTGCCAGGATCCACCACATAACGCACACACTCAGGTCACTCCACAACAAGTACAAATATGACTCTGTCATTGTCCATGTTGGTGTGAATGACCTGAGACGTACCTCCCTGGACTACATGAAAAGAGATATGGAGGAGCTCTCTGATCTTGTAGCCCAGGCCGGTATGACCCTAGCCCTGAGTAGCATCCTGCCATCACCCAGAATGACACCACAGTACAAGGACAAAATGATTGACTTTAACAATTGGCTAAGCTTCTGGTGTCATTCTAAGGGAATCCAGTATCTGTCTGCCTGGGATGACATGATCGACAGACCACGCTGCTTTGCCAGAGGTGGCCTGCACCTGTCTCCCTTGGTATTCCGGATACTGGCAAAGGCTCTTGCCACCCCTATAATGTCTTTTTTAGGCAAGGTTCAAATGACAAATTCACCACCGTAACAGGTACAAGAAAGCAAAATCTGAGGGTAATGATACTCAATGCTAGAAGTCTAAACCTCAAAATGCACTCACTCGAGGCACTCCTTAAAATGGAGAACATTGACATCTGTGCAGTGACAGAGACCTGGTTCAAAGCTCCAGAGAGCACCTCTGCATTACCAGGCTATAATTCATATCACACCTTTCGGCCACCAAACCCAGACCGAAACACTAACGGTGGAGGCGTGTCCATATTCATTAAGGATATCCACACCTCCAAGCTAGTTGCTCAGCATAATGCATCCGAGATTATCCAAGTTCAACTAACTCTGGGCAAAACACCAATCCAGATTGTAGCTTGCTACAGACCCCCCCCCCATGCCCCAGGATTCCCACTCTTCTTTTCTTGATACACTGGAAAATATTAAGGTATAGCCCAACACTCTAATAATGGGTGATTTCAACTACCCTACCATTAACTGGGAAAACTACTCATGTACCAACACTTTTGCTCAACGTTTTCTGGAAATCATCAATTCCAACGCTTTGGATCAACTTATCCACACCCCCACCAGAGGCAGCAATATCCTAGACCTGGTCATCACCAACATGGGTGACCGGTGTTCCACACCAGAGGTCAGCTCCTCGTTGGTCAGATCCGACCACAAGCTAATCACCCTAGACATCCACATCCCGCTCCCACCCCCCATTAGGAAAACAACTGTAAAAAATTTCTCCAAAGCCAACTTCATGCTTCTTAAGACAGAAGTGGCAAACTTCATGACTCCCATGCAGATGGACAATAGAGGTACGACTGCTGAATCCTACACAAATGCACTTTATAAGCACTTACACGACTGCATGGATTGTGCTATCCCTAACAGAACCAAGATGGTATCCTCCAAAAAAAGGAAGCCAGTCTGGTGGTCTTCTGCCATAAACAAACTCTACTGAAGCAACAGAAAAATTAAAACAAACTGAAATAAATAAAACAAAATCCACGTCAGCAGAACCAGCAGCAAAAAATCCAATGTTAAGTGTTTTATTAACATTCACTTTTCGTTCAAAAAGACTGAACTTCTTCAGACAGACATCAAAAGGTAGCAAATGTAAAAAAAACTCCTTAAATACACAATTAACAACACATGATACATTTGAATGGACCAACCAACTGGGAAAAAGCTGATCTCAAAACTTCTTAAAGTACTACTGCATACAAAAGTCGAATCTATGAAAAATGTGTTTTGAAAACAAAACAAAATGGAAATATATATAAACATAAAATGTTTGAAATGTTTGAAACCAAAAAACATAGTATATAAAACCTTTTTAATGACAAAAGGTAAAAAGTAAAAAATAATAAATGAAAAGTAGTAATAATAAAATTACCTCTGCATACTTCTAAGTTTCAAAATGCAAGCTAAACTTACTCTGTCATTGAGACCTGGAACTCAATATGAACAGAGTTTTAGCTGCCAAATCACTTCTAGATGCTCTAATAATAGTTGGAAAGGACCCCCCCTGATGTCAAAGGAAACCTGTCCTAACACCCTAAAAGTAAAACTATGCTGAGGGTGGTCATTAACATGTTTAAGCAAGCATTTTCACACTTGTTTTTCCTAATACAGTATAAATGCTCATAGATTCTTTCATTAAAACCGCTGTCAGTCTTGCCCACATAAAACGCTGGGCAATATTGGCAGCAAGCCAAATAAACAACCGATCGAGATTTACAGTTGAATCTACCAACAGTGGAGAAAGAAGACCCAGCAATTTTAAAGCTCGAACCAGTGGCAATATGCCTACACGTTACAACTCTCACATTTGAAAGTGCCCTCTATTCTAACACGAGTGTCCTTTTTTGTTTCTAATATCCGTTTGAGGTTGTCACCCCTCCTATATATAAATCTAGGCAAAGTACCAAACCTGGCTTGTAAGGCATCATCACACAAGAAAATTCTCCATAACCACCTCCTTAATTAGGTGAATCTCAGCACTGTAATTGGTGGTGAAAGTGACAGAGGTACTTTGCCTAGGTTTATATATAGGAGGGGTGACAACCTCAAATGGATATTAGAAACAAAAAAGGACACTCGTGTTAGAATAGAGGGCACTTTCAAATGCGAGGGTTGTAACATGTGTAGGCATATTGCCACTGGTTCGAGCTTTAAAATTGCTGGGTCTTCTTTCTCCACTGTTGGTAGATTCAACTGTAAATCTCGATCGGTTGTTTATTTGGCTTGCTGCCAATCTTGCCCAGCGTTTTATGTGGGCAAGACTAACAGAGGTTTTAATGAAAGAATCTATGAGCATTTATACTGTATTAGGAAAAACAAGTGTGAAAATGCTTTGGCGAAACATGTTAATGACCACCCTCAGCACAGTTTTACTTTTAGGGTGTTAGGACAGGTTTCCTTTGACATCAGGGGGGGTCCTTTCCAACTATTATTAGAGCGCCTAGAAGTGATTTGGCAGATGAAACTCTGTTCATATAGAGTTCCAGGTCTCAATGACAGAGTAAGTTTAGCTTGCATTTTGAAACTTAGAAGTATGCAGAGGTAATTTTATTATTACTACTTTTCATTTATTATTTTTTTACTTTTACCTTTTGTCATTAAAAAGGTTTTATATACTATGTTTTTTGGTTTCAAACATTTTAAACATTTTATGTTTATATATATTTCCATTTTGTTTTGTTTTCAAAACACATTTTTCATAGATTCGACTTTTGTATGCAGTAGTACTTTAAGAAGTTTTGAGATCAGCTTTTTCCCACACATTGATGTCAGTGAGTTTTAACCAGTTGGTTGGTCCATTCAAATGTATAATGTGTTGTTAATTGTGTATTTAAGGAGGTTTTTTTACATTTGCTACCTTTTGATGTCTGTCTGAAGAATTTCAGTCTTTTTGAACGAAAAGTGATGTTAATAAAACACTTAACATTGGATTTTTTGCTGCTGGTTCTGCTGACGTGGATTTTGTTTTATATATACAAACTCTACAACAGAAGAAAGAAACTGTTGCAAAAAAGAGTAAAATCCCACGATTGGAGGAACTCCCTGGTCAGCCTCAGTAAGAAGCTGAGATCCCTCATAAAATCCTCCAAAGCTAGTTATGAAAACAAAATTGCCACTGATTCTAAAGACAACCACAAAGCATTCTATAGCTATGTCAAAAATCTCAATGGCAACACTCAGATCTGCTCTGAGTTACAGCACAATGACACTAAACATACAGAACCAACTGATATTGCCAACATCCTGGCAGATAAGTTCAGTGCTAGCTTCACCCCCCCTCTCACCCCCTAAAGGGCCCATCTTTATACCGGAAGGATGCAAAGTTCCTGTAATCACGGCTGCACAGGTAAAAACTTCACTCTCCAAAGCCAAGAACACAGCATCCATGAGACCTGACAACATCCCAGGCTGCCTTCTACATGAACTACAGAATGAACTGGCACCCCACCTAAGTACCATGTTCAGTCATAGCCTCACCTCAGGCTTTGTGCCGATTGAATGGTGCACTGCGACAGTTATCCCACTCCACAAAGGGGGGGGGCCACAACAGATCCCGGGAACTACCACCCCATTAGCCTGACGAGCCTCGTCTGCAAAGCCATGGAACATATCATCATGGAACTCATAAACAAAGACATTGGAGATCTCCAAACCCTGGACCCCACACAGTTTGGGTTTGTAAAAGGCAGATCATGTCTCCTAAACCTGATAGACTTCTTTGAAGTAGTCACTAAAGCCATAGATGAGGGTAAGGTGGTTCACACAGCCTATCTAGATCTCGCCAATGCGTTCAACACCATCCCCCACTCTGGAATTATAGATAAACTCACTAAACTAGGTATAAATCCCTATGTCACAAGATGGGTTGCCAACTGGCTTACTGAAAGAACCCACACTGTGAAAGTAGCAGACTCCAAATCAGACCTCAGACCAGTGACAAGTGGAGTACCACAGGGTTCAGTCCTGGGTCCTCTCCTGTTTGGTATCTACTTCTCTGAAGTACAGGCTAACACAGAAGGTCTTTGGCTAACTAAATTCACAGATGACTGCAAACTAGGAGCCATAATTGAAACTCCTAATGATGTGGACATCCTACAAAAGGGCCTCACTGAGACAGATGCCTGCTGTCAAAGACATGGTCTCAAGCTCAATGCCAAAAAGTGCATTGTCATCCCCTTTGGTAAAAATTCTGTACCCATGAACTACCACATAGGCGGTAGTCTGCTTAACACCAAAAGTGTAATAAGAGACCTTGGGACACAGGTGGACAGTAGTCTATCCTTTGATAATCACATTGCCAAAGTGGTCAGGAAATCCTTCTACATGGCACACCTCATCACAAAAGGTTTCTCATCCAGAAAAAAAAGAGGTCATTGTTCCCATCTACTCATCACTCATTAGACCCATTATAGAGTACAACGCCCCTTTTGGTATGTACCTCACAAGACATCTACAAAAGCTGGAAAGGCCGCAAAATTACCTCACAAAGAGGATTACTGGCCTCAAACAGATGCCTTACGCAGACCGTCTCAAAAATCTCCAGCTTTACTCCGTCGCATATCGCCTACTCAGAGGCGATATCTGCCTAACATACAAAGCTATGTCAAACCCAGAGCTGTTGGACATGCTCCACTTAAAGAAATCCCAATCCCTCCGAGCTACATGCTGTAGGGACCTAGACCTTGTCACCACAATAAACAGAACATGCTGGAGGGATAGATTCCTGTCCCAGAGACTTCCCATACTCTGGAACAGACTACCTATGTCAAACAGAGCTCCTCATTAGCACTCTTCAAAAAAAATCTTGATGATTGGATGGGTAATAGGAAATTCACCCCGGGGATCACTTCTGTGGTTCTGCTTGACAGGGGCACAGGAAAATAATTTTCTTGGGTGGGGAAAGCCAGGGTACATTTTTGGCTAGGCTTGTATAGGTCCTAGGGCCAATAGCTTAGTACCTACCCATGAACCCATGAACCAAAATATAAGGGCTAAACAACTACTATGGGAATGTAAGACTGGGCTTAACATCTTCACATATTAGTACCTATACACCTGTGAACCTAAGTTGCTCTTCTTGACCAGGCTACTTGCACTAATTCCACCATCTACTCCTAAGCAGGCTATTGAAGATAGGGCTATATGATGAAGATGTGTCCAGATTTTGTATTTACAATTTTACAGCTACTTTTATTTTCATCTTGCAGGTGAGCTTTCTAATCAGTTATTCCAGGGGTCCAATCTGGCCCATCACTCTTTAACATGTGCAAATACTATCTCTTAGCTGTTTGTTAATATATAACCATGATGTAGAAGATAAACATCATACTTCAGATATCTGTCTTTTACTTGAGTAGGGTTTTCATTTGGCTGAATGAAGATGTAGAGAAATTCTGTATAAAATGGACTACATAACTATGCATCTGCATTGGAGTACACTATTTAATGCATCTATACATTTGCACACCTAATGTTATTTTTTCACTTGTCATATGGATGACCTCATCTTCGTCATGCTTGATCAAAGCTCAAGACCAATTTAATTGATCAAAAATGCACTTCAATACACAATCAGCATAATTTGCAATTGATTTATTCAAACACATAGACAGTTGAAAATGCAAGTATATGTTCACACACACACACACACACACACACACACACACACACACACACACACACACACACACACAATCTGGAATATGTCTGGAATATGTCTCATGTGCCTCATTTTTACAAATGTCTTGACATTTGGCTGACCCCTTATTGACTTACCATCAAAATGTAAAGATAAAGCAAATTTTCTATAGGGAAAATTATATTAGTATGTCATATGAACTAGTCACTACTACTGTTTCTTCTACTTCCTTCAAAAAGTCTTTTATTTGCAGAACACTCAGAATAAACATTTCAGTGCATTACTTTCTCTGTAATGCAAGGAGATACGATTTTATTTGCTTTAACAAAACACAACAGCTCCAACTGAAGTGCGTTTGCTTCTGTCCACTGTTTCCCTAATACATAAACTTATATTTTATTACTATTGACATTCCTGACCACACAAACTCTGACCTAGAACTTCACTAGGTCTTACAATTTCAAATTATGGAATTAAGTAATGCATATTCTATACATGCACAAGGAAAAAAGGATGAAAACAGGAGGTGCAGCCAGGTGTTACTAATAGGTTCATAGTCATAGATAAGTATTAGACTAGCTGCCCTTGGAAGACATTTTTAGCCTAGTCAGTTTCCCTTTTTGTGCTAAAAATAACCTATCCCATTTGGTTATAGACTGGCCTCACCAATTCCATGATTGATAATTATATAGTGCCCCTAATGAGAATAACTGGGATTATACAATAGGTAATTTGAGGGGACCCATGCATGGGATGAAACATTTAGAAGCTGCCTCTGTACATTAGTAGTTCAGGTGACATATCTGAGGTAAATTTTCTGTTTTCCATCCAGAACTCTAAGTTGTGCTCGAATATGGACAGGGATGAACTTTGTTTTATGTGAACTGGGATAATAATGTATGATGGTAATGGGAGGGCAATATGTTAGAAGCTAAAAATAGTTAAATAAGTATAACAGAACTTAAGGAGAGCCACTGATCTTATATTATTATGACATCATTATAACTACGCTTAAGCAATTATTAACATATCTTAGGCAATATGAATGCTTCAAATAATATTGTATGTCTTCTGTTCTAGTTATTAATGAATATTACAAATATAAATATATTTTAGATGTAACAAAACACAAGTTCAAATCTTATGGTGTACATATATTTAAATGCTCTGAACTATCTTCATTTTATTCACACTTTATTGTGCAAATGTATTTACATCCTTTGAAGAAAGGGTTAGTCCCAGTAGGCTGGGCTTAGTGGTGTTGTAGTACAGTGTAAGGCACTTTGCATAGCAGCTGAAGCAAGCACAGAGGGATTAATTATCTTACACAGGTAAGAATTAAATACATAAAATAAAATACTACTCATTAATTGAGGAGCTTCTATAACCTAAAAATATTGCCTATTCCACTGGTCATGGAAGATGCTGACAGAAGAATTTTGTTTTTCCAAATGAATGTTACAGTTTACTTGCATACCAGGAAAGCTAATTGGGATTATCTCCAAAAATTCCTGGTATGATACCCCAAGGTTTGTCCTGCTTGATCTGTGGAAAACATAGCACTCTTCCCTATTTGAGAAGTAAATTGAATACCTCTTTGGAAGGGGCAGGGCTACATTCATAAGACCACTACAGAAGCTTTAATGCCCCAGACACAGCCCGTGATGACAGAAGAGGAGGAGCTAATCATAGAAGGAATAAGAACAACACTAAGGAAATTGAAGTCAAGGAAAGCACCAGGCTCAGATGAGGTCACAGCAGATATGATAAAGATGTTGGGTGAGATAGGGGAAAAAAGTCTCCTGAGGGTACTCACAGCAGTATGGACAGAAAGGCATGTTCCAGATGGCTGGAGAATATCCATTGTAAGGACTATGTACAAGAGCAAGGTAAATATTTACAAATGTGGACAGAATAGAGGAGTTAGACTGCTGTCAAACTGCATGAAAATGCTGGAGAGGGTAACAGATAAAAGAATATGAAAAGTAGTGGAAAGTAACATGAGAGATGAGCAGTTCAGATTCAGATCAGGATGCAACACAACTGACCCAATGTTTGCAGTGAGACAGATAGTGGAGAAGTAGCTAGAGATGAGGAAAGAGCTAAACTGGGCATTATTAGACGTGGAGAAAACATATGACAAGTTCCGAAGAAAGATAATTTGGGCAGTCCTGAGATGGTATGAAGTCAAAGAAACATTAGTAGAACTTGTGTTGACTATGTACAAGGACACAGTGACACATGTATGAACAGCGTTTTGACTCACAATGGGTTACCAGAGGGAGTGGGTGTGCATCAGAGGTCAGCTCTGAGTCAGCTATTGCTCATAGTGGTGATAGATTATATTAGCAAACAGGTTGGCGGGGACAGATCAACAAAGTTGCTGTATGCAGATGATGTGGCATTACAGGCAGACTATGAACAGGAACCTCAGCAAAGGTTTAGAGGAATGGAATGCAAAACTGAAGGCACATGGGATGAAACTGAGTGCAGACAAGTCATTTGTTGTGGCAGCAAATGAGGAAATCAGAAGAAGCTAAAATTAAGATAGAAGGGGAAAGTAGTGGAAAATGGTAACAGGTACAAGTATTTGGGAGGGGTGGCTGAGGAGAAAGGATGTCTGAATCAGGAGGTCAAACCTCGAGTCAGAGGGGCTGTATCTAACTGGCACTGAATGCCAGGACTAGTGTGTGACAGTAAAATGCCAAACAAGTTGAAAAGTAAGGTGTATAAAACATTAGTGCAGCCAGTACTACTGTATGCTAGATAAACCTGGCCAGTAAAGGCAGAAGAGTTGAAGAAATAAGAGGTGATAAAGATGAAGTGACTGATATGGGTGGCAGGAAGCACACTGTGGGACAGATGAAAAAATACAACTTCAGGAAGAATGCCAATAAATATCCAAGTTCGAAATAAATAGGTGCTGGTTTAAAACTTTCTTTATTGCCACAAGACCAAGGTTAACGCCAGTATATTCCACTAAATGCAACTTCATCAGACCAAAAGAACATCTGAATGAATGGTAATATATACTAATTTTAATACAACATGTGATTCCAATTAACTGGTTAAAGGTGTACATCCCAAAATAGCATATGATATAGTTTGTGTATACCTTCAACAAAATAATAAAATGCCTAAACAATTTTACCAACATGTTATGATTCAACACATAGGTCATAAATATACATGTCTGTTGAAATACTAACATATAAATATCTCCTTGTTAAACCCTATTGTTAAAATTTGTATAAAACCATAAAATACTCTAATGTAAAGGTAAAAAATCTACATTCTACTAGCCTTAAGTTTTAATATAGGCTTTATGGAAATGTAATCCTAACCTAAACCTAATTTACAAGGAAAAGAATTTAAGATGGTTTTCAGTAGGGGCAAAAACATTAAAACTTTACTAGAACAAGTGGACCTCATAAATAAAGACATAGGGAACAAGTACACACGGAAAACAAAACAACACGTGTACGCAAAGGCACCTATAAATGTGGTACTTGTCCACAGTGCTCCTACATCATACAGGATGAAGCAGTCACTATTACAGCTTTGGATAGAGTAGTAAAAGCAAGAGAGTATTACAATTGTAACAGCACTAGAGTAGTTTACCTTGCAATCTGTTTACAGTGCCCAGCCTATTATGTGGGCAAAACAGAACATATGTATGACGTAAAAAAAGCTAATATCAACAATGCTCTGTACAAACATACACAGACATGCACCACAGCCCAATATAGATTCTTTGTACTAGAAAAGATCAACCCGGACCCTAGGGGAGGACCTTGAGACCCATTGGCAGATTTTGTTGGAATCCAACAAGAAGCCAGGCTTGAACGATTACATTTCCATTAAGCCTATATTAAAACTTAAGGCTAGTAGAATGTAGATTTTTTACCTTTACATTAGAGTATTTTATGGTTTTATACAAATTTTAACAATAGGGTTTAACAAGGAGATATTTATATGTTAGTATTTCAACAGACATGTATATTTATGACCTATGTGTTGAATCATAACATGTTTATTTTATTATTTTGTTGAAGGTATACACAAACTATATCATATGCTATTTTGGGATGTACACCTTTAACCAGTTAATTGAATCACATGTGTTATTAAAAAAGTATATATTACTATTCATTCAGATGTTCATAAAGAAAGTTTTAAACCAGCACCTATTTATTTCGAACTTGGATATTTATTGGCATTCTTCCTGAAGTTGTATTCTATCTTGGTTGGTTTGGACTATTACAGCTTCCCTTCGGTTCGTGGTACAGATGAAAAAATGATGACATCAGAGCAGAAACCTAACTAGATAAAATTGCAGAAAAAGTCAAAGAGAACAAGCTACAGTTGTTCAGGCACATGTGCAGGAAAGATTTGGGAGAGACAGGAAGAAGGAAAGAAGAAATTAGGACATCCGCCAAATGATAGCTGTATTGAGTATAAGAGAAGAACTGCAACAATCAGGCATTACTGTAATTGAAGGTAGGATACGGGCACTGAATCCAGATAAATGATGACAGTTGACAAGACACTCCAACCCCATATAGAAAATGAGGAAAAGTTGGTTGATTATGATGATGATAATGATGATGAAGATGATGACGATGATATCCCTTACCAAAACTAACTAAACTAGTTCCGCCATCTGTATAGGCAAGGGCTTCACATCACCCAGATCATCAAGACTACCAGTCTACAGTATCTCCACGTACATTTCTTATCTGTCTGCATATTTTAATATGAGGCTTAGGTCTCATAGGGGTTCAGGTTTGAATAATGTAATTTCTTTAAAGCCTGAACTGAAAAGTAGAAGGTTAACTAAGTAGTTTTTATATGGGGTTTATTTGTGTGTTGTAATATGTTTATATAGTTGTGGTGTACGTTTCTTATTTTTTTTATTTTTATTTTATGCTTTTGTATATATGTGAAGATTTTATCATGTGACTGTATAACTGTTTTGAGATTGGTTGACTGATTTATTGCATATGCTATTTAAATAGCTTGTTTTTGCCACTACTTTGGTCTGATAAAGCAATTTGTAATTGTAAAAGCTCTCACCGTTCTATTAAAAAATTGCTTTTTTTAATACGCACTGTTTCATCCTTTGGCATTGGTTTGTGCAAGATTGTTTGTGTCTGTATTTTAATATCTGTTTAATTTTCTTAGATCTAATCAGCGACTTCTTTGATGGTGACTGTAATTACATTTTATGATCTGTTACTATAGGAGATGAAGAATGTTATATTTTATATTAAAAACAACATTCCTCTTCCTTTCATCCTGTTTAATATTTAAGAAAGAAAAGGGATACCAGATTACATACATTATGCATATCACGTGTACTACTAGTAGAAAATAAATGCATAATCTTTTTAAATCAGTTTTCTTTACCCGGGCATTAACCCTAGCATCACAAGTGGCACCAGTTTACAATATGAAACACATACTGTACTTTATTCCACTGACACAAATAAGGAGCTATCCTGCAGCGGCATTTCTTCAGATAACAAATACAGTGAGATCTGTTCAGATACACACAGCCTAGAACAGGCCTTGTCAGTTCATGACAGCATACCAGTCTTACCATTTATAAAATAATGATTCGTCACAACAGTGTAGCAACTTCTCCCAAAGAAAACGTACCCAAAAGATAGTTCTGACTTCCGTCCAGTATCTGTCCTCCCAACTCTGGGAAAACCTGCAAGAAAATAGTCTACACCAAACTGTCTCATAATATCCAGCAGTAGCCCCTGCACTCCTCCAAACAGCACAGACTCTTGCCTGGACAAAATACTATGGCAGCGTTTTGGTCCTAAAACATGACATCCTGCAAAAACACAGATAAAGGTCTCATTACAGGTCCCCTACTTATAGATGTGACAAAGTCATTTGATCTCATTAATAACTATCTTCCCATAAACAAACTAATTGAAATTTGCATCATGCAGGTAGCACTCCCTGCTTTAAAACCTTCTTCAATGCCAGACACTTCAGAGTTAAAGTAGGATCCTCCTAACAGAAGCTGCACCTACTGTCAATGGTGTACCATAAGGATACATTTATTCTCCTCTTCATACTCATTAACAAACGTTTTGTGACCTCCACCGTCTCCCAATCATTCTCTATACAGATGACATGGTCATTTCCCAGTCAGGTCACTCTCACACTAACATTCAGTTGCAGCTCCAGACATACTTACATGAGCCCCAATAATGGCTCATAAACCATAAACTACTTCTCAATCACTCCATCACAAAAACAATGCTTTTTGAAACCCCCACAAAAAATCTGAAAAGCACCTGACTCTAACTAGCCTAGATTTACAACCATATCATAAAAAAACAACCTCCACCTTTAAATACCTAGGATTCTAGACTGAGCAGTCTCTAAACTTCCATTTCTACATCAAGAGAGTAATGGCAAAAATAAACTTCCCCCCTCTTTTAGGCCAACACTATCTCCCCTTTATTATCACAACCAGACAGGGCAGCCATCAGCAAGGGACTTCTGCTGTCTCAGCTAGAATATGACTCCTTATGTTCACATCCACCTTCAAGAAAACACCACAACATTCCAAACAATTTCTGTCAGCATCTGCTGATCTTCTGATTCCTTACAAACTCACCCCTCAGTGAACACTTTATCACCACTGAAAAAGCCAAATGGCTAACCATAAAACAAAGATATGACTTATTGTTAGGATCTCAACTCTACAAACTCCTCCAGCTCCAGACATTTACTCCCCTTGCAGTTAAACCTCATGAGGGAAACTCGTCACATAACCTGATACACTGCTCACAAGCAGTACCGACTTTCATTAACCCTAGAACCAAAACTGACAACATTGCACATGAATTTTCTCTCAAGCACCTACTCTTTGGTATTTTCTAAAGGAAATCACTTAACATCAAATTCAGAAAGTAACTTAAAATGCACCTCTTCATTGAAGCCAGTTGCTCCTGCTTCAACACAAGCCATATCTCCTCTCCTCTCCTCATAGAATTATTCAATTTTAACCAACTTTAGAATCTAATAGAACTATTATACATTATAGTCCAGTTGTTCACTTAAATGCACATAAAAAGTGTTTCTGTGCAACTAATCTCAACTGTTATTGCTTACCTTTATGCCTTTTTTATTTGTGAAATATTTTGTATTGGTCAGCACTGATCTGTGTACTACCCCAGCAAGCAAATATAAATAAACAAATAAATAAATAAGTATGTTACTATCATAAAGATAAATTAGATTCTAAAGTAACATTTCTGAAATATAAATCAATTTGTGCTGTTTGCTTTTAGTTTAGATACCCACTACATTTGCCGCTGTGGCTCCAACTTCAGAGTCACTTCACTACCCATGTCCCAAGTGTTTCTCTCCATCCATCTGCTTCACTCTACAAAAAGTGAAACAAGCACATATTCCTTCTGCAGCAGCAGTAGTCAGACTTGTCATATCACACTACCTAAAGAACCTGCACAGCTAAATTTCACCTGCAGTTGGCAAAAGTTCACAAGCAACAAATACAGTTAAATCTATGTAAGGCAATCTGCAAATAACTTAATTTGTTAAGTCTAGTGTGCATTGTTTTGTAGTGTTGAATCTTCTTCTTCTTTCAGCTTTTCCTGGTTAGGGGTCGCCACAACAGATCACCTGTCTGCTCATGTTTGGCAGTGGAGTTTTACAGTGTCAAGTTGCCAGCCCAGCACCCAACCTTCCACAGAAGGCACACACACACACACACACACACACACACACACACACACACACACACACACACACACACACACACACACACACACACACACACACACACACACACACACACACACCTAGGGCCAATTTAGAGTATCCAATCCACCTACAGCATGTCTTTGGGATGTGGAAGGAAATCGGAGCACCCGGAGGAAACCCACGCGACCACAGGGCGGACATGCAGACTCCGCACAGACATCACCCCAGCCGAGGATTGAACTGGAGAACCTCTTGCTGTGAGGCAGCAATGCTAACCGCTGCACCACCGCAGCTGCCTGTTTTTTAGTGTCAAATCTGCTTGAAGGATTTTCCCACCCCCACTCACTCACCCACACTCACAGGCCTTTAACTGCTGAAGATGAAGCTACATTAACACTTCAGCATATTTCACTCTTATCAGTGTAATATATCCCTGGAAAGACATTGAAAAGCCCATAAGTATAAAATTAGATGCTGTGACTCAAAACAAGTATTTAGAGTTCAGACAACTTGTCTTTTGTATCCATGAACATCCTACCTCACTGATTGTTTAGGGTGGTAAACCATCAGGGGGGGGGTTCTTCCCACTCCGTTCGCTCCACTCACTCTGCACCCCTGACCTTCCCCCATATCCCACCCTCCCCAACACCTCTATTCTTATCCTAAGCAAACCACTCCCCCTCATTCCTATGATCCAATTATATACAACTTTATCTTTTCCATACCCACATTTCCTGTACATCTTACTTTCTTTTATTTAGCCAAACTTA
This sequence comes from Protopterus annectens, assembly GCF_019279795.1. Classification (NCBI taxonomy): domain Eukaryota; kingdom Metazoa; phylum Chordata; order Ceratodontiformes; family Protopteridae; genus Protopterus; species Protopterus annectens. Next base: position 1,607,065,177 of record NC_056739.1, read on the forward strand.
TCTGCTCTCCCTTACATCCATCACCTTGAATTCACATGCCCTCTACTATACTTTTTTGCATCTTACTCTACTTTACCATCACAATACAATCACCACCTCAAACTATTTTTAAATTAACTCCAGGCTTACCACCTTCTCTTCTACTATACACACAAACTAGCATTGCACCATAATTTTACTACTGACCAATCACATCTCCCCCACCCATCTTTATCACAAACTGGAAGATAAAACACTGAACCACATTATCAAAGCTCGCTCTGAAGTCAAAACATTCCCAACTTTACCTTCAGAGGCACACATATCACATGATAACAATTTTTATTTATACCTGATACTACATTCAAACCCACAAACACCGCGTTTACTATTGTTAATCCCACTATCACAGCTGACATGCTCCTTCTGACTTGCCTAGCCTCTTTACTCTTAATTCTCAACCTCATTACAGCTATATCTTCACATACCCCCACACACCATTACACATCAACAACCTTCTCTAACCCTCTCTCCAATAAACACACAGCTTCTCACATATCTCCTCCCTGCTTTTCTCCTATACCCTCCCATTCTATTCAAGCCACAAACTGGCCTCATCACCTCCTATGAAACCACACTTGACACCAGACCACTCACCTGCCCCTGATCTTCAGGGATGTCCCTGATTTAGACTCCGATTTTAGGTCTGTCCCTCTTAATCCCTCTTAAAACTGGTGACTGCTGAAGAAAAGGTGGTGAATTGCCCTTAATAAATAATGATAGTAATTCAGAGTTATAGACGTTCTACATCAGAAAATCTATATTAATCCACATTCTCTTATTCTGCAAATGATTCAAGTTAATAATACAAATATTTAAAAAATGTCCCTGATTGTCCCTAATTTTTTGAGGATTTGTCCCTGATTCTGTTGAGATTTGTCTCTGATCGGTTGAGAGCTCTGCTTGACACCAGTACCCTCACCTACGAATAAAAAACAATTCCCATGGTACGCATTCCTCATTACCTATCTACTCAAATGTGGAGACGTACATCCTAACCCTGGCACACCCTCTAATTCTAACCACAAGAGTAACCCCAAAGATTTAAACATACTTACACTTAACCTTAGAAGTATATGTAATAAAATAGCCCCGCTGCATACCTGGATTGATCAAAATAAACCTGACATACTAGCCCTTACTAAAACATGGCTACATACCAATGTAAAAGACTCAGAAATAATACCTGCAAACTTTGCAATAACCAGAATAGATAGATCTGAAAAAAGGGGGAGGGATAGCACTTCTATATCCCTCTACACTCAACATCACACCCTACACCAGTGATATACCCATCTTTTCCAATGCTGAAGTACTAATCTCCTTTTTGAACCTCAATAAATCAAAAAGAATTTGTATACTAGTAATATATATCCCTCCAGGTAACAATATACAAGTGTTGGAAAGTATTTTATCCTGGACATCCCAAACAATAATCCTTGAAACAATAATCTTAGGAGATGTAAATATAGATTGGCAAACCATAGCTTCCAACTCCCCCACAAATAGTATAAATCTCTATGTATTTTCTCAGCTTATCAATGCTCCAATAAGATACAGCAAAGCTCTTACCTGCCAATCCACCTTAGACTGGATTCTAGTATCCCACCCTGTTAATTACCCCTCTTATAGTATACTGTCTAGCTCCCTGAGCAATCATCTGTCAGCTTACTTCCTTAGAACAAACTCCCAACAACTAAGAGCATACACTATAAAATCATGTCAGCATAAATTCTCCTACAGGAAATAAACTGGACATCCCTTTAACAACTACCCCTTAATAATGCTGTAGTATACTTTAATAACACATTCCTTCACATACTTAATACACTAGCTCCCATCAGACCTCCCAACCGTCCTGAATTACTCAGTTTTTACCAAATTTTGGGGTCCAAATAATGGGGTGCCACAATTTCCGAGTGGCACCCTTCATTTCTGATTTCTTTCAGGTCTTTTCAAATTTCTGCACTTTCAGAGCTGACGTCATCACGTGCACGATGACATCAGCACCGTCAGCCACATCAGCCAGTAGGAATTGAGCTCTAGGGCTTTCCCAGCTGACTGGCTGTTTGAAATCCGGCTTGCTAGCAACTAGAGTGTGAGCTGGTATATGAACGCAAGTCTGGCCGAGTGGATTTTACTTATGAGCGCAAGTCTGGCCAAGTAGATTAATTTATTTTTCCCTGCTGCTGCTGAGTGCGATGGAGTTTAACAACGAATGCTCAGGTCTTATAGTGTGCTACTTCAAGAGTGTGTGTGTGTGTGTGTGTGTGTGTGTGTGTGTGTGTGTGTGTGTGTGTGTGTGTGTGTGTGTGTGTGTGTGTGTGTGTTTGTGTGTGTGTGTGAGACTGAAGGCTTGAATTCACTAAATAATGACTATTAAACTTTTCAGTTGGACTTTACTCTGCCCTATAAATCCTTCAAGCAGTACATTTTTGTAGTGACATGGAAGAATTAATTGGTAAAGGAGCATCTTACAAATAATTAAAGTAGTAGCTTTACTACTCGTCAGCATACTACTGTGATGTTCTTATGCTTAAGTGGCATTCCAAAACACATTTAATTAGCTTGGCTATGCACATCACTTTCTGGGTGGGGGTTTCCCTTGACCCTCTGATTACTTTATACATCTCAAAAGGATAAAGCATATGTGTGTGTGTGTGTGTGTGTGTGTGTGTGTGTGTGTGTGTGTGTGTGTGTGTGTGTGTGTGTGTGTGTGTGTGTGTGTGTGTGTGTGTGTGTGTGTGTGTGTGTGTGTGTGTGTGTGTGTGTGTGTGAGACTGAAGGCTTGAATTCACTAAATAATGACAGGCATTTGAATTTCAGACTTCGTATTCTTCAGAAAATAAATGGTAACACACAACCTCTTATTCTAGCAATATTTTAAGTTTATAAGATCAGCATTCCCCCATTATTGGCTTTGTCCAGGTTGTTTTGTGCTAAGACGTTGAGAGCTGTGGTGAGAAGTGAGAACTGAATTCAGTAAATGATACCCATTTACATTTCAATCCTGTCTTTCAGAAAACTGCTGATTTGGTATGTTGCTCTATCCTCTGACTGTAGTGCATAGGGTCCTGGCTGGGTTTAAGACTCGGCAGTGAAATTCATAGTGGTAACACAGCATTTTATTCTAGCAACTTTCCAGAATTATACAAGCGATGTTTAAAATGTGTCCCTGATTTTTGGCCTTTTGTCTATATATAAAATAAATATATATAAATATCTATATAAATTTATATTGTGTGTATGAGTAAGTAGACTTTTATGATGGAAATGTTCTGAAGTGGGCAGTTTTGCCATTATTGGTTCATGCATTTTGTTTCATTGCCTACTGGAAAAATGTTCAAACAATAAGTTTAAAATGTGCTCTAACTTAAGTCTAACAAGTGTGGTGCATTATACAAGGAATTTGATTTAATAAAGTCAGGAAGGTGTATCAAAGAACCCATGTATGTTTCTTGTTTTGTGTGCAAGCAAGGGGCCTATGATTTGAAAACAGCCCAAAGGTAATCTTTATCCACCACTGACCAGATGCATTTTCTTTGGATGTGGTGTTGGTTTAAATGCTGTTTCAATGAATGAGTTTCAAGGGCAGAGACATTTTAATGCCAAGTCTATTTTCATTGTGAGACAGTATTGCTTTGTTTGGCAGATATCTTAGTGTTTGTGCATTGTGTTATAAAATGTAAAAATAAAATCCAAATAATCATTGAAGTAAAGCAGTATGCACACATTAGTGTTTATGGTAAATGGGGCAAAACAGCCAGGTGATGGGGCATTGGAATGGCTGCAGGGGGACTCTGGTGCCATATTTTGGTTGTCTGTTCTTCTGTTTGCTTTTGAAAGTTAGTATCTCACAATTCCATTGGAGTGGGTGGGGTTACATCATTATGTATGCAAATTTTACGTTAATCAGAGTACAGATTTGCATCTATTTTTCATGGTCCTTGTCCAGATTTTTGATTTTTTCCAGGTTAAGCGGTATGGCTCCCATTTGTATGAAAAGAATCAAAAAAGAACACAGCACCATGGCTCTCTAAGGAATGTAAACACCTGATGAAGCAAAGGGACCTAGCCTGGTCAACCTGGAAACAAAACAAAAATGAACAAAATCATGTTAATTTCAAAACAATAAGTAACAAAGTGACAAAACTAATCAACAGAGATAAGAAGTCATATTATTCCCAGCTTCAACTATAGCATAAAATCAACCCCAGTAAATTTTGGCACTCCATATCTTCTCTACTTAACTCTGGAAGAAACGGAGAGCACACCCTATCACCTTATACCCCTCCATCACGAATAGCCGAAAACTTTAACAAGCACTTCATAAAATCAATTTCAGGCCTACTAACACCCCTAATGCTGTACCTCCCCAACCTTCGACCTATTCAGACACCGATCCCAGGCCATCAACTACTTCTAACTCCATCATTACTAACCCCCCTACTCAACAAATTGTCATACAAACCCCATTCTCATTTCAGCCTATATCCACTGACACCATTAAGAAACTGCTACAAAAACTAAAACCCTGCTCTACTTCAGCTGACAATCTCCCCCCATACTACCTCAAACTGGCTGCTAGCTCAGTCACCTACCAAATCAGTATCCTTATAAATAGGTCTTTATCTGAATCAGAAGTACCTACCATATGGAAACAATCTCACATCACCCCCATCCACAAAGGAGGCAACTCTTTTGATCCATCCAATTTCCATCCTATATCCATCTTGTCGCCTATAACCAAAATTCTCGAGAGAGGTATCCATCAGCAGGTAATGCAATATCTATTGCAAAACAATCTTTTAACCAAAACCCAACATGGGTTCCAACCTAGCAACAGCACAGCTACAGCCCTATTATCTTTTAGAGACACCGTGAACAAGGCCTGAGATGCAGGATGCTACACAGCCTCAGTATTCCTTGATTTCTCCAAGGCTTTTGAACACACTGTCTAACTTAGGCTTCTCACATAACACAGTAAAATGGTTTCAGAGCTACCTCAAGGATCTTAAACAAGCAGTGAAATGGTCCAACAAACTCTCCCCCTTTCTCCACAACCCTACTGGTGTCTGCCAAAGTTCCATCCCAGGACCCCTACTTTTCAACATTTCACAAACAACCTTCACACTGCCTCTCACCCTGGGACCCTCATTTAATACGCTGATGATTCCACCATAATCTGTACTGCTCAATCCCTACCAGAACTACTCTCAAAAACTCAACAGTCCTTTACAGCAGTTGAATCCTGGCTAAGAAATGCCTAACTCTTTCTTAATCCAAAGAAGACAGAATTAGTACTCTTTCATCCCAAAAACACCTCCCTTGTCACTGATCATTTCAACATTCTTGCATCTGACAACATTGCCATAGAAACAGTGCAGGAAACCGAACTTCTAGGTGTTATCATTGACAATAAACTTTCATTTGGCCTCCATATACAGAAAAAATATAAAGAAAACTCATCAAAAACTGGGACTCTTATATAGAAACAAACATTTTTTTACTGCAGCAACCAAAACGTCTTCTTCTTCTTTCAGATTTTCCCGGTTAGGGGTCGCCACAGCGGATCATCTGTCTACTCATGATTGGCAGTGGAGTTTTACAGTGTCGAGTTGCCAGCCAGTTGCCCAACCTCCCACAGAAGGTACACACACACATGCACTCACACCTACGGCCAATTTAGAGTGTCCAATCCACCTACAGCATGTCTTTGGGATGTGGGAGGAAACCGGAGCACCCGGAGGAAACCCATGCGACCACAGGGAGGACATGCAGAGTCCACACAGAAGGCACCCCAGCCAACGATCGAACCGGAGAACCTCTTGCTGTGAGGTGACAACACTAACTGCTGCACCACCATGGCCACCCATTGCAGGAACCAAAACTACCATTGCAAAAACATTTTTACGTCCCTCTCTTCTTTAGGGTGTCCTTGTCTTAACTAACTTAGAAAATTTTACCCTAAGCAAGTTGAAACAGTGTGTTTGTCACAAACTCTAAATATCACACAAACCACTGTAAACCACTCCTAGAATTAAACTGGCTTCAACTACCCAACCAATTTGCTTTTATTCAGCTATCCACCTTGCACAAACTTATTTGCAAGCCTACACCTGCCCTGCACTAGCCAATCTAGTCACACTTTACACACCTACGATCAGAAGACAAAAATATTTTAGCTATCTCAAAACCCACAAAGAAACCTGGTCACTCTCTGTACTCATACTCTGTCTCTATACATTGGAATTAACTACCTCTAGCTACTAGGTCTATGCCTGGCCTAACCCATTTCAAAGCCTCTTTATAAAATCATCTCAAAAATACATGGCTCTGTTCCTGCATAAACCCTGTTTAAAGCTCAGGTCTTTCTCTTCTGTCACATTTCAATCCCTCACAGACTGCAAGACCAAAAGCTCTTCTAACTCATTCTCTGCTTCTATAACATATCCTTAAGCTACTGCTCAGGCTTTATTGCTTCTATTCTTCTTAACTCTCAATTGCTATATGTCTGCATCACGAACTTTCTGGCTGCTATTTTCCTAACTGAAATTAACATTCTATTTTGCATGTACTATACAGTCAATGTCACACACTGTACTAACTATGTACTACTTTTTTTGGAAACCATCTACATCATGTATGGTGAGAGTGACTATTATTGTCTGTAGTGTTTTAACTCTATTGAACTGTCTAGATGTGTAGTAATATATTACAACATCTTGTAGCAGTTTGTTCTTTAAACTTATTTTTGTATAGTATTTCTAATGTAATTTGTATTGTATTTGATTATACTGCATTTGTATTGTACTGTATGTGGAGCTTTTCTCCCTGGGTCTCTGCTGAAAATGGGTTCTGTAGACCCAGTCAAACTGCATAAATTATCGCCCACTATCTAATTCTGTTTCACACTTACTACTACTTGATGTATCACACTATGTGCTGTGTTATCTGATGCATAAGAACATTTATAAGCCTTTCTTCAATGGGCATGATGTTTCAGTTTATAGTTGACACAGTGCATATGAAATGACTGGTAACAACACTGTGCTAAATCAATAAATAAATGATGGCATATATATGACAATTCAAAACTATGATTTTGCACTGTTGCATTTCTAACATAATCATTTTTTTGATTAATATACAGTACTGTCAATGTTTTTATGTGTGAATGTTCTGTCCTGAAGAGTCTTTTCTAACCTAAGATGCGCTGTACCATTACTTTGAATGCTATAGACTAAGATACACCCACGCACATATGCATACACACACGTGCACACACACACACACACACACACACACACACACACACACACACACACACACACACACACACACACACACACACACACACACACACACACACAAACACAGACATATACACACAGCACAGTCAGTGAGAATGGGCATTCGCATCAAGGAGGGAGGGAGAACAGTTTCTGCTTGGCTCACAGCATTGCTCTGACACCAGGGTACGAGCATGAGAGCAAAGATCTTCTACAATATGAAGAGATTGCACTAAGACGATATGGAAATGGCTTCCCAAGACAGTGAGGGTAGTCCCTGTTGGCATTTGTAGGGGATGCACATGCAGAGACTAGTGCCATAGGCAGCTCCTGCAGTGGTGCAAGTGTTCATGTCAGCAGCAAGCTTGGGGTTAGCTCATAAAAATGGAAAAGCTCCCATTGCCATAATGTTGGTGAAAGCACCAAACAACTTCATGGCTGCTTGGCTAATGCCCTGCCACAAACAGATGTGTTTGATTGTGGGAAGATATGATGGTCTCAGAAAGTGCGCATTTTTTAATTTCATAATTAAACAGAAGACGTGACAAAGACTCTAGTATCTTTCAAAAGAGTGTTTGCAAAAGGAAAAGAACAGAGTACATTTTTAACAAAGATCCTGTAGCCTCCACATGCAGGGCAACAGTTATTTCCAAAACATTTCAATAGTTCCTTTCTGCATTGGAAAAACAGGAATCAAAGTCCATAGCATACGGATAGTTTCCTGAAGAGTCTTTCATCTCTGATTCCCTTCAAAGGATGATATCTAGATCTTCTCAGAACAGTCCACAATGATTTTTTCCTTAACACAGCAGAATACCCATTCATGGAAACCATTCCTCTTCTATCAGAGGCCATTTTCACTGGTTTGGTAGGGCTACTTTCCTCTCTTTTATATGTCACTTTACTACATATATTGATTCAATAAATGTCTCATGAAGGAATCCTCTCTGATTTATACAAAAAGGAGTCTACCTTCTTATGGCAGTAGTTATATTTACAACTATTAACACAGTTTTATACACTATTGCATTGAAAATCTCTGTATTACACTACAATGACTGTCCTCACAGTTTAACCCCCTCAGTTTAAGTCTCAAGGTCTTTCCATTTTGTCAAGAGAAAATGTCCAGCTAAGACCCTTTTGAGCTTGCATCTCAGAGATGACATTAGCTTGAGCTAACAAAGGCCACTTTATTTTTTTCATAGTTCTGATAACTAGTCCTCTTCATGTCTAAGAAGCCTTTTAAAGGCTCCTCACTAAGCTGACCTGTGAGGATCCTTTCCCAAGACACTCCAGTTACATCCTGCCTCACGGGCATACTGCTTGAAGGACATCAAGTATGCCTTGAGGTCTTTGTGGTCATTTTTTTATGGGTGGAACAGACTTTGGTATTGATATAGTTCTGGCAAAGGAAGTGATACCCTCAGCAGCAGCAGCAATGGTTTCCAAGAACTCTTCAACTGTAGCCATCTTGGTATTTATGCTGGTATGATCTAGGTGCACTTCACTCAAAAGCAGCACAGCGCACAGTACAAGACCAGCCAATTCAGACCAATACAGTGCACACTGCAAGACTAGCCAATTCGGACCAACACAGCACAGACTACAGTATTAGGCAATTCAGGTCAACAAAGCACAGACTACTGGACTAGCCAGTTTAGACCAACATATCACACACTACAAGACTACCCAGTACACAAAAATGCTTTTCCATTCATTTGGGTACATTTGAATAAACAGTTCGACTTTGTGCAGGAAGTGAAAGGTAAAGGTCTGGACTTTTATCAGGAAGTATGTACTAGTAATGTCTTCTGCACCTATAATATGGTATACTAATGCCTCAGAAGTCAATGGATTGTAAAACGTGTACAGTATTTATTTCCTAATAAAAAAAAAACACTCAGTGGTGTAGACTTTTCCTTACCCAACTGAATGAGTAAAAGCTGACTCCTGTATATGACTGAGAACAGTTGCAGGCAGTTGCAGATGCATCAGCTCAGTTGTGTGAACCTAAGAACACCGATAGAGAGCCATATCACCCAGTGCTGTGTTCCATCCCACTGTGGTCATATATGCTCTACCACAATTTTTGTCAGCTGTGGGAATTCTGAGCCTAAGTCTAATCCTTGCGATGACTGTAAATTTGTACAAACACTGTGGTTGTGGCATCTGAGTTTAGATTCAGTTTTCAATAAATCATTACTCATTATAGTTGCCTTTACTGGCTTTTGCACTCAACATTCACTGCCTGCTGTAGGCATTCCAAGCATGAGTCGAGTTGAAGCTACAGAGAAATGATTGTCTCATCACTATACTAAGTTGTTGTTTTGGCACTGAGCTAAGTAGAGGCTTCGCATACCCATTAGTTGTTGATACACTTTTTGCTAACTTTTGTATCCTTCATTTATTGATACTGTATGTATTTAATTGTAAGTCTGGTGCATTGACTTACTGTTCATCCTAGTGGCCTAGTATGTGGATGCATCCTTCAAATTCATCTCATTAACATTCATCAGTACTCTCTGTTTCACCAGGTATTAAATATGAAGCTACAGTTTACTTCAGCCTGATAGCAATAGAGCCACAGAGGCAATGCAAGAACTGCCTTAAGCTCACTGAAGACTATTTGATTCTGCCTATAGACTATTCCATGTGTGAGAGGTATAAGTAGTTACTGACATTGGAAACCAACCTCTCTTCATAGTCTGAACCCTGTACCCAACATGCTGTCTGTTCACACAACCACACCCATCATGTTCTAGGCAAACAAATAAGTCTTCAAATACATCGGGGTACTTAAAAAGTCCCTGCCTAAACCAAAAAGTCCTTTTAGACAAAGGTGTTGCATACACCACATTCAGCATCTCAATAACAGACAGACAACATACACAGGCATTACAGAAAATATAACTGCAAAAAAAGAAATCACAGAACTGTCAGGCGAAAGCCCTTAATGTAGCAAGACCAAGACAGAATATCTGGTAATCTGCAGTGAGACATACCCCATTAACCAGACTAAGTAACTGTTAGCTGCTTCTCAGATGCCAGGAATCACAAGCATAGCCGGCTCAACCAGTAGCCTGTACCACTCCCAAGAGCCGGAGCCCTACTCCCTTTTTAAGTGAAGAGCAGAAAAGAAAAGAAAAAAAGAGCTTCACTGTAAGCAGATGGCTACATTACAATGTCAAATCCACTCTCCTCAACTCTTGCACTGAAAAGGTGCCAGATGCATGACACCCCCTTCCTCCTGCTCCTGCCATTCAGGTCTCGTTATTGTGCCCCTCTTCTACATATTTTATTTAAAAAAAAAATCTTCTTCTTTTAAATTGTAGTAAACTGTAGCTACACATGTGCCTGCACAGAATGCTACAGTGCTCAAGATTTAGTTAAAAAAAGTTTTTTTTTTTTTTTAAGTTGTAGAAAACAGCACTGCACTCAGGTTTGACTATAAATGTAATACCAGCCCATAAGAGCAAATTATACAATAAGAGAAAGTAACTCATAGTCCATAAGATCAAACTTAATACCCCATCATCTCGTGATAAACTCAAAAAAGACTGAAAAAGAACTCGGAAACAAAATTAAATCCACCAAAAGTAAGTGCAAATTGAGAATTGCCACCTCTGCTAAGGGCAGCCAGTAAGGCATCATCAGTTACATTAGAAATCTTGGAAGTGATGCCCAGTAATGCTCAGAGCAAATATAAAAACACTTACTTAACCTCTAAAGATATTGTAAACATATAAGTGACCAAATCCAGCTCTAACTTTACTCCCTTTTCTCACCTTAACTTTCCCCAATGTATTAGCACATCCTCACCACCCCTTAGATCACTTCCAAGCAAGTCCTGAATGCTATCTCCAAGGCCAAAACTACTAGCTCCATGGGTCTTGATACTGTACCAGACTGCCTTCTTGTCAGCACCAGACAATGCCTTGTAGACTAGCTACTAAACCTATTCAACCTTGGCCTCTTCTCTGGATTCATGTCAGAGGAATGTAGAGAATAGCTATAGTCATCCCATTCCACAAAGTCTATATTAAATCAGTGAATGCTTAAAAAAGAATGCTGATTTATTGACCCCATGTAAGTGAAAGCTTACAATCCCGTACACTCAGAACAGCGATTTTTTTCCCAGGGAAAAAAATTGCTGTTCCACAAAAAAAAAATAAATAAATAAATAAATACAAACTTCAAAACATTACATAAGTGAGAGGCGTCACCCCCACATCCCTCCTACTTAAATATACCAACTCTGAGATTGCAATACAGTGACGAACACGGCAAAGTAATGGAAGTGGCCAAGTGATTTCTTTCCCAGGGAAAGAAATCGCTTATATGCCATTTCGCTATTTTGCTGTTTCGTGCTTTCAATTTCGATCAAGACGCATTCAAAGGATTGCTTCTTTGATTATATAATAGGAATCCATTCCACAGGGTGGATCCACTACTGATCAGGAAACTATAGACCTATAGTCTTACCAGCCTTATCTGCAAAGCAATGGAATGCATCATTATGTAACTTATTAGCAAGGACATAAGCAGTACACAAGGCATGTGATCAAGCAAGTGTGGGTTTGTTAAAGGACAATCCTGCCTCTTGAACATAGTGGGCTTTATTGAGGAAATCACTAAAGCATTAGACTCAGGCAAATCAGTTCTCACTTCTTACTTGGACCTGGTGAAGGCCTTTGATACCATCCCACACTCTGAAATTATTGCTATACTAATCAATCAGAATGTGAACCCCTACGTTACCCATTGGATAGCAAACTGGCTAATGGACAGAATTCAGTCTATCAGTGTGGCAGGCACTTGAGTTATTGCCAGTGGTGTCACTCAAGAATCAGTCTTACGACCACTCCTCTTTGGTATTTACTTCTCTGATGTCAAGGTAGAGATGAAGGGTCTGTGGCTGACCAAGTTTGCAGATGACTGTAAACTTGGAGCTCTCATTAATTCCCCATCTGACTTCCAGATTCTTCTAGAGGAACTAACCATGCCAATAAGAGGTGCATGAACCATGGCCTAAATCCAAATTCCAAGAAATGCAGCATTGTATCATTTACAAAAACTAAGCACCCATGCATTTACCATACAGGTGACATCCCTTGAAAAGTTGACATAGTCATTAGAGACCTGAGCACTTTCATTGCCAATGAACTGTGCTTTAATCACAATGTATCCACTGCTATTAGGACATTATTTTATTTAACCAGACTAATCATCAAGGGCATTGCTTCCAGATATAGGGAGGAAATCATCCTTCTCTACTCCTCTCTCATCAGACCCATAATAAAGTCTAACAGTTCCTTTGTTATGCCCTTGACATATGACCCATCCATAATAAAGTCTAACAGTTCCTTTGTTATGCCCTTGACATATGACCCATCCATAATAAAGTCTAACAGTTCCTTTGTTATGCCCTTGACATATGACCCATCCATAATAAAGTCTAACAGTTCCTTTGTTATGCACTTGTCATGTGACCCAGTTTGAGAGACCACAGCATTTCCTCACTAAGATTAACAAAGACATGTCTCCCTTGAACTATCCTGACTGATTTAAAGCACACAGCCTCTTTTTTGTTTCCTACAGACTCTGTCAAGCTTACAGAACCTCAAAGGTTCCAGTCCTATGTCACCTGTTGCACATCCACAAAACTAATAACATCCTGAACACTTACTCAACAGATCTTAACTTTCACCAGAACATTAATATGACCTAAATGGGGGAAGATATATAAAGTCTATATTAGATGAAAGAATGCTTAAAATGTCAAGTATGACATGCTCGACAGCTTTTAAGTGAAAGTTCATCTAAGCAAAACCCCATAATGTCGAAACAAAGAGTTTCAAAAACTTATAGTTGGCCAGCCGTCAGGAAGCCAATGGCTGATGGCTAAAATATACTGTACACCATTAACCCCCCTCCAAAAAAAAAAACAAAAACAAATCAATAAACAAAATAAAGTGGTGGGCTTTGCCACTACATCCCCCCAATGTGGGGGGCTGTGCTCCCCACTTAAATATGCCAACTCCGAGATCACACCACAGTGGAGGACTGTCATAAAATTACACAGGGTGAACAACAACACTGCACCATAGTGGAGGACTGTAAGAATGGCTAGACAAGGTAAATGTTCTGACATCAGCCATTGGCTTCCTGATGGCTGGCCAACTATAAATTTTTGAAACTCCTTGTTTCGACATTCTTAAGTTTCGCTTAGATGAACGTTTGCTTAAAAGCAGTCGAGCATGTCATACTCAACATTTTAAGCAATCTTTCATCTAATAGGGAACCGATATATATCCCAGAGAATATCTCTTTATGGAACAGGCTTCCCTTGGATATAAAGCAAGGTTTACTATCACAGTTTTGAAACCTATAATCCCAAAAACCATCATTTTAAAAGACTAAAATACTGAAGACTACAATATCAAACTGCTGGACTTGCTCCCCTGCTGAACCATGTCACCACTCATTCCTAGGTTCACACACCAGCAGGACTCATGTTGGCACTCATTCTTAGGTTCATGCACCTGCAGGACACATGTTGCTAGGTTCACACAGTTATGGGACACAGTATTTCAAGATTTTTAGACATTGTGGTTTCAAGATTGTAGTTTCAAGACTGTGGGCTTCAAGCTTGTAATAGTTAACCATAAATCAAAGCTCGAGACCCTCATTAAGCATAACCTGGATGTATGGCTGGGCAATTGCAAATACACCTTGAGTCTAGCTCCCTAATCTCTCATTGAAAGGGAGCAAGACTTGGTATAAATCAGTCATGTCAGTGGGTATCAATAATTTGTGATATTGTTGCTAGGCATTGGTCAGCTGGATCAACAGCCTGGTATTAACCTACGAACCTAAAAAAAAAACACATACACAACACATTTTTTTTTCAAAAACCCACAGATCCCACAAACTGGATAGCAGTTACTTACAAAACAACCCAGTAATTGCTATTTGTATTGGCGAGAAGCAGAAATCAAATTCCATAACGTGCAGATGCTCACATGAAGAATATCTCTGCTCTGAATTCCTTCACAGGAAGATATTTAGGGCATCTCAGGATTAACCTCAGTGATTCTTCCTTATTGCAGCACAACACCCAAAACCAGTGTTCCAAAACTACCATTTCATCTATATGACAGTCTAATGTCTCTGGTTTGGTAGTGCTATAGCCTAAACACTGAAAAGTATCTTACTTCATAAAACAACAGATCTATTTACAATTTGCATCATTTTTATAAACCATTCTGGTACGAACCACCACGCTGTGTTACAACATACATACCTAGTAGCCTACATGCCCCATGCACTCCATCTGTAGCAATAGACTCTGTTAATGCAAACTATACTACACATGCTATATTTTCAACTTGAGCTATAAGAACTGCTTTGCCAGTAGCTGTAATAACTAGTTTAGAGTGGAGGGGAGATTTTTTTTTTTCTAGATCAGAAGGGTAGAGAGTTGACTTTGTAGTTAATATGCTCTGTGTGGGTTTGGAAGCGTGTCTGATCAGGCTAGATACTGATGTACTTGAAGGTGAAAATTGTTTCAGTGTGAGTACCTTTGGAGTCCTTGATGTTTAATATTAATGCAGGCTTTATCTAGTCCCTGCTGAGTAACAAAATACATACATTTTGCTTTTTTAGGGTTAAGTAGGACTTGTGTTTGTGTAATTAGCTATTGATGGAGTGAAGGCCATAGTTAAACTGAGTTTGTATGATGACATTACAGGAGATGGAACAGAATGTAAAGTTATTTGTATATATTATGAGAGGTGCAGGCATATGTTTGCATAACAGGAGTTGGAATGGAATGTAAACATATTATCTGTATACAATATGAGAGGTATGTGCATATGATTGACAGGAGTTGCAATGGAATGTAAACTTATTATCTGTGTATAATATTACAGGCATGTACATATGATTGTATACTGCGGTGGTGGTGCTGCGGTAGCGTTGTCGCCTCACAGTTAGACGTTGCCCGTTCGATTCTCAGTTAGAGCTTCTTCTGTGTGGCGACATGCGTGAATGGGCATTCCTTCATTGAAGGTTGTGCGTTAGGCCCAGCAAGCCAGCACATAAAAATCTACTGCCAATCATTAGCGGACTGGAGCTGTGGCGACCCCTAATCGGGAAAAGCCAAAAGGCACAAACAAACATATGATTGTATGGCAGGAGTTGGAATGGAATATAAATTTATTATCTGTATATAATATGAGAGGTATGTGCATTAGGGCATATGGTAGTTTATTTACAAAGACTGAGAAGGGTGGTCCATGTTTGGGAGGCCTTGTAGGATCACTTCTGTTAGTAATGTGTGGTCAGCAGGAAAACCTATTTTAACGAATAAAAAATGAACAACTGAGAAGATTTTAACAATCGGTATGAGTCTGGGCAGATGCCTAGCTCTACCAGACTGTGAAGAAGTAGAATGTGGTCAGTCAGATAGAATGCCACTGTGAGGTCAGCAAAGAGTTATTCTGTAGGGTTGTCTTTATCCAAGTTAAGGAAGATTTCATCAGTTAGTGTCCAAAGTATAGTTATAGTTCTATAGCCTTTCTAAAAGCCAAGCTGAATAGAAATGAGTTTTTTTAACTTTTTTTCAGAGTTGGAAGAAAGAGTTTAGTCTGAAATGTATGCAGTTTTCAGTTTTTTTTCTGAAGTGGTTTGCTTTCCAGATAAGGGATAACATTTTTGGTTAGTGAGACATTGTAAATATGGAGTAGTGGTTTAGTAAGTTAGTCTTTGCAATGGAAATAAACCAGGGCCTAGGTTTATCCACCTTGTGGGAAGATCATGGGGGAACTAGTTCTGGTGACACACAATATCCTCTGCTGTAAGACATTTGAAGTAGAATGGAGTCATGTAGGACATGGAGGAGATGGTTGGTACAAAGGTTAAGTGGTGATGGAAACTGGAGAAAGAGCAAGTGGAGATTGAAGAATTCTTTAGGAAAGTCAGAGGTAAAAAATCAGGTTGTGTAAAATGCATGGTATTTCATTCCATATGTAAAGTTAGTTAACTACATATATAATAAAATGGGTTTATATCATAACAGCGAAACCGCACAACATCGAATGGCATTTCATCGAACCAGAAACCTCGAACACTGACAATATCGAAGCAGCGGAACATCGAATTCTTACCCAGGGCAACTCGGTGGGCCATTCTGTGGCTTCGCTATTTCCGCCAGTGTGGTGCAATCTCGGAGTTGGTATATTTAAGTAGGGGGGTGTGGGGGGCAAAGCCTCCCACATTAGACATAGTTTTCGGTGTGCTTGTATTGTGTGTGTGTTTCCAGGAACAGTGATTTTTTTCCCTGGGAAAAAATTCAATGTTCTGAGCTTTCAGTGATATCACATTTTGAACTTCCAAGTTAGAGCTTATGATGTTCGATATTTTGGAAGTTTGATAATGTGATATAAAACCTAATAAAATAGTTGGCATTGCATATTGTTGACTGTTTTACATAAACACAAAACCTCTTCTGTATTTTCATATCTGCATATCGCTAAAACTACTAATTTCAAGATTCCATAAACTTCAAATAAGGTGAGACTTACTTATACACACAGTTTTGTGGTCTTGCTTTATCAAATAGTATTTTATTAATGAAGCAAAGAAATCGATGGAACTGGTGTGACAATTTCTGTTCGCTAGAACAAGGTCTTGATAATTATCTAGAAGCCTGTCTTTCTATTCCATTCCAGATGTCTGTGTTCCATTCATATTCCTTATCCTGTTCCTCTTTCACCCCTATTCTAGGTTTCCATATGTATTCTTCAAATGTATATTATCATTTTTTCCCAAAATCTCTTTATTCAGTTTTCAATAATAACCGTAATACAATATATCAAAAAACATAAGTCGACAATACATATAAAAAGAAAAAAAAACATAAAAGCTATATACTAAATATATACATATATACTATGTACATTAGAAGTCACTACATCAGCAAACAGAGGAGATAAATACTTCTTAACATCATTTGAAAGATGAGAGATAGTATAAGGGGCATAGTTTATAAAGAGATAGAGGCAGAAATTCATTCACTTGTTATAGATAGGTATACTAGGAAAGTATTTAGGTATATAGACAGGAAAGGAGATAAGCTGCTTATAATGCAGGCTTTCCTTAATATAAGTTTGTCTTAGGAGGTCAGTGTGAGGTCTATCTTTAGGTCTTGAGAATTACATCTATTAGATAACCCCAATATTTCTGATAGTAATGTTTTTGTTTTGTTGCTGCATGAACTAGTTTGTGAGATGAGATATATTTAATAGCTAGTTTGCTAAAGACTTCCCATGTGATTGGAGATGTGACAGTCCAATTTTTTGTAATGTAAAATTTAATAAGGGCACACATTGTGATAAGGATATGTTTTGACATTTTTGGAAGTTCATTTGTGTTGGCATGCAATATAGCCATCTCCCATGACAGGACTGTTTTTTTCATATCCCATTTTCTCTAATCTAGCTCTTAAAGAGCACCATAGGTTGTGTACCTTACTACAGTTCCACATAACATGGAGAATATCAGCTGTTTGGTTTGGGCAGTGTGGTCATATGGGTGAAAATGTGGGACTGAACTTATTTAGCTTTGATGGGGTATAATATACATTGTTATTTATCATAATTTGTGTGTATAGCAGCCTCTTAAAGGGAATATACTTGATCGTATTTTCAATGGCCAGTCTTTTGCTTTCTTCAGTAAGTAATTGTTTTTCTCTTGCCAATAAGTTGAGAATAATAGAGAATTATGGTATTTTATGCTTGTTACAAGTTTATATGTCCTAGAGATTGTTTTTCCTTTAGTCGCAAGATTTTTTAGTATTAGTTTTACTAAGTTAATGTCCTGCATATCGACATTAGTTTGTGAAAATTTAGCATTTATAAGATAAAGGATTTGGCTAAGAATGATAGTATATATCTTAGGAAGGCTGAGTTTCTATATTAGTTGTAGTATATTGGATTCTTTCCATGTGTATATTTCCTATATTGTAAGATCTTTTATAAGGGGGTAATTTGTTAGATTTAGGGGTTTAATATTTATTAGTACATTAGGATTTAGGTGGAGCGGTTGTATAAAGACAAGAGCATTGAATAGTTGTATTGATCTGAATAACTTTGGAGTAGTTAGGACCATATGCTTAATTAGTGGGTGTAAGTTCTTTGTGAATAGAGCTTTTTGATTTAGGTTTAAAAAGGGAAGAGATTTGGTGTTATATCCAAGGGATTTAAGTTGTTCAAACCAGATTTTGGTCCACTGAGGTGTCCGGGTATTAACGCACGGGTCATGGTTTATTATCTGTATTAGTCTGTAAGCAGTAATTATACTATAATAAAGTTTGAAGTCTGGCAAACCCAATCCCCCTTATTTTTGGTAAGTACAAGTTTATCATATTTAATTCTAGTAGATTTGGGATACCATGAGAATCTTGATATAGCTTTTTCTATATCAAGAAAGAATTTTTTGGAAATATTTGAGAAGGTCGCATTTAATTGAAAGAGTATTCTTGGTAATAGATTCATCTTGACGACACTAGCTTTTGAAAGTAGAGACATATTAATATTCTTCCATTTATTAATATCACTTTCAATGTTGATCCATGTGCGTAGTAGGTTATTCTTTGAGTTCCTTAAAGTCGGGGGTAAATAGTATTCCTAGGCATTTTATTTGGTAGTTAGTCTTTATCTCACTCTCGGGAAAGTAATATTCCTTATGGCCTATAAGATTCAAGGGAAATAGCTGGGATTTATTTGAATTTAATTTATAGTAAGAAATTTTGGAGATGTCAGCTATCAATTTGAGTATTTTTGGGAGATCAGAGGTTGGAAGTTGAAAATATATATTGAAGTTGTCAGCAAAGGCAGAGTACATAAGGTTTATATTAAAGATTCTAGGTATGTGATTGAAGGTTTTTTGTGAAATAAACAGGAGCAGGGGTTCTAGATAGAGATTAAAGTGGTATGAGGAAAGAGGGCATCCTTGGCTTGTGCCATTGGATCAGGGTAAAGGATTAGTTTTGAGCTTATTTATCTGAATGGTGGTAGATGGTTTCTGATATAAAACCTTAATTATCCTCATAAATTCCTGAGGAAATCCAAATAAAGGCAATATATTGAATAGGAAATGTAGATTAACTCTATCAAAATCCTTACTTGTGTCAGCAGTGAGAGCATATCTGGGGCATTTATCACTTTTAAGAAGTTTGATAGTGGTATCCAAGAGGAGGGTGTTGTTTCTTGTTTGCCTATTTGTCATAAAGCCCATTTGTTCTTGGGAGATGATGGAGGGGAGTATATTTTTAATTCTATTTGCTATAACATGAGCTAGGATCTTAAGGTCAGTATTTATCAGTGCAATCAGTCTATAGTTGGCTGGATCTGTTGGGTTAGAGTTTGGCTTGGGAATTAACACAGTTTTGGAGTTATTAAAATAATTATCTGTTATACCATATTGTATTATATAACTGAAAACTTTTAATAAGACTTTGGAAGAAGGTTCTATGAATTGTTTATAAAATTCAGAGGCATAGCCATCAGGCCCAGGGGATTTACCCAATTTGAGTTTGTTTATCGCAGCTTTTATCTCTTTTAGTTGCAAGGGTATTTTTAGAAGTTTTTCCTGATCGTCTGAAATTTGTGGAAATTTTATATTATGTATAAAATCACGAAATATGTCTGTACAGGGAGGGAGGGGCAAGTTATATAGTTTATTGTAAATGTCTTCAAATGTGTCTACAATGGTCTTTGTGCTTCAAGAGTCCTTCATACTGTATTTTTTTAATCCTCGGTGGACCATTTTTAATGTTTAATAATCTAGCTAGGATTTTTGAAGGTGTTTGTGCCCATTCTGAGTAGTGATATATTGATCTTAATTCTAACAGAGAAATATTTTCTAGATAATCTTTGTGTAATTGCTTTTGTCAGTCAGTTTTTTTTTTATCCTCTAGGTCTTTTGAGTACTTATATTGAAGTTATAATTCAGCAGACTTGATTTGGGTCTCCAGTTTATTTTTGAGGTTATTGTATTTTTTCTTGTGCTATGCAGATTTTTAGGATAATTATGCCTCTAATGATCATTTTGGCAGCTGCCCATTGCATGGCATAAGGAATTTGAGTGGATATTAAGTCTTTTTCAAGTTGGGCTATAATACTAGTGATTTCCTGTATACTTCTTGGTTTTGAATGATTTTAGGATTTAATGTCCAATTATTAAAATAAGGGACATTTTGTTTATAGGTTTGAAAGTTTAAGGAGAAACTAATTTTTGAATGATCCAATATAGATCTGGGTGATACAGTATATTTTAGTCTATAAGAAACCAAGGTTTGGGAGATTAGAAAAGCGTCTATTCTGGACCAAGTTTTATGAGTGGCTGAGAAAAAAGTAAATCTTGATATTGTTTTATCATATAGAAAATTGGTATAGGGGTCAATTAGCTCAAAAGTATTTTGTAGTTCTTCAAATGCTATAGTAGTACGTTGAGACTGCCTGTTTTCATTATGCGACCTATCTTTGTCTGGGTTTAATAAAGTGTTCCAGTCCCCACCTAAGATGATTTGGGTGATTAGCTAGTATATTAAAGATTTCATAGATGAAGAGATGTTAATTTGAGCAGGGGCTGTATATATTGAGAAAGATTAGAGGTTTATTTAGGGTATGATATTCACTAGTAAATAAAGCCCATCTTTCATTAGGGTCAGTTTTAATAGAAGTGATCTCTTCTTGGAAAGACTGATTTATTATAATGGCTACTCCCCTAAATAAAGTGTTATGACCTGCAGCAATTATTTGCTTAACTCATTTCCTTTTCCTTTCCTTATCCCAGAGTTGACTATCCAAGTGAGTTTCTTACAGGAAGGTTACTTGGGACTTACTTTGATATGTGAGATGCATGATTAAATTTATTTATTTTTTTTATCCAACATCCCCTTAACATTCCATGAATCTATTGATATCATTTCTTAATTTGCTTATAAGGTTCTTTATTGATTGATAAGTGAAAAAGTAGTAATATAGCTTGTTCATTTTTGTGTTAAACTTTAAGATAGATGAAGTGACTTCTAAACTCATATACCCTATGTAGGTGCCTAACCACCCATCCCTCTGATTTAGTGAATATGTATGTACTGGGAAGCAAAAAAACAGCTAGAATTTGAGCTACCGTGATATCTACATTGAGCAGAGGGATGAAAAAAATACCCAGAATGTTCCAAACATGAACAATCATCAGCTGCAAACTGTGCGAAGCCTGCCCTTTTTGTTATTGGTATTTGCAGTATGTTTACTATCTGACCATATTATGTTAATATGTTAGTTGTTTAATTACATGGTATGTATATGCTTAAAGAGAATAAATGCTTAGAGAAAGTTGGTATCAGCAGGCACTTATATGTTATACTTCTTAACATTGCTAAATATATTATAAATTAACCAAACAACATTTTGTATAGTGCAGTCTAAGAGATGCACTTTGGGAGAAGCAAACTTTGAAGTTCCAAACAATCTATATAGTCACATTGTAAAAAACTTATTGTAATATTTAAGGCTACTGCCTATTTTCACATTTATAACTATGCTGGTAATATACAAACAACATCATCTGCCTTTTGTTATAAAAACAACACAACAGTAGTCAAACTTAGAGAGAGTTCACATCGAGGTCCACTCAGTTGTTTTTCCACTAACCAGCGTCACCTTCTCAAATATACATGAAAGCAAAGATTCTATTGTACATCACTGTTAATCATATTCCTAGTATAAAGACTTACCAAATAATAGTCTTTATGTCTCAACATATTTTTCCTCCTGGAGACAAGAGAGATATGCAAAACCAGTGAAATAAATTTCAATATTTCCAGTGTTAATCATGCTGTGCCATATTATTGGTTAATCTATCTATTAGCCACTTTGTGTGTTTGAAGTAAGTCATTGCAACTGTTGGTGACTGAGAAACATCCTTAACAGTAGTATAGTTGATATTGTGGTTTCATTAAGTCATAGGCACTACCAAGTACAAACTAGTCAACATGATATTGGAACACTGTTAAGTAAAATATGTCATCATCTTCTTTTGAGGTCGCCACAGCGGATCGCCTGTTTCCATTTCTTCCTGTCCTCTGCATCTTGCTCTGTCACACCAACCACCTGCATGTCCTCTCTCACCACATCCATAAACCTTATCTTAGGCCTTCCTCTTTTCCTGTTACCTGATAGCTTCATCCTTAGCATCTTTTTCCCAATATACTCAGCATCCCTCCTCAGCACATGTCCTAACCAACGTAATCTTGCCTCTCTGGCTTTGTCTCCAATCCTTCCAACCTGGGCTGACCCTCTAATATACTTATTCCTAATCCTGTCCACCCTCGTCACACCCAGTGCAAATCTTAACATCTTTAACTCTGCCACATCCAGCTCAAACTCCTGCCTTTTTGTCAATGCCACCATCTCCAAACCATATAACATAGCTAGTCTCACTACCCTCTTGTAGACCTTCCCTTTCACTCTTACAGGTACTCTGTCACAAATCACTCCTGACACTCTTCTCCACCCACTCCATCCTATCTGTACTTTCTTCTTCACCTCTCTTCCACACTCACTATTACTCTGAACTACTGACCCCAAGTATTTAAAATCATCCACCTTCGCCACCTCTACTCCTTGCATTCTCACCATTCCTCTATCCTCCCTCTCATTCACACACATATATTCTTTCTTAGTCCTGCTGACCTTCATTCCTCTTCTCTCTAGATCATATCTCCATCTCTCCAGGGTCTCTTCCACCTGTTCCCTACTCTCACTACAGATCACAATGTCATCTGCAAACATCATATATATGAACTTACTAATCTCTAAGTAACATACTAATTAGGCTGTTGTATGCAAATGCCTCAACCAAAATGACATCACCCTGTTTTAAAACGTTATTCAGTGCAGAAATATATGCTTCTTTAATCCTCCCCCCAGGTTAAGATAGATCATTTTGCATGTATAGCTGAATAATACAAGAAACCACAATTATAATCATTGAGAAGTGTTTAAGACATGACATGATATTAGAAACCCTTTGTTCCAGATGCCATTAAACTCTTTATTTCTTCACAGCTGCAGTGAATTAAAGGAAGCCATCTTTGAGCCATTTAAGTATGCACCCAGAAATGGGGAGCTTTTCATCATTTATAAGTGTAGGCAGTTGCTAGCAAACAGTACCTTAAGTTATCCTGCATAGTAGAAGGTCTTGCAATAGTGCAGGAAGGAAGGCAGAATTACTAAAGCCAGTTACAACATTTTCTTTTCTTGAATTTTGCAGATGACAGGTAACTTCTTCTAGAACTTTCTTCTTGGCAGTTAGA
Organism: Protopterus annectens; assembly: GCF_019279795.1. Classification (NCBI taxonomy): domain Eukaryota; kingdom Metazoa; phylum Chordata; order Ceratodontiformes; family Protopteridae; genus Protopterus; species Protopterus annectens. The sequence goes on from NC_056739.1 coordinate 1,607,088,889, forward strand.
GCAGTGTAATGGATTGAAATAGTTGATAGGTGGTTCCTTTGATGAGGAAAGGAATGCTGTGTTAGAAAATAGTTAAGAATTCTTTATTCAGCTTTCCCAACCAATTTTAGCATTTATTCCATTCCCAGAGATGCGTTGGGACAGGAAACAAGTCAGTGATGACATCATTAGAGTTGGAAGGTGAAAGGATCAAGAAACTTCCTGGTTTTGAAGAGGATTATGGGAAATGGAATGCCAAAACACTAACCGGACATCGAGGCCTGCAAAATAAAATGGAAGTTTTGTTTCTAGATGGATTTAAGACAGAAACATGCTGGATACCTTGCTGAAACTCTCCTAACATTGTCTTTGAAATGTATATTATCATGCTTTGTAATCAGGGTAGATGGACTGATCAAAGAACACTATTCAGCCATGGCTCAAGCCACTCAGGAAAACAGTAGTGCAGATTTTATTCAATTCCAGAATTAAAAAAAAAATACATTAAGGTTGTGCAGCCTATATGTATAAAAATTGTAAAGCTTAATAATACTTGCAGAAATATAAGAACCAAAAACATATATCAGGTAGTTCTTGGTCTCCCTATATATGCTAGCTAATAGTTTAAGCTGTACATAGGATAATAATTTTAAGCATTTCTGTACATGGCAGAACAATTAATTGATTCTAATTAAATATTGCAAATCAGCTTACAGCAAGAAAATCTCTGGTTTGATTCTTGGCTGGGGTGCCTTCTTTGCAGAGTCTGCATGTCCTCCCTGTATTCGCATGGGTTTCCTCCAGGTGCTCCGGCTTCCTTCCACATTCTAAAGACATGCATCTGGAGCATTTTTCCCTGGCCCTCTGCTGAAAATAGGCACTGTCCTAGTTGGAATTTCCTGATCCACAAATCTTAAAAAATATATATAAATAACAAAAATTTGTGGATGATATAACATGGTTCTCATAAGTTGTATAAGAATAAAATAACAGCTATTTGATGAAATAACTCCGACAATTCAGCCACATGGTATCCATCTTATTTTGTTATAAAAATCTTCACTTCTGCACATTCTTTCAAACTAAAAGAATAAATTCCTTACATATTTTCAAAAATATGATTTATATCTTTCTTTATGTTTATCAGTATGCATATGTTGAATTAAACGCAAACTTACATCTCCTTTTCTTATAAATACTAACTCTCCCATCTTTTCGTAAGACCATTAAAATTGTTAATGATAAATGATAACATTCATTCAACAGGAATTTATATTTTCCCCTTCTGTCTCTTGCACATGCCTTCCTTTTCATATGCGAATCCCTTGCATATATAAAACTTCTCTTCTTCCCCTCTTGGGTATTGACTCGTACCTCTATGGTATTATGTTGGGGTGAAATGTCTAGGCTTAAAATTACCTCTGGGTCAATAGCCTAGTAATCTCTTATAATCCTTGTAATCATTTTCTTCTAGAATGCTAACACTAAGCACCCTTCCTTCAGTAAGTATGGTTATACCATTGCCTGTCAGGATTCCTTCTTTTCAGTTTCCTCACCAATGGCCACAGTGGTTTGCCTCCCTGTCTCAGTCTTTTCATATTACCATCTCCTTTGAACCATCTATTTCCCTTACCCATGCTATAATTCCTCATCATAAACTTTTTGTCAGCATTCCTTTCACTACCTGAATTATCCCTTATCTGATGGGGTATTATAGTCTTCATTAGGAATTCTTCATTATTTCCTTATGGTGATTGCAATCTACCCAGATATGATTATTTTCGCAACATCTTTTACAATTTTGAATACATTTCTCCTTCATATGCCTTTCACCCTATTTAGCTTTGCATAGTGGACAAACTGATTTCAAAATTTCACTTTAGAATGTTCCAGTCCACCTCAAAAAGAATAGATGTATTTTAGGTTGCCCTGTACAGTACTCCAAACATTTGCTCTCCAGGACACATATTTTGTTTAAACGTGTACCACCAAGCCTTCTTCAAATGAAATAACACAATGTATATTATCAATCACCAGTCCATAACTGGCATTTGGTATAGATTTCTAAACTTTAATGTTACACAGAAACATTTTAATACCCACACAATATTACTGGGTTCTACATATGTTACTCAATAAAACTTGTATAGTCTGGCTTTTGTTTACATATAAAGTATTCACTGGAGTCTTTCCAGTGTGAGTCTTTTCTTTAGTTTAAGTGTTTATTCAAGTATTTTCCTCTAACTCAAACACAATTCATGCAGATGAAAAACAGAACTAAACCAAATCTTTTTCTCTCATCTTCATTAAGGGTTGCCACCTTTTCAATGTTCCAAAGCGGGATATGGGATATGGCCAATATATAACATCACTGTGAGTGTGGTCATTGGTAGAGGGTGTGGGCAACTACCCACATCATCACTGGAGTGGTGAAGAAGATGGTGTACTTAATGACAATGTGCAGTTATATAAATCCCTCTCACAGACCATTTAAAATGATGTGCATAACAGTAAAAAATTAAGCCTTACTGGAAAAATACATATGTACACATCACCAACATTCTAATATCCCAGTGGATTGGGATATACTTTATATACTTTCTAAGTACATTGCACAGGAAACATTGATAAACAGATGTGTTTAGACTGTTAGTAGTGTAACATTCTACAGCTAATAACAGTGGTAAAAAGGTGCTACAAAGCAGTTGTAGCCATAGGAGCTGTATACATTTACACCTATAACAGCCTAAATACACAGACAGCTTGTTTTTTTTTTTTTTTTTTTTTTGAAAAGATGAGTTAGAAAGCATATAGGGAGCAAAGCATTTCACTTAAATTAAAAATAAATAAATAAATAAAAGTCAGCACATAAGCAAGTATATCAGTCTAACAATAAATACTGTTCAAACAAATAACAGACGTAGAATTCCACACCATTAGCAACACCCACCCATACACACATTTTCACCTGTAAAAATTAAATGCTTGCAAACTATCCTGAAACAGACACTACAAAATCTACTAGCAATATGTTTAACACACTATGTGTAGCTCTGAATTTAGGGACAAAAAATACACACACACACACACACACACACACACACACACATATATATATATATATATATATATATATATATATATATATATATATATATATATGGGTTACCTTTAGTTAATCTAATGGCCACAACATCAAAACCCACTTCTTCGACACGGCATAACATCGAAAACCAGTGAGCCGACGTTCCCTCATGGTAAGTAACAGCTTGGCCATCCAGAAGTCGAAATCTGCCATTGAAACAAACACACAGATGTGGGGGGCTACACCCCCCACACCCCCTTACTTTATATCCCAACTCCGAGAACACACTACCGTGGGGGGTATGGGGCAAAATTCAAGTTGCTGGCCAAACGGTTACTTACCATGTGGGAAACATTGGCTCTCTGGTTTTTGATGTTATGCCATGTCAAAGAAGTGGGTTTCGATGTTGCGGCCGTTCGATGACCTAAGGGTAACCCATAAATATATATATATATATATATATATATATATATATATATATATATATCTATATATATATATACACCTCTCCCTCTCTCACACATAAACCCCCTCTCCACACGCACACACACGCACACACACACACACACACACACACACACACACACACACACACACACACACACACACACACACACACACACACACACACACACACACACACTGATTTTCACCTTTAAAAATTACTGCTTGCATATCGTACCCAAGACAGTCACTGTAAAATTTATTTGTAATGCCCAGTGTACCCAGTCTGCCTCCAAACACGACATTATAATAATCATTTAAAAATGATGGGAGAGGGAGTTTTTATTTAGTAGCACATATTACCAACAAGTGCTACTATATAAAAGATTTGTTGATGACATACTACTATTTTGGAAAGAGACTGAGATGGATCTCAGAGTTTATCAGTCTCTTGGAGTCGACTACTGATTTTTTGAGATTTACCTCAGAAATCTCTGCAAGAGAAGTATGTTTCTTGGATGTTAAAATAACTAGGATGATGGATGGTGGTCTCTCCACGAGTCTATACAGAAAACCTTGTTGGAGGAATACACTTTTATGTTATAGTAGCATGCACCCCAGACATGTCTTTCCTAATGTGGTAAAAGGACAGTTTGTCAGAATATATAGGTTATGTAAAGAGAATCCTGACCTACAGAGGCAGCTTGATGATCTACACACTCTGTTTTTAGACAGGGGGTATAATGATTCTATGATAAATAAAGTTAGATGCTCCATTATGGATAATATAAATGAGAATACTAAAATCACCATGAATCATGCAAATAATAGATCAAGAGGGAGTTATGATATTATAACCCCGTTTATTACGAGATACACTAATGACAATAGGAAAGTGGTGGACATAATAAGCAAACATTGGAGTGTACTCACTATAGATGCTAAAACGTTGAATATAGTGGGACATAAACCAAGATTCAACTATAGAAATAGTACGAATTTAAAAAGGCTATTATGTAAGGAACACACAAAAGATAGAATCAATAGATTAAGTCTAAATAAAATGGGTACTTTTTGCTGTATGAGATGTAACATGTGTAGATATATAACATTCGAATAACATTTTGTTCACCCTACCATGATGTTTGAGTTTAAACCTAAGTTTTATGCTACATGCGATAGTAAGAATCTAATTTATTTAGCTACATGCACAAAATTTACAGGGTTTTATGTGGGCATGACAGCGAGGAGCTTAAAAGACAGAATATATAATCATATATACGATATCAGGAAAATGAACAACCAGAACGCGTTGGCCAGACATGTTAGTTTAAATGTAGGTCATACTTTTAGGTTCAGGGTGTTACAGATGATATTGCAGAATAAACGAGGGGGTAGTAACTTGAACCACTTAGAATCAGTTGAGCTTGAATGGATCTTTAGAATGAGAGCACATGTAGAACCAGGGCTCAACCAGTCTATTAGCATTAAACCAATACTGGATGCACGTATTTAGATGTATTTTTGGATTCAACCATATATATATATATATATATATATATATATATATATATATATATATATATATATATTTCTATATTGTATTTTTATATTATATACTATATATATTATTAATATTTCCTCCATTAATGTTTTAAGAGGTAATGAATTATAAGCGCTGGACATGACTAAGGACCCAAATTTATACCTTGGGTTTAGATGTACGTTAGTACACGCATTTTAGTAAATAGTGTTTTGATATATTTTATATATTTTTTACATCGGATAGTGTAATATGATGTTGCAAATTGTGTTTTGTTTAAATTATTAATTTTTAGTTAGTTAATCATTACTTTATATTACTTATCACATTGTATTTTTTGTATTCAGGATACACATACACACATTTCATTATGATTCACTTTATATCTGGCTTTCAACTAGGAGCTGGTTGCCTTAAAATATTGCTTGCTCAATCAATCAATTATTGAATTCAATTATTGAATCCATTATTCAATTATTTGGTTGTGTAGTTGGTATTTAAGAACTGTTTGAAAATGTGTTTGTGAAATCTGAAGAAGCATGCCTGTGTAGCATGTGAAAGTGCTTATTTTATCTTATTTTGTTTTACTTCGACATTAAATATTGGTTTTATAACATCGTGGTGGTTGTGTCCAGTTTTGGTTTTGATACTTTTCTCATTGGGAATTACAACCTTCAGACGGTAGCAGCACTTATTCTTCTTTATAGATATATATATATATATATATATATATATATATATATATATATATATATATATATATATATATATATATATATATATATATATATATATATATATATATATATACACACACATATATATATATATATATATATATATATATATATATATATATATATATATACACCTCTCCCTCTCTCACACATAAACCCCCTCTCCACAAGCGCACACACACACACACACACACACACACACACACACACACACACACACACACACACACACACACACACACACACACACACACACACACACTGATTTTCACCTTTAGAAATTACTGCTTGCATATCGTACCCAAGACAGTCACTGTAAAATTTATTTGTAATGCCCAGTGTACCCAGTCTGCCTCCAAACACGACATTATAACAATCATTTAAAAATGATAGCACTGAAAGGTTCTTGTACTTACCATAACAGTGCAAAAAGGAACACCACAGGGCTTTTATAGCTTCAGGCTGGTTGGCTTTCATGGTTCATTTTGGGCTTGCTTGCTGTCTGGGTGGTTGGCTGGCTAGTTAGTTTCCTTCTAGGCTGCTTGTCTTGTTGTTGTGCTTATGCACTGGATGGCTTCCTTCCTTCTGGGCTGGAAGGGTTCCTTCCTTCTGGGTTGGTGGGCTGCCTTCCTTCTGGGCTTATGGGATGCATTCCTTCTTGGCTGTTGGGATGCTTTCCTTCTGGGCTAGTGGGCTGCTTTCCTAGTGGGATGCCTTCCTTCTCAGCTGGTTGGCTGGCCTTCTTCTGAGCTGGTGGTCCTGGGTGGCTGGTTTCCTTCTGGACTGGTAGGCTTGTTGAATGGTTGGCTTGCTTGATTCTCAGCTGGCTGGTTTGTTTGCTTTTTAGCTGTTTAGCTGGCTGATTGGCTTGCTTGCTTATTGGCTGTCTGTCTATCTGCCTGGCTTGTTTATTGTCTGTCTGTCTGTCCATCTGTCTTGTATGCTTGCATCTTTATAGCCTGACTGTCTGGCTTGCTTGCTTCTTAGCTGTCTGGCTAGCTGGCTTCCTCTGCACTGGTAAACAAATTTCCGATCCTTTCCCCCACGTCTATAGAAGCACTCACTTCTACAACCATGGGTCTTTGTAGGGCCCGTCCTTATGTGAGGACTGCCCCTTCTACAAATTTCATCCCATCAGTGCATGATTGTCAGACACCCCTAACAGAGAACAACTCTCACTGCAGGTCCAGGTTGGTGACATAACTGAATCCAAAAGAAAAGTTTAGAAATAAGAGCAGTTTTTACAGCGGTCATCGGTGATGGTTTGAAAGTGTACTTTACACATTCTGCTGTTTTATGTAGTAGATGATGGGGTGGTCAGCCCCAAAACATGAGTGTCCTACTGATATCAGAACAGCCACAACCTTACCTTTATTACATCAGCACAAACCGTTTTGTTTTTTGAACTCTTACCCAAAGAAAAAGTTTCTCTTTGGGAGGGGCCTTACCTACATTGAAAAAAAAGACACAACATAAATCAGCTTTGTCCCATTTCCAGATCAGTTCTTTAACTTCAACAACTGCCCATTTGGTCAGTCTGCACTTTCACCTACTACAACGCAGGCAACACAGGTAGAAACTGCACTCTCCAAAGCTAAAAATACAGCATCCATGAGACCAGATGACATCCCGGGCTGTGTACTACATGAACTACAAAATGAACTGGCACCTCACGTAAGTCTTATGTTTAATCATAGCCTCACCTCAGGAATCATGCCCACTGAGTGGCGCACAGCTATATTTATCCCACTCCACAAGGGGGGAATCCATCTTGAATCCGGGAACTACCGTCCCATCAGTCTGACGAGCCTGATCTGCAAGGGCATGGAACACATTATCATGGAACTTATAAACAAAGACATTGACAACCTTCAGACACTGGATCCCACCCATTTTGGGTTCATGAAGGGCCGATCTTGTCTCCTGAACCTGATTGACTTCCTTGAATCAGTCTACAGAGCTGTGGACGAGGGTAAGGTGGTCCACTCAGCCTACATGGACCTCGCCAAGGCCTTTGACACCATTCCCCACTTTGGATTCATAGATAAATGTACTAAGCTGGGCATAAATCACTACGTCACTCGATTGGTTGCAAACTGGCTTACTGACAGGACCCAGACTGCAAAAGTAGCCGACTCCAAATCCAGCTCCAGACAAGTGAAAAATGGAGTACTTCAGGGTTCAGTCCTGGGACTGCTTTTGTTTGGCATCTACTTCTCTGAAGTACAGGCCAACACTAAGGGACACTGGCTAACAATGTTCATAGATGACTGCAAACTGGGAGCCATTACTGAATCCCCAAATGATGTGGATATTTGGATATTCTACAAAAGGGCCTTACAGAAACAGATGCTTGGTGCCAGAGTCATGTGCTCAAGCTTAATGCCAATAAATGTATAGTTATCCCCTTTGGGAAAAACTATGTACCCATGAATTACCACATAGTTGGCAGTATACTAAACACTGAAAGTGTGATGAGAGACTTGGGGACACAGATGGACAGTGGTCTCACCATCAATAACCACATCACCATAACAGTCAGGAAATCCTTCTATGTGGCACACCTCATCACTAAGGGCTTTTCATCCAGAAAAATGGAGGTCATTGTCCCACTGTACTCATCCCTCATTAGACCCATTATAGAGTACAACGCCCCATTTGGTATGTACCTCACAAGACATCTGCAACAGCTGGAAAGGCCGCAGAAATACCTCACTAAAAGAATCACAGGCCTAAAGCAGATGCCCTATGCTGACTGTCTAAAAAAACTCCATCTATACTCTGTTGCATATCGTCTACTCAGAGGCAATCTCTGCTTAACATACAAGGCTGTGTTAAACCCTGAGCTGTTGGACATGCTCCACTTAAAGAAATCCCAATCCCTCAGAGTGGCACGCTCCAGGGATCTAAACCTTGTCATCACAATAAACAAAACATGCTGGAGGGATAGGTTCCTGACCCAGAGATACCTCATACTCTGGAATAGATTGCCCATACATGTCAAGCAGAGTGCCTCCTTGGACCTCTTCAAAAGGAACCTTGACGATTGGATGGGATATAGGAAATTCACCCCAAGGATCACGTCAGTCACCCTGCTAGACAGGGGTCCAGGGAAGTAAATATTGTGGAAAGAAATATCCAGGGAATTGTTATGGCTGTATAGACTTACCTGGTCAGCAAATAAAATAGAAAGACAGATGGGAGATAGATCGACAGATAGATGGACAGATAGATACCCAGGCGGGTAGGTGACTCAATTGATAAGAAGACATATAAGTTCAGCAGTGAAGTCCTTCAAGGATTTATATGAGGCTATTCTTTTGATGTCAACTTTTTTTCAGACATCCATATTCATGCCATTATTTGGTTCACCAAACATGCAGAATATTGCACACTTGGGAACACTGTCCTTAACCCCTCTGATTGCACATGCCTACAATCACCTTAAAATTACAAATGTCTTCAATGTCAAAATGTACAATATCCTGGCATTTGGTAAAAAGAAAATAGAAACTTTATATAGTATTCATGAGCAGCAACTAAAAGTTAGCAAAATAAGTCTTTGGAATACTTTTAATTGATTTTTTGTATACATGACCAGCCTATGGTCAAATGGTGCCCTAGGAAAAAGGTATCCGCAGTGCCCCCCAACACCACCCTGTGCCCCCAGCCTGGTCTACCAACCTCATCAACACTACTAGAAAAGGTGGTCGTCTAGTTGGTCTATGCCTAAGGCTGGCTATGTCTGTATAGTCAAGAACTGTGGAAATAATTGTCACCCCCCCCCATACAGGTTTTATCAGGCTGATTTTAGAATGATTCACCCAGTTCTGTAATCTACTCCCACACCATCTGGTGCAACTGTAGAGGGTAGAAACATTTGTCATAAATGGAATTCAAAGGATTTAAGGCTTGTGTTGTCCCCAAAGGCTATGGCAGTTCGCTCTCTTCTTTATATCTTATCACCTCCATACAGAAGGCCTTCGATTGAAATACAGAACATTAAATGACTTCTTGGTGTTTGAAACCCTTTTCTTGGAATATGTACCCTCATAACCTAAACACAAGAGGATACTTGGCCTTAATAAAAATAATTATTAATAACTTTATAGGTCAAAGGCGCCTATGCTTAAGGAACACACATCTCATTTCAATTAAACTTTGTCCATCAATCCATACCTTTAAGAAGAAAATGGTTAACTACATAGGGACTCCTACACATCTCATTTCGATTAAACATTGTCCATCAATCCATACCTTTAAGAAAAAAAATGGTTAACTACATAGGGACTCCTAAGTTCCATTGATGGATCCAGAGTATTAGGCTTCTTAATGGCCAGTAGGTCCTGCTCTCCTGGTCTTGTTCACCAAACCCATTAACTCATGAACAATTTGTAGAAATGCAACTGTTGCGTCAAAGGATCTATGACCAGTAAGTGATATCTTAAATTCAAAGATTATATTACGATAGATATAACATGCTTTTCAAACAAATGCTAGAAGGAAAAAGTCATTATAATACAGCTATGCTATTGTGTATGGTATGCCTGAGTATTCTTTTTTAATAATAAGTGCTTCAGCTGATTTTTTTTGCTTTCTTTATTTCTGTCACTTACATACTCTAAAGTCATTATCTGACTGCTGTTGCTCCAGAGCTAGGATTTATGCCTCTGAATAACTAATATTAAAAGTTCTTTCTTCTTCACTTAAACAATGTATTTGCTTCTGCAGCACACACGTCACCCCTACTCCAATTAAGAAACTTTCAAGAGCAGTTAGTTTAGTAAATATTTTAGTATGCCTGTTATGTCTATATCCCATGCCTACTCTGTTTTAGAGACATTCGACAACAGTACGTTTAGTGAAGATTTTTGTATACTGACCACCACTACTATATTTTAGTAACCTTAAAATCTTCATTAAATTTATTGGTTTGAACGTGAGTGAGAGAAAACATGTTTTTCTATAAAATGGATAATCTTTGTGTACAGATCATTCAGAAGACCTATGAGGATATTGTAGTTATAGTTAATTTGCATTTTCAGATACTAAGCAAGTAAAAAAAATACTTTCAGTTAAATAACAAGTTGTCTGATGATACTGTATATTTTTTTATAGATATCCAACTCAATAGCTTGTCACATAGCAATGCCAATCAACCAATCAATAATAGAGCAATATGTTCATTCCCTCTGGAAACAGTCTTATGTCGTCCCCATATACAAAGAAGAACCAGACAATAGCTAACCAAACTGTAGATGGGGGTAGCAATTTTATTCCCTCTTTCAAAAATTCCTGAAACAAATGTTAATACACAACTTGTTGCACATCTGAACCAACATAACTACTCCTCAAACACCCAATATGGTTTTCATCCTAGGCACTATACAGACACAACTCTCCTATCCTTTCTAAATACAAGATGGCTAACTTCACAACACTCCTGCAAATGGAGAATAGTTGCATGACTGCTGAATCATACACCAATGCACTGTACAAACATGTACACAAATGCTTGGATCGCGCCATACCCAATAGGACCAAGATGCTCTCCTCCAAAAAAAGGAAGCCAATCTGGTGGTCCCCTGCCATAAACAAACTACAACAGAAGGAAGAAAATGATGCGAAATAAGGTGAAGTCCCAAGACTGGAAAAACTTCCTTATCAGACTCAACAAAAAGTTGAGATCCCTCATCAAATCCTCTAAAGCTACCTATGAAAACAGAAATGCAGCAGACAGTAAAGACAACCACAAGGCCTTCTATAGTTATGTAAAGAATCTCCATGGCAATACCCAGATTTGCTCTGAGCTACTGCACAACAGTACATACTATACCGAGCCAACAGATATTGCCAATATACTGGCCGACAGATTCAGTGCCAACTTTACCTCCCCCCAAGGACAAATCACAATACCAGTAGATTGCCAGGCACCCAGTATTACCATTGCACAGGTTAAAAGAGCACTGTCCAAGGCCAAGAATACAGCTTCTATGGGACCTGATAATATCCCTGGCTGTGTTCTACATGAACTTCAGAGTTAACTGGCACCTCACCTGTGTGCCCTGTTTAATCACCGCCTCACCTCAGGCTTTATCGCTACCAAATGGTGTACTGATACAGTCATCCCTCTCCACAAAGGAGGAGCGACTACAGACGCCGGGAACTATTGCCCCATTAGCCTGATGTGTCTGATATGCAAAGCTATGGAACGCATCATCATGAACCAAATAAACAAGGATATAGGGAATCTCCAAACTCTGGATCCCATGCTTGCTCAACTTGATCGACTTCTTTGAGTCAGTCACCAGAGCTGTAGATGAAGGCAAGGTGGTTCATACAGCCTACCTTGATCTGACCAAGGCCTTTGATACCATTCCCCATTCAGGAATCATAGAAAAACTCACTAAGCTAGGCATCAACCCCTATATAACTAGGTGGGTTGCAAACTGGCTCACAGATAGAACCCACAGTGTAAAAGTAGCTGAGTCCAAGTCAGACTGCTGACTAGTCACGAGTGGAGTCCCACAGGGTTTGGTCCTGGGTCCTCTCCTGTTTGGTATCTACTTCTCTGAAGTCCAGGACAACATGAAGGGACTCTGACTGACAAAGATCGCAGACAATTGCAAGTTGGGAGCTATTATTAACTCCCCAAGTGATGTTGTCATCCTACAGAATGGCCACACAGAGACCAACGACTGGTGTCAGAACCATGGCCTTAAGGTCAAGGCCAAAAATCATGTGCTTATCCACTTTGGAAAAAAAACAGTTCCCATGAATTACCACATTGATGGTAGTCCACTGAAGGCAGAAGGTGTTATAAGAGATCTGGGACAAAGGTTGACAGCAACCTCTCTTTTGATCACCACATTGCCAAAGTCCTTCTTTGTGGCACATCTCATTACTAAGGGTTTGCATCCAGGAAGAAAGGGGTCATTGCCTCCCTCTACTCTTCCCTCATTAGGCCAGTCATCGAGTACAATGCCACATTTGACATGTACCTCACTAGACACCTGCAACAACTTGAGATGTCACAAAAGTAGCTCACAAAGAGGATTCTAGGCCTTAAACACTTGTCCTGTATGGACAGACTCAAAAAACTCCAACTATTCTCTGTCTCATATCTCCTACTTAGAGGTGATCTCTGCTTGACTTAAAAAGCCATGTCTGACCCAGCTCTGTTAGAAATGCTATATCTAAAGAAATCCCAATCCCTCCGCACCACACGATCCAGAGACCTCAGCCTCATTACCACAATCAACAGAACGTACTGGAGGAACAGGTTCATAACCCAGAGACTGCCCATGCTATGGAATAGACTTCCCATACATGTCAAGCAGAGCACCTTGCTGACCCTCTTTAAGAGAAATCTTGATGAGTGGATGGGAAATAGAAAATTCACCCCTGGGATAACTCCAGTGTCTCTACTCGACAGAGGCACTGGGAACTAAGGTCGGGTGGCACGATGCCAGGGTAATCCTATGGCTTGGCTTGTAAAGGCCCCAGGACCATTAGCCTAGTACATACATATGAACCTATGAACATACATGGCTGAACTTCAATTCTATAAATGCAGCTGTTTTTCCTTTACTTTTCAAAATACTTTGGTGCTGTCTCTCACAATTAGCTACTTAAAAGGATAGTTAAATCAGACATGGCTGACTCTGCAATCACTTGATTTGACAGTTACCTATCAGACAGTTTCCAAACAGTAAAACTGAAAAACCCTTTTCAAAGTTTGCATCAGCACCTATAGGTCTCCTTTCTTAGTCCTGTACATTTCAGTATCTTCACTAATGTCACTCATAATGTATTTTAATAAGAAACTATAATACTGTATACTGATGAGTCATTCATAAATAAAGTTTGGTAACAGACTGATTTGTCCAGGGACATCTTCAAGTGGGGCTAGATAAATATAGTAGTAGGAATTAAGAGGATGGGGAGAGGATAGGTTTAAATGGATATGAGGGATGATTGGGGGAAAATGAGGTAAGACCATGGAGGGACTTAAAGGGTTTAGGAAAGTGTAACTGGTGTAGTAATCACATTTTTGGCATGAACTTGCTACTGCAAGTATCATGTCCATGACGACCTGTTGGTGCAGGTAGGCCTTGGGCTACTGTTAGTCAGAAATTGGAAGTGGATGAGTGTTTGCATAGAGAGAAAGGGTTTTTTGGCTGTAGTTGGCATGGTTTTGGTCTACTTGGTGGGTAATAACTTTAGTGGAAGTTTGTTTTATTTTCCTCTCTTCTCATTGGTAGTCTTTGTTTTGAGAATGATAGGTTCCCACGCAGTTACATGGGTTGGGAAGCAGCTGTATGTAATGCTTGTTGCCATGTATGTGCATTTGTATGGGGTGTTATGCTCTGAGACATACTACTCAACCGCACAGATTTTCCTGTTATGTATCCATTGTCTAAGTTGCCACAGCAATAATTAACAATTGTTCCTATTTTTCAGCATTTCCCCCACCTGGGGGGTGGAGTGTGTCGGGGCAGGTCCAGACTTCTTACTCTAAGAGTTGGAGAGGTATGGCGCAAAGAGTTTTTGCTCATGGGTTTGGAAGCAGAATTGAGTAGGGAATGTTGTGTGGCAAAGCGTCTTGCTAAATCGCAGTTTATTGTCGGTTTATCTTGTTTTGGACTTTGTTGATTCGTAAACTACAGCTCACCCTCAAATGCCATTTATTGCATTGCATTGTAGAGAAGAATTTTTTGTTTCCTGGTGGGTGAGGAGCCTAAGAGGTTAGTTTGTGGGTAGTGGTTACTTTAAAGGTGGGGGCAGTTGCTTGGTTCTGGTGGACCTGTGGTGTGCTCTGTTTTCAGCTGAGCGGTACTTCTGTGGAGAGTTTTCACAGACTGTGGACCTTGGTTTGCACTGTTTTCAGTCAAGCGGTAAGTTTCTGAGAGGTTTCCATGGACTGCAAGACTTGCTGTTCATGTCGTGTGTCATTGGTTGTTGGGGGGAGGTGGCATTGTGGAATGGCTGTGGGGTACTTTCTGTTTTTGGTTTTTAAATAGATATAACTCAACTGCAGACGGTTCATGTGGGTGAAGGGGTTGTGGGTTGGTTCCTTATGGATTGTGGCCAGTTTTTGGGGTTCATTTGATGGAGGCTTTTGTTCAACATTCCATAAGTCATCCATGGAAGATTTCAGCAGGCATGTGGACAGCCCTTATAGCTTTTGTTCTTATACAGGAATATTTCCTAAGTATCCATTAACGTTGATATGGGCATGTATCAAGCATTGTCTTTTTTCCTAAGCATGTGCACCCTCAGTTATTCCAAGTTAACAAGTACATCCTTCCTGTTATCACCTGGTCATGGTATATAGTGAAAATTAATGGTGGGATCAGTTTTTAATGTGTGCTTCAGTGTGCTACTGCATAAATCCTAGTAGAATCCTGAGAGTTCATGTAAACACTTGGGGTGCATTTTTCTGAGTAACCCGATTGTCTTTTTCCTTATTTAATATAATCAGTTGTGGTTTACAGTCGAGTTCTGGATTCTCTGGTGGGGTCAGTATACTGTGCTCATTTTGAGGTATTTTCCTCAGTTGAAGCTGAGAATGGTCTTTCGCGGGCTCTGAGCAAGGGGTGTGACAGTTGTTGCCACACATCCACGGTGATGGTCGGAGGACTGTGGCTGACTCATATTTCTCAAATGGAGTTTTCAGACAAATTATTCACAAGTCATCAAGGATGCTTCATGGGTTTGAGAATGATGGGTAAGTTGATAAACTACAAAGAAACTTTGGGGTTAACAAGTAATGCTGAGTACAAAAAAAAGCAAATACATGCTAACATATATATATATATATATATATATATATATATATATATATATATATATATATATATATATATATATATATATATATATATATATATATAAAAAACAATAAACAAAGTTACTGTTTGTGGCTGTATGGTGCAAGGTTGGGTAGAGGATGTATACAGTTTTGTGTTGTGTTATGGATGGTTTGGTTCCGCATTAGGCTTGTGATTCGCTGGATTTTTGTGGCTAATCAGTGAGAACTGAATTCACTAAAGACTGCCAATTTAGTTTTGGAATTCATGTCCTTCAGTAAATGCATGGTAACAGAAGGCCTTGGCATCCTGTCAGCTTTATGAGTTGTGGGAGCAATGATTGGAATTGGTCCCTGATTTTGGGGCTTTGTTCCCAATTAATTTTGGTTTTGTCCAGATATTTCATGGTACAAGTTTGAGACTTATGGTTTGTGCTCATTGGCGGTTGTAGTGCTGGCTTCAACAGCTCCCGGCTTATTACTGGTTGTGAATAGCCACTATTAGCAACTTGCTGGGGCTGGCAAACAACAGTGAGGATCCGATAAGTGCAGACACAGAATATCAGATGTCAATGGCCTTATTATACCTTGGCACGGGCCAGGGTCTGACTTGTGTTGTTTGCTGGAATTAGCTACTGTGGAAAAGGTGAATATTAAAGGTGCACTACTTGTTTAATGAGGTGTGCATGAGAAGTCTTTTCAGTATTCATTCAAAGTAAGTCTATCTTAACTGAAGGGCACAGCTTATGATTGTAGACTTTTGCTGCCTTTTCGGTTTCTGCAAGGAAGTGCTGCTGTTTGTGGTGGTAGTGGCTTCATCAACTGGTACTGCAGCAGTTGGGAGAGGTGTAGCTTAATTTTCCTTCAGCCTACTTTTGGTTAATTGTGTGACTCTGGGCAATTCACTTAACTGCCCCCCCTGCCCCGGACTGACTCAGAAGAAGGTCTGGCAATAAGGATACTTCTCCAGGTTGAACTTTGAGATATTTGATTTATTGTGTATTGAAATTTGTTTCATGGTAAGAATAATTTGATAGTGTCAGAATAATTGAGACTTGACCTGTCAATAGCATGGCTTCTACAGACTGCTTAAAAACCAAATATATGGATAAACCACAAGCAAACAGACAAAGTGCGAGCACATAGTAATCCCTCTCAGCAAATTCCGGTTAAAATATGATAAACCAACTTGAATCAAAGGCCACTGCTACTAAAAGATATAAATAATTATTTTATTACACCACAGAGGATTGCGTCCCGTTAAAAAACAGAAGTACTTCAGATAAAACATTTTAAAAAACAAAACCTTTTAAAAAAACAATTGACCAATAAAATCTCATAAAACAACACACCTTCGCAATATGACCAATAAGATTAATTAACCATTTATAGGTACATTTAGCAAGGGGCGTGTTTGTTCTTCATCCGTGGTATTCAGATATGTGATAGATGTATAACATGAAGGCTACTGGTAGTCATGCTGTAATACGTGATTCTTGTAGTGGGCCTTTGCCCTGCTTTTAGTTTTAGTCTTGCCCAGAGTTAGGCTCAAAGTGGTCTGAGGCTCCAGACCAGGCAGCGACATTGTGTTCGCTTTGCAGATGCAAGGTAATGGGTTTGATCCCCACCTTCAATTTGGGGGGGGGGGGTCACAGAGCTCGTATGAATGTAGGGGTTGCATTGTTGAGACTACGAAAGAAATGGAGTGTGCTCTCATTTTCCATGAATGTCAAAGCAGGCAAGTGTTAACAGTGCACTTAAATATGGTGGATGGCTTGTGCACAATGGGAGGGGCAAGCAGTTTCTGGGGAGAGGGGTAGAGTTTTACTGTATACCGCTGAATTTTAGTGTGCTTGGATTCGTTCACCCACACAGTCATAGTCCAGGTGTGCTTTGCATCTTGTAGTAATTTGTTTTCTGGGAGGTTTGCAGTACGTGTGTCTTAGACACATAGTGTGTAGTATGGCTCTTTTAGTGAGTGGAGTGAGTACTTAAATGGTTACCATAGAAGGAGAATTGATTTGTGTTCCTTCTGAGAACAAGGGGATGGTGAGGATGGTTGCAGCGCCACTCCTCTACTATGTGAATTCTCATCTGAAACCTCTTGCAAGTTGATTAATGTTATAGGGGTAATGTATGTTAAAGTTTTCCCTCTTTAACATGGATGCCACTGCAGGGTCAGTAAACTATTGTATGAGCAGAAGTAAGGGATGGTTAAGATTTTCGTTACCTTAATGTTTGCCTTCCATGGTCACGATGAGGAACACTATCAGTTGTGAGGATAGGGTGTATAAGGGAGCACTTGCTATGGTTCAAAAAAAAAAAAGCTAGGAAGCTCGTAGAATGGTTAAGAAGAGGTATTTTGAGTGGAATTTAATTCCTAGAATAGGTGTTCGTGTACTGTACATTAAGGTAGGCCCTTGGCAGCATCTAGTGTCATTAAGAAGTTTCATTTGTGTGGTGCAGATAATTACAGCTTTCTTTTTTTTGGCAGATGAAGCACAGAGTGGCTATCAGTGATGAGGTTGCAGATGGAGAAGTACAGAGCAAGTATCTGTTGATGGCTGAACAGAGGTGGAGTGGCTATGGGCTGGAGTCTGCTGAGGTGGATGTTCCGGCAACCGGAGGGGTGCATAAGGAGTTCGCAGATGGTGGTGTGGTGATGGGCATTACAGTTGCAATAGCATTACCCAGCGAGGTCCCAGAAGGTGGAAGCAGGTTTGTAGCAGATGTCTCACTCACTAAGGTATTGAGCAATGAGGTCATACCTGAAGGAATGCTAATTGGGAAACAGCTATTGGCTTAAAGGAAGTGGATCTCTAAGGTAATGGATTCTGTGGGGGTGGAGGTTTCAGTTGTTGGAGTGGTGCACATTGAGGTTTCAGGTAATTTGTATTCACTGCTCATTAAGGCATGTCAGTTTTGGGGGGGCATAGTTAGGTGGTGTGTAGTCACAATAGTCATGGAGTTCAAGGGGTTTCATTTTTTGTAGCATTTATGTTATGACTGTATGTAGTCATTCTGGAAGTGTTTGAGGGTTAAAAAAGGATAGGATGGTCATTATATGTTACGCTTGTATTGGATAGGTGGAGGGATGGCAGGATTGCTTTTGGACTTTATTAATTAGGGTTGCTGTGTGGATGATGGTAGGCAATTGCCTTGAGTGGTTTCACATGGATGGGTTTAATGTTTTGGTGTTGCTCAGGGCAGGTAATGTCTCGGGGCTCATTATGAGGTTAATATTGGTAGTTGGAAGGAGTGAGAAGTTAATATACAGAAGTTATGCAAAGATATGGTTATTACTGTAGTATTGGAAAGGGACCATTGGGTTTAACTTTTAGCCTAGTCAAGTGGAGTCTTTTGGTGTTTATGCTTTTGGGGTTGCTGATAGGGGATTATTAGACAATTGTGCCAGTAGTAAAGGAAATGGCAGTTCGCAGTTTGGTCATTGGTAATTCCACTGGGTGATCAAGGGGCTGCAGTTAGGCACGATGGCATGTCATTGACCTTATTTGACCTGGTGCCATTGGGCATTTTCAGGTTTTGGTGGTACATTGCGCTTGGGTAAGTTTTTGTCTGTTTGGGTTTATTGATTGTGGTACATTTGGGGTCATAGTGCTAAAAGGCCATGATGATTGCTTAAATGTCTTATTGCTTACAAGGGGTAGTTGGTGTAATGGTAAGATTGCTATTAAATGGAATTTTGAAAAGAGATCTCATGTGGTTATTATATTCATTGGGCAGTAAAATGGGGCTACAATTGGATGTCAGGGTATGCAATTGCCTCTGCATGGTTTCAAATGGCAGTGGGCTTAATGTTTGGTTGTCTAGTTGGCTGGTGATGACCCAAAAAATCATTACGAAGCTTTTATTGGTGTGGTACATAGGTAACTGAGTATTTCACTCATATACAGTGGGTATGCTAGGTTACGAGGTTGTGGTTTGTTACTTTAGCATTGGAAAGGAATCAGTGGTTTGCTTTCAGCTGTTTAGGCAACTGGCTAATTTTGTTATTTACGTGATAGGGATTTGAGAGATGATGGCATGGATACAGTTTGGTTAAGCAGGATGGGGTACACCGAATGATGTTTGGTGTAACGCTTTTTAATGGTGGTTAGGTTGTTGAAAGTTTGGTCAGAGAGAGGGGGAACAGCTGGATCAGGCTAGTGGACTGAGGAGGGGCAGGCTTGCCCTCTTCTGTTCCCCCTCTGGTTATGGCTTTCATTGTTATGAAGCACATATATATATATATATATATATATATATATATATATATATATATATATATATATATATATAATAACTACTACATGGTCCTGCTCCTGTACAAAGCATTACTAACTTACTGCTACTACTAATAACAATAATGACAATTTTACACAGTAAAACTATTTCAGTCTTCCAACCACTATCATGTCTTCTATACCAAAACACTTACCCTATATTGTAAACATCATATTTGCCTTCCACACACTAATCTACTTAATAACATTCAACTTTATAATATCCTCCTTAATCTTAATCCATTTCCTTTATTGAGCACAATAGCACTGCTATTAGAAATTAGTTAAATTCAGAAATTGTACTGAATATACATGAAACTACATAAATCATGCAATTGCAGAATTCATCTAATTCTTTTTTTAAATACCAGACTTTATAAGAACACCTGTGTAACTTACACAAGATTAGATTTTAGATTAATATCTCTTACACTTTCCATGGCTTAACTGTATGAACAACTATACACCGTAAACTGCATTTATCACAATATCTGTAAATTGTAGCTGTACAGTAACATATGCAAATATTGTGAATTGTATTTATATTGTGACCTGTGAAGTTTTTCTCCCAGAGTCTATGTTGAAAAGTGGCATTTCTTGTTCAGGCATATTATCCTGGCAAATAAATAGAAATATATAAATAAATATTTAAATAAAATATTGGCAAACTCATGAAAACAGAGTTCTCATAGTCAACCATAATTCTTTGTTTCTTAAACATTTTTGAAAAGAGAAGCACCTTTAAGGAGTAACTCAGTGTGTATACAGCTTTCTTCAAATCCACTAAACAATATAAAATCTACAACAATGGCCTTGACAGTATAGGATGCATGCAGTTGCCTCTTTTGCATTTTTCATTCCTGCATGTTGCTGGTATAATTGCACAATCATGTACTATGGAAAACTCTGAGAACTTTAAACTTTCACAAACTCATCTTTCATTTTTCACTTCATTGTGTACATATTATGATGATATATAGGAATGCTTACTGGTACTGGAATTTCTTCTGGTTGTACCACAAATCATTCAGTAATGTTCTATCAAGGCTACAACAAGACAAAGCAAACAAGTCAAAGCTCTCACCAGATAAAAAAAAAGATTTCAAAGTGTTTTTTTTTACAAGAGGCAAACCCCTCTGAACTTGATATGGGGGGGCAACCCTCTTATTTAATATATTAATTCTATGGTCATACAACCATTGAAAAAATTGAAAGAAAAAACTTTGAGTCACTGCCAGCACACTAGCAGAGATTGTACTCTCAACGATTGTCAGTGGGAAAAGACAGTTGAGTTCCATCTTGTAGGACTGTGCTTGATAACTTCCGACCTTTTCCACACTGGATTCAGCCAAGGATAGTGAAGGTTTTTCCCATCCTGAAATGATGTTAAGAGTTGTTTGATAATTAAAAGTCTGTTTGGTAAATGATTTGAGCTTTTGTTCAGACCTGTATCATATGTCCATTCTGTCAGCTGTAAGCTGCATTTGGTAATAATTGCTATTCACAATTTTACCACCTCGAAATAACTAATAAGAATATTCAATAGGATATAGGCTGACACTGCATAAGCTGCTATAACTTTAAGGATAAACAAAAACATTTGTTACAGCACAGGCACATAGAAACTTAGTGGAAACAGAGACAAACCTTCGATAAAACATATTTTGGCATGCTTCTGCTTGACTGCATAAGCATCTGTTCTGCTTTCATTGCAGTCATTGATAACAAAATCTTACTTGCATATTTTCTAAATACTGCTTTCATTGAAGATTTTCCAATGTGGAATATCTGGCACATGTCTACCACAGCAGAAAGCATAAACAGTATAATTACTTTTAGCTGATATGGTAGTTCTACTTATAGGACTCAAAGCATCCTTCAGATGCCAAATGGCTGAAACAGAAAAGATCCACCATGTTGGTAACTTTCCTATCATGTTAAACACAATTACCTTTTAATGTTAAGAACCTTAACATTTAAAGAAGCAAATTTACGTGTCAATGTTACAGGAGCTCTATGCATGCAAAAACTGTAATAACTATTCAGCAGTCCTTTGAAAACATTCATGTCGAGTGACCTCCGAAAGACATGTGTGAATGGGCGTGCTTTCGCTGAAGGTTGGGCGTTGGGCTGGCAACTCTGCACCATAAAAAATCGAATGCCAATCATCAGCGGACCAGAGTTCTGCTGTGGTGACCCCTAACCGGGAAAAAGCCGAAAAGACAAACATTAAATACAACAAGCAAAACTACACCATGTACTTTGGTCATTACATTTCTGTTACAAATGACCAGTACAACTTATCTTATTTAAAAGTTTTACCTACCTACATACATACAAAGCACACATTAGCATATACACATTTATCAGGAAAGATAGAAAAGTTAGTTATGTGGAATAAAGACTTCCTGATGGTCAGACAGATGCTGCTAGAGTGAAGTAATTGTCATGTACAGGTTTAAAGTACGCTTCTGATTAAATACTAGGCCAAGCAAAATTCTCCTTATGATAATAAATCAGTTTCAAGACAAGTCACTGACCCGTCTAACTATCATCTTACAGCCATCCTTTCACCTCTTTCCAAAATTCTAGAAAAATGTATCCAATCTCAACTCCTTACAGGAAAACCTCCTAACCCCTACTCAACATGGTTTCTGGTATAACTACAGCACTGCTACTGCCCTTTTATCCTTTTCTCATACAGTTGCTGAGGCTAGAGATAACAACCAATGTAAGTTGTGTCTCTTCCTAGACCTATCCAAAACATTCAATAGTTTTTCTCACTCTAAACTACTAACAATACTAACTGAACTCAGCCTCTCTCCTGCCATTGTGCTGTGGTTCTCCAACTACCTCTCAAATAGGCTACAATCTGTCCATTGGCTCACTTCTTGCTCCCCCTTCTTGACCATAAAAACAGAGGTCTCCTAGGGTTCCGTCCTAGGCCCCCTTCTATTCAACATCATTACCGACAAACTCCACTCTGCCTGCAACCACTCTACTCTTATCCAATACATGGATGACTCCACCCTCATCACCTCGTCTAATAACATATCTCATCTCCTTTCCCAAACTCAAAACTCATTTAACTCTGTTGAAAAATGGCTTAATGAAAACAAACTTATCCCAAACCCCAAAAAAACTAAACTCTTACTCTTCCTACCAAAATCACTCTCTGACCATAAATCTTCCTTTACCATCTCCTCACTTGATAACACTATCACTGAAGCTGACCCACACACAAATCTTGTCGGCACCATAATAGATAACCAGCTTATATTTGACCAGCATATTCACCAGTGTATCAAAAAGACACACAAAAAATTAGGACTACTGTATCATAACAAAAAATACCTTACTCCTGAAGCCAAACTGTCCCTAGCCAGAGCTTTCCTACTACCTGTCTTTATGCTGCTCGTATCCTCACAAATTTACAATCCACATTAATCTCAGAACTTGAACATTCCTATAATAAAATCACCAGATCTGCAATAAACTGACCTTACAGATCCCACCATTGCATTGCACTAAAGCAACTGCAATGGCCTGAACTCCCCCACCAACTTCTTATAGCACAACTTCAAATTACCCACTCCATCCTTTACAAGCCTACTGCTTGCCCCTCCCTTTCTAATCTTGTCTCCTACTACACTCCCACCAGATCACTCAGAAGCTCGGACTAACAGTTACTTGACATACATAAACCCAACAGAAATATAGGTAAACTTCTCTATAACTACAATGTGTCAACAGCTAGGAACAGACTTTCTTACTCCATTAGAAACACCCCTAATACTACTCAAAACTAAAACTCTTCCTCTTAAGCTCAAGGATCTGTCTATGACAGAAACCCACCTAATCACTCCCATCCTTCCCATCCTTACCTCATTGTTCCATCTAATTTTCTCTACCTCAGTTAACAGTCTTACAGCTCCTCTCTGTCTCTCTTCAAACCCACTTCATATAGTAACTTCTCTATACTGGTAATATCACATCACAGTATCCACTGCATTTTTTTAAATGTACTTCATGTAGGTATCTATTTGAATACTATGTATTGTATCCTTTTTTGTCATCACTGAGATATTTACGCTGTTGTCATAAACAGTGATATCACTTTCTTTTTTTTTTTAGAACTGTATTCTTTTTTTTTTAGTGCTCGATTCCTTTTGTTTTGTTTCGGTATTATCCATTGTTGTGCTATTGTACACTAATTAGTATGTAAAAACCTGTCTTACTGTGAGTTCATTTTGTGTAAATACACTGGAGCTTTTCTCCTCGGGTCTCCACTGAAAAGGGGCTTTATGGCTCAGTTGGACCAACCTGGTTAACAAAAGGGGGTTAGGATGGTGACCTAATGGTGTTTGTCTTATAAACACAAGGAGTAGGGTTTGAGTCTCACAACAGATAATTGGCTAGGCTTAAAATGGCTCATAAGGGCAGTTAGCGTAGTACTAATCTATGAACCTATGAACCTAAATGTCAAATAAAATAAATAAATAAAGTTTACTGTGCGTAGCTGTGACAACAGACATAATAATATGTTGTTGTAGTAAGGACATTTAGTAAAAGATTCAGCCTCAGCCCATACCAAAGCAGGAAATAGGACTGTGTAAGGTCTTAGAGGGACTAGAAATGATGAGACTGCAGCACATATTCAAGTGCTTTGAAAATATTATGTATAATGTCAAGGTACTTCTGTGATTTGCAACACTGAACATACTCATTACTATAGAATCAACAAGTAAATGTTTACTGCTTAATGTACTCAATATACAAGTACCCTGTTTGCAAATATAACTTAGCAGACTGCACCTCATAGCAAATGGAATGAATAATAACAGTAAATAAAATACACATGCTATATAAGCATTAGAATAAATAGAAAAAATAATAAATAAATAAATTATAATGGACATTATATTGAGAAAATAAGCAAAGTGTTAACAATATGAAATACATACGTGGTGGATGTGACCTGTAAATGTTGAATGCACACCAAGACTATTGGCAAAAACATTCCAAGAATTAATCAGGGAGTTGATAAGTTATGGTGCTTCAGCAAATGTGAATAAAGAGGCAAGCACTTTAAATACTGGAGACTTATGTTCTTTACCTGGTTTTGATCTGAACATAATTCAAAGAAACTCCCTGACAGGAAACCCATTAAGAATGTTAACACTTAAAGGAAAAAAACAAGATAGCAAAAGACATTCATACATAAAAGAGCAATATTTGGACACGTGAACCATAAATCAAGTATCAAATTGTAGCTTTATTTCTTTTGAGCTAAAAATGCTTGCTACAATGTTTTCTTCAAGCATTTTATACAGTCATATGGAAGATGCGATAATAGCTTAAAGTACAGAATCAGTTAATAACATTATGTGACAATAATGACACGGCATACTGACAGCCGACATAGAATCACCATTTTACTGACATGTTCCACTTTAGCTGTTGAGCTGAAATAAAGTCATCCATCCAATAATTAATAATAAATGCCAAATATGCAAATCCTTGACAGATGTGCCTCTTAAGAGTATGGCAATGGGTGCTGTTAGTCGCTTAAGCAAAATGAAGGAACAATTTTGATGTACAGTGTGGGACCTAAACGTTGCTGCAACAGCAGAGTTTGTGAATATTTTCATCAGTGGGGCTATAGACAAAATATAAACTAGACACAGTTCCTTAAACTTTTTGCAACCTAATTACTTCTTCATTAAATCTACAGTTTTTTTGTTAGACTAGAAACTTAATTGTTTTCAGAAGGAAAAGTAAAGTTGGGTACACTTACCATAAATGTAGATGTTCGAGTGTATTCACTATTGCAGTCATTACATTTGGGTTATCTGCTAGCAGGTAGCCCTCAGTCAGCCTGATTAACAAAGTCTTGGGTCTTGTGTCAGTTGCTGTCCCTTCCTCCATGACGTCAGGTTGTCAGGGGTATAAAACATGCAGCCGACACCATTACATCAGTTTTTCTTGCCCCAGATGTCAAGTGACCCCCTAATGGGAAGCAATTAAATATAAAAGCACAAATATGTACCTCCAACAAAAAAGCAAACACACCAAAAAGGCTTTTAAGCATAGTAAAGAAAAGTAGAGGTTTAGCCAAATGAAGTTAGGGGGCCTGGAGGGAGGGTAACCAGGATTGCAATGGTGAATACACTCGAACATCTACATTTATGGCAAGTGTACACAACTGTACTATGTTCTTCATGTTTCACTGTTGTAGTCATTACATTTGGGTAGATTCCCAAAGCTATGGTTGGGAGGAGGAATTCAGATAGTATTAGGGCCAGCTATAAGGCCCTGCAAGACTGTAGTGGCAAAGCCAGCTCTGGATTTAGAGAAAATTGGCAAATGATAATGCTTGGTGAAAGTATGTACAGAACTCCAGGTAGCAGCTTCTAGGATGTCCCTGGTAGGGACACCTCTGAGAAAGGCTGTAGAGGTAGATGCAGCCTTGGTGGAGTGAGGTCTGATCCCCTGGGGGATAGGTTTTCCATGGTGCTTATAGCAGAAATGAATGCAATGGCTTATCCATTTAAAAATTGTTTGCTTTGAAATAACCTTCCCCTCTGCCCCTGCAGCAAATGCCACCAGCAGTTGTTCAGATTTCCTTTGAGGTTTAGTCCTGTCCAAGTAGAATCTAAGCTGTCTGTGCACATCTAAGGAATGCAGTATCCTTTCCCCTTTATTCTGTGAATTGGGAAAGAAGGTTGGCAAATGAATGGACTGATTAAGAGCCACACTGGATACCACCTTGGGCATGAAGGATGGACTGGTTCTGAGGGACACCCTGTCCACATGAAAGATGATGAAAGGCTCCACTGCCATAAGGGCGCGTAATTCAGATACCCTTCTAGCTGAAGTGATTGCTAAAAGGAAAGCTGTTTTCCAAGAAAGAAATGTTAAGTCTGCAGTAGCAGCTGGCTCGAAAGGAGGTAGAGTGAGTTTCTCTAAGACAAAGTTAAGGTCCCAGGTTGGGGTTGGAGCTCTCCTGGGTGGTCTCAAATTTTTGGCCCCTCTGAGGAACTGCTTGAGCAGTGGATGAGAGAAGAGGGGCAGTTCTGTGTTATAATAAGCTGAAATGGCTGAGGCATGGATTTTAATGCAGGAAAAAGACAGGCCCTTGTGAAGCATCTCAGTTAAGTATTGTAAAAGCTGAGGTAAATTGGGCACTGCTGTGCTTATCCCTTAAGATTGGTTCCAGGCACAGAATCTTTTCCATTTTTCAGCATAAGATTTTCTAGTACTAGGCCTCCTTGCCTCTAATATGATATCCATCACAGGTTTGCTGAGGGCTGGTAAAGGAGAGATTAAGTAATTAACCAGGCTGCAAGGTTCAGTGTTAGAAGCTGAGGGTGCAGAATCTGGTTCTCCTGCTGAGACAGCAGGGAAGGAGTCTGAGGCAGGTGCCATGGAGATAACCCTGACACACTGTGCAGGAGGGGATACTAGTGTTGGCACGGCCAGTCTGGAGCAATCAAAATCATCCTTGGTTTGTCCGGTTTGATTTTTAGTAGTACTTTGGAGAGCAGAGGCAGAGGGGGGAAGGCATAGACTGATAGGTTTTTCCAGCTCAAGGACAGAGCATCCATTTTTCAGGCTTATTTGTGGGGAGTCCTAGTGCAAAATTTGTCCAATTGGTACTTCTGGGGAGAGGCAAACAGGTCTATATCTGGGCTCCCCCATTTGCTTGTCAACATGTTGAAAATCCTTGGTTCCAGTTTCCACTCGTGTGGGACCATGAGGTTTATGCTTAGTCCGTCTGCCAGTGTATTTCATTTTCCTGGTAGAAATTGAGCTTGTAGGTGCACTTGGTAGCTCAAGGCTGTGTTCCACAATGCCATGGCTAGTCTGCAGAGGGGGTAAGAATGTGTACTCCCCTGCTTATTTATGCACCACATAACAGTGGTGTTGTCTGTCTTTACCATTAGTTGTCCTGGAAGAATGTGGTCCTTGAAGGCTGTCAGAGCATTCTGTACAGCTAACATTTCTTTTTGATTGATATGCAGGTGCATTTGACTTGGGTTCCATTTGCCCTGAATGCACTTCCCTGCCAGGTGAGCCCCCCATGCATAGTCTGATGTGTCTGTTGTTAGGGTTTGGGTAGCAGGGGTGGTGTGAAAGGTAGTCCCTTGTTTTGGTGGCAGGACTCTGCCCACCAAAGGAACTCTAGGTGTAGGCAAGGTATGATAGGAATCATTGTTTCCATGTCTTGAGAGTGTTGACACCATAGGCGTTTTAGATACCACTGTAGTTTCCTCATATGCAGCCTTGCATATGGAATTAGAAGAATGCAGGAGGCTACGAACCCCAAGGCTTGCAGTATTTGTCTTGCAGATAGCAGGGTTTTTGTGGCCACTTGTTTAAAGTAGTTTGTCAAATGAATTTGTTTCTCTGGCATGAGGTAAGCCATCTGGGAAGTTGTATTCAAGCTTGCTACCAGGAATATAATTTGTTGACAGGGTACCAGGTGTGATTTCTTTTCATTTATGGTTTACCCCAGACAAGCTAGAACCCTTTGTACAAATGCCAGATGATTCAAAAGTATGTCCTGGCTTTTTGCCTGAATTAGACAATCGTCCAGGTATGGGTATATTTGAATATTTCTTTGCCCGCAAAATGCAATAATTGGAGCTAGGCACTTTGTGAATACCCTGGGCACAGTAGATAAGCCAAAGGGCAGTCCAGAGAACTGATAGTGTGTGTAGCCTGCTTTGAAGCATAGGTATCTTCTGCAAGATTCCCTGATTGGGATGTGCAGGTATGCTTCTTTTAAATCTAGTGTTGCCAACCAGACATCTTTGCCTAGCATAGGAAGTAATTGGTGAAGAGTCAGCATCTTGAATTTTGGAATGTCCAAACAGGTGTTTAGAATAGACAGGTCCAGGATAAGATGCCATGAATTGTCTTTTCTGGGTACCAGGAAAAATCTCAAGTAGAAACCTTGTCACTTTTCCTCTTGTGGTACCAGTTGAATAGCCCCCATGCTTAAGAGAGAAAGTACTTGTTTTGGGGTCTCTGCCCACTGATTTGGGGGTAGGTCCAGCCATACACTTGGTGTTGGCAATGTGTGGAAGTGAAATCTGTATCCCTGGAACACTATATTTAAAACCCATTTGTCCTGGGTAATGAGTTCCCAATTTTTTGCATGAAGAGCAATCTTTCCCCCCAAAAGGGGCAGTCAGTTGATAAGTGCTTGGACATTTTAAAAGGAAGTCATTGAGACAGTTTACCATAGGGGGGAGTCTTATTATTCCCAGATTTGGAAGTGGAGGCCCCCACTGCTTAGTTCTGTGTGTCCCCGAGGACTGAAACCTTAGTGTTTTGCTGTGTCTGGGTTTGGCTTGAGAAGACCTGGAAGGGTCTGGAAAGGACCAGTTCTTAGAGGGCCAGTGCCTACTAAATCTAGGACGTTGAACTTGTAAAAAATCTTTAACAGTTTGCATAGATTTAGCTTTATCTTCCATCTTTTTAAGAACTTCCTCAGCCTTGTTGCCAAACAGGCAGTCCTGATTTAAAGGAGCATCCAGCAATTTAGCTTTAACATGATCAGGCAAAGATTGCTCCTTGAGCCAAGCATGCCTTCTGAGCACAGACCCAGTAACAGCAGCCCTGCAAGAGGCCTCTAATGAATCAAAATCAGATTGCAAAGTATGTTTTCCAACTTGTTCAGCAGAATGCATTAAATCCTGTAATTCTTTATTTTCCACACAGGCAGGAATCAACATCATTTTCTGTTTAAGCAATCCAATAACATGTTGCTGATACTTTAACATATGAGACTGGCAGTTTAAAGCCCTAATGGCCAAGGTTGCAGAAGTGTAAACCTTCTTACCCCATCTATCCAGCGCCCTGGAGTCTCTATCAGAAGGGGTAGGATTTTTAGCAGTAGAAGCCTTAATACCCTTGGGCCTCTGTGAAATAGTCTCTTGATCTATAATAGGATTTTTAGAAAGGAACTTGTGGGACTCAGGGACCCTGTAGTATCTGTCAGGTTTTCTGGGAGCAGGAGGCAGGGAATCAGGGGCCAAACTAGATTCCAAAAAAGCATCATCAACAATGTCTAGTACAGGAGGAATAGCTAAAGGCCTATGTTGAGGCAGGAGTAAGAAATACCTAAGCCTCTTTTTGAATCAGAAAAATCCTGGCTTTCCCAGTGGAAATGTTCTCTTAGAGTATGTAAGGTTTCCCCAAAAGAAAAATCCTCAGGAGGGGAAGCAGAGGGAATGGAGTCCTCTGCATCAGAATCTTCATAAGTAGTTAAGGGCAAATCCAGATCATCAGAAGAATCAGAAAAAACAGAATCCTGATCAGAAGATTCATAATCAGCTTCAGTCCTAGGCCTCTTAGAAGGGGGGGGGGTTGGCTACCCCTGATTAGTGTTATTACATCTTCAGCCATTCTTATTTGTTTTTTAGGCATAGAGGCCTGATCATGTGGCCTGGACATTGTTTTTTTAGGTATAGATCAAGATTTAGGCCTAAGTAAAGAAGGAGGCATCAGTTTAATATGCATGTCCGTAGGCCTGAATACACCCTCAGAAGCCGGTGTCTGCACAGCGGCTCTGGACCCATCCAAGGTAGAGACATCCACGGGTTCCATAGTTGAAGCATCTCGCGGCATACTGGACTCAGAATGGGTCTCAGTAGAGGACTTAAAATCAGAAGTAGAGGGTATCGGGATGTGAAAGTGCCTCACTGAGTACCGGTGAACTGGTGACTGGCTTAGGAGAAGCGTTGTCGGAAGTTTTGGACCTCAGCAGCCTGTCTCTGTCTTTATCTTTGCATTTTTTCAGAATCCCGGTAGTCGGATGGCTAACCGATGACATTTCTGGATAATTAAACTGAGAACTGAAATAATTAGAGACGAAACTATACCATCGACGGATAGTGTGCTGATTAAATAAAGCACAAAACTGACAGCAAGGTACGTCATGGGAAGGGCCTAGGCAAGGAATACAGTATGAATGAAAATCTTTATGAGGTATTTGCTTTCCACAAATAATGCAATTATTAACTTTTACTGACATTGGTAAGGAGCAAGAAAAAGTTTCCCCAATGGGGTACTTAGCTTTAATTGAAGACTTCGGTTCTGAAACTCAAAAACGAAAATTTCAAAAGTCGGCCGACCGGCACTTGCAAACTGCTTCTGCTTCACACACCACATGGCAAGAAAGACTGATGTAATAGCATCGGCTGCATATTTTATACCCCTGACAACCTGACATCATGGAAGAAGGGACAGCAACTGATGCAGGACCGAAGACTTTGTTAATCAGGCCGACTGAGGGCTACCTGCAAGCAGATAACCTAAATGTAATGACAGCAACAGTGAAACACGAAGAACATCATACAAATCCAATATGTAAGACACCATTCTCTGAATAAACCATTGTGATCCCTGGGTTCTCATATAGGCTTCACCTAATAACTTTAAAGACATTTAGCATTATCCTTCTTTCTTGTTAAATGGAACTTCCACAATGTTACACTACAATCCAGTATTAGATAAGGTGAATCTTAATTCTAAATTTTCACAATATGTTTTTCCAAAAAAAAAAAACACACACACTGCTTGCAATAGGAAGATAAATCACAGAAGTTATTTTTGGTCAGGCAAACTGTATTAATTTAAAATTGGATGAAATTACATTGCCTACATTCCTTACATACATTTGCAGCTGATCGAATTAAACAGTCAAATAAAAATGTTAAACAGTTCAGATCCACCACCACCATCAGCAGCAGCAGAAACCTCTTTTTGGCCATTTTCTACATGGAGTCAGTGTCATGTCAACTGTTTTTTCTCTCGATTCAGTGCCTGACTATCGCAGGTCTTCTCTCATGCTATACATCCATACTGGATACCCTTGTTTTCTCTAGCCTTCTTTCTCTCTATCCCAAATGTTTTTCATCAGATTGTCTTCTGCTTTCTTGTAAATCTGCCCAAGCCACAGTAATCACAAACAGCAGTTTCACAGACTCACACACAAACGCAGAACACACACACACACACACACACACACACACACACACACACACACACACTCACACAAACACTCACACAAACACTCACACGCATACACACACGCACACACACACACACAAACACTCACACAAACACACATGCGCACACACACAGAAACGCACACACACGCACATGCACACACACGCGCACACACACACACACACACACACAAACACTCACACACGCACACACACATACACACACACACACAGACACATACACACATACACACACACACACACACACACACACACACACACACACACACACACACACACTCACACACACAGACACACACACACTCACACAAACACACACACGCACACACACACACGCACACACACACTCACACAAACACACACATGCACACACGCACACACACGCACACACACACAAGCACACACACACGCACACACACAGACACACACACACACACACACACACACACACACACAGACACGCACACACACACACGCACTCACACAAACACACACACATGCACACACATGCACACACACGTGCACACGCGCACACACACACACACACACACACACACACACACACACACACACACACACACACACACACACATACACACATCTTTGTAACTTGCTGCTGCTGTTACCTGTGTTAGCTTTTATTTATTTTTCCATATTACATAACTACTGCTAGGTGGGAGAAGGAAAATAGCAGGGTCATTTGAACAGATACTGCAGTTACTTACATTAGTGTAGATATTCTTCTCCTTAGCTCGCTCAATACTTAGTAAATGGAAGTGAGAATACAGGTCCTTGTAAATGCTGTTGCAGTTACTTCAGTATATATTTTTTCATACTCATTGAAGCTGCATTTAGTGAGCATAAAAAGATGGTGGCATTTTTTATCTGTTCTTCATAGTGATTTTATGTGCTACCATGAATCTGCAAATTTGTTTTTATGGTGTCATGGTTTTACTGGCATACTGATACTCTGCTGGAGAATGTTCATTCTTAAATAGGGTATCATTGTACATTAAGCTGATTATCTAAGATGTGTTATATTCAGCATTTGTTGCCAATACCAAGGTACATGCCCATGGCTTATAATAGTCTAGAAGAGTTTAATGCCAGTAGAAAATCTCTTAAATATATGGATCAAAATGAAGCATGTTTCATTCAAGTGAGAAGATTGATTGTTGTATGTCTTTAAAAAGAATTTATTATTGAATTGCCAAGGGCTTTTTAACATCTTTAGCTGTATGACCACAGATTCATTCAGAGGCCCATAAGCAGAAAAAGTTCTCTTAATACAGAGCCTAGAAGAAATGGGTTAACAGTAACCATTCTGTTATACTTTGCTAGTTTTAGTAGACATTGATGGATATTAGTTATGCTTATGGCATTATGGACTAAATTGTAGCTGCTAAAACTATAAAACTAATGTTTCAGTATCCACTGAGAACAGCCTTAACATGTGCAAGTTATTATAAAATATTTAAAATAACATTTAGCATGTAAGCTAGGTAAAATGATGCATCAAGCCTGAAGCAGAAATGTAGATTGTTTAACCTATATGATAAGTAGAATTCCATATTATTTAAGATTGGAGTGGTTAAGGATCTGTAAACCACCACATTAGCCAAATATTAAAGCACTCTGTCAATATTAGACAAGACTGAAACAAAAATGAGCTGCTATAAATAAATAGAAAATAATTTTAAAAATGCCTGCTTTTAGCCAAATTCCATTTCAGTTATCAGATGTGACAGCTACTATCTGATCTGAAAGGTTTCTGCAAAATGTTCAATGTAATGTGTAGAGAGAAACAAACCTGTGTTTGCAACTTTTTAAGTACTTGGTCAAGTACTAAAATTTACCGAAAATAATTATTTTTACTATGGAATATATATTATGCAATGCCTGTAAAAATGAATCTAGGTACCAAAAACTTGTTAAAATTATACAAATCTCTGTTAATTATAAGCCTAGCTATGCAACACAACCCAATTGCATTCCTATGGTAACATGTGTGTCTTAGCCGGCGGGGAGAGTATGTTTGTTAGGAGGGATATGTTAGTTAGGAAATTGCTAAAAAGTTATGTTGGGGTTATGTTAGTTAGGGAATATTTACTGTTGGTCTTGGTCTATAAGAGACATGGGGGCCTGCCTGGGGATGAATTTACAATTACCTATCCAATATTTGTGAGGGAATGTTTACTATCAGCTTCTGTCTATTAGAGACATGGGAGCTGTATATGATATACAATGTTACTATTCAAAGAAAGTACTAGGAATTTTGCAACTAAAGTTCTACTTGCTTTCCTGCAAAATAACTATCAGGTATATAACATTATGATCAAGTTTCTTAATAATTATACTTCCATTGCAATG
This sequence comes from Protopterus annectens, assembly GCF_019279795.1. Lineage (NCBI taxonomy): Eukaryota > Metazoa > Chordata > Ceratodontiformes > Protopteridae > Protopterus > Protopterus annectens. The sequence continues at coordinate 1,607,123,182 of NC_056739.1, forward strand.
TCAAAAAACAGCAACAGGACTCTGTCAGGATCCTTTCCAAGTTTCTACAATCTGCCAGTGAAAAAGTTACATCTGAGCTGATGGTAACAATAGCAGCATGTGTACCCCCCACTTGCCTCTTGCAGTAACTAGTGCTTCACTAACATACACTGACCTACCTCTTTGTACTCACCCACCTATTCTAGTGCAACTAGTGATTGCCAAAGGCCACATTTACCTCCATAAATAACACATAAGGTGCATGAATTAGTTAGTGCACATTTCATTAATTGCTACATATTCTTAGTGGTTAGCCATTGTAGAGAAAGAATAGCAAAAATCGCTCTTTGACTCATGCATTCAAAGTTTACAATATCTATAAAGAGAGGTCATTACCTAACACTGAAAGGAAACAAAGCAATCAGATTTATTTTGTAATGATATTTGATAGACTTGATTCATAGAACACTTGTCCCATTTCCCTTTTTGGATGAAAGCAGTTATTGTTGTTCCTATCAACTATTAAAAGGCTTCATAGATTTCCTAGCTATTCCAAGGCCATTTAGTCTTATGACCATTTACCCCTTGTTAGTGCCTTCTCTCACGCCTAACTTCCTTTCTTCAGGAGGGCTATACCAGACAAACACAGAGCAAATTTGTGAATACCTATCCAGTCATGTTAGTTACATTTAACGGTAGATAGTGAGTCACACTGCTTAACATGCATGACAAATTTATTCCAGAGGTTTGGAGGTGCTGAGATATAAACCAGTCAGCCAGCATATTTTATTTATCTGCTGGTGAAGATTTAGGTCATTGCTTCTAGTATCATTGGAACCTAGGACTTGTAGAGATAGAGGAGGGTCAAAGCAACTGAGTCTTCTAAGAGATCTCCCATCAAAAGTCTGCAGAAACTGAATAAAGAGTTAGAGGTTCTACCTCTCTGTTGATAACTGGGGGCTATAGGTCTGTGATCTTTTTGCTTGGAAACCTTTGAGTTCATTTTAATTGTTTGATATGTTTAGTGATATACAGCCCAAAGGGGGACATTGCACTCACTAATTGGCCTGATCAGACTTGGGTAGAAGGGAATGATTACCTCTTCAAAGCTTGAGGACATTCCTTTTGTCATTAGCTATGTTAAATAAAAGGAGTTATTGACAATCATTCTGACAAGATGGTCAAAAGGGAAGGAATTATCAACCCAAGTTCCCAGGTTGCTGACTACATTTTCAGTTTGTAGAGGTAAGCTGTCCATACAGTATGACTAGGGGAGGGGTTGTCTGCTAAAAAAGACAATACTTCAGTTTTAGCTTTTAGCGTGATTTCAGTTTTAGTTCATCAAGTGCTTACCAGGGAGAGTCCATGCTTGAGGGTTTGGGTGTCAGAGGGTGGCTTAAACAGCAACTCCCAGCTTGCAGTCTCTACAAATATTAACCAGAGGCTTTGCCTCTTTGCATTGTGAATTGAGAAAAAAAGTCTGAAAAGGAGACATCTGAGCACCAAGCCCTGAGAGACACTGGTACCCTCATTCATAATGAGGCTTCTGCAACTCTCACAGTTTGGATTCTGTCTTTCAGCCAGTTTGCTATCTATCTTACCACGTATGGGTCAATTTTTAATACCTTTAGTTTCTGTATGATACCAGCATAGGGCATGAAATCAGAGGTAAATGCAGAAAATAGATGTATGATAAATGCAGGAGTACTTCAAGATCAGAAATGTATTGTTTAGACTTCTGGCATTGTGGAGAGCCACCTTAATGGGATCCAGTTTTCATATTTATATGTTAGTTATGTTGGAATGTCCATCAACTGCGCTCTGTCTCAAAAAGGTAGTATGGGAGCAGAAAGCCTTGGTCAGTATATGGAGGACTTGCATTGACAGGTGCAGGGCATATTTAATGAGGCAAGCTGGACTGTTAAGCATTTTATCCCATAGTGACATATAGTGGGTTTACCATTTAAGGTAAACAAAAGATTCCATGCAGAACCAGAGTCTTACCTGTATTTGTAACACGCACAGAAAGTTTTGACATGTCTTTCTGCATGTTCATCAGGGCTGTATGTCTCAAGTCATTTACACCTGCAAGACTACTACCATGGTGTAGTCATATTTGTCAGAAACTGTTTTTTAGACCCTTGTAATATCAAAAATCCTGGCACATGGAAGACAACTGCCTGTAACCCTCTCCTTGTCTTTGTCCAGCCTTATGATTGAGAAGTTAATGTGCCTGAATATATATAGCCATCTATCAGTAAAACTTTTTTTTTGTTTTGTTTTGTTTGTTTGCTGCTATGATTCAGAGTGGCAGATCTGGAGCATTTTTGCTGAAGCTATCTCTTTATGGTAGAAATGCATGAGGCAGATAAGTGGCCTGATTTTTGTTGCAACTTAATATTATTTCTAGGAGGCTTTGACAGTGATTTTTTTACAGCCTCAGCATAAAATATTTAAGTATGATTACTGAATTATTATGAAGGAGATGCAAAACGTTTACATGACATGTTTTTATATTACAGGGAAGCCTCTAAATTAATTAGATACTTACATCGATCACAGACAAAATTGTTAGCATTGAGAACAACTATATTATCTGAAAGCATGAGGGAGTTAGTAGAATGTCTTAACTTTAGGTGCCTGCTTTTTGTTTTTATCCTTGCAGTGGCTCTGTCTGATTTTGCTGTTGAATTTTAGTCTTTTTTTAGTTTGAGAATTAGACATACAGATGCACAGATAAAAAAGTTTAAAGGCAACAACTCTACACTGAAACTGTGTGGACCATTTTATTCTTCATATGCAATACTAGGATATTTTGGGTGTGACATATTTCTAGTAAGTGAAATGTCATTATTGTCATTATTAGCCATTAAGACAATTAATTTCATGAGAGATTATGTTGCTAATGGATAACATTCCAATAACAAATAGATAGCAAAAGCACTAACACTTTTCATTTTAAAATACAGTATATAAAACATTGGAAAAGAGCAAACAGCTTAAGCAAGGTGAGGTAGACAGTAAAAAAAAAATACAAATGATCATTCCCCAATTTAATAACGGTCTTACTATGGGTGTACATCTTGTATCCATTACAATGTCTTTGGCAATAGTTAAACCAGTCCATAGAAATACTCATCTAGCATTTAAAATGGCAGTTACAAATGTTGCTACTTCTCTCCTGATCCAGGAAAATTCCTTTTAAGAGGTACAGTATTGCCCTAACTGAGCACCAAAACAGCTAAACCAAAACTTTTATTTTAGGTGTTAAACCAATTTAAACCACCCATGCAGTACTATCTAAAATAATATCCTACTGGGGTACTACTGTAAGACAAGCCCGAACAATATGACAATAGTTTGCATCACTAGTCCATTTCAGCATTTCTCATTGTTTTAGTAACCACATGGGACAATGATGATACTGATCTATTCATTTCATTAATGGAGATGGACAAATGGAAGATAAGAGCAGTATAAACTTTAGTCAGCAGTGATATACATTTGAGGTGTGAATCAAAAATCATATCAGATCTGTCACAACATTGTCAGTTTCAATAAACACCACCAAAGAAGTAACAAGTAAAAAATAAATAAAATAGAACCACTCGCTGAGTAAAAAACAAGTTTACTGAAATGGATATCACACACTCAGTATTTTGATACAAAAAGTAAGCGCTTTCGTCAGGCACATAGACCAAACTTCATCAGACAATTCAATAATATAACAGTTCAGCTTTTATAAAGCCCCCACCCCCTACAATTGCTTACTCAATTAGTATCAATCTGGTTTAATTAAACCAATAAATAATGCATACAATGCACTTCAATACAAAATATTTTTTTTGTATTGAAGTGCATTGTATGTATTATTTATTGGTTTAATTAAACCAGATTGATACTAATTGAGTAAGCAATTGTAGGGGTTTGTATTGAAGTGCATTGTATGTATTATTTATTGGTTTAATTAAACCAGATTGATACTAATTGAGTAAGCAATTGTAGGGGATGGGGGCTTTATAAAAGCTGAACTGTTGTATTATTGAATTGTCTGATGAAGTTTGGTCTATGTGCCTGACAAAAGCGCTTACTTTTTGTATCAAAATACTGAGTGTGCGATATCCATTTCAGTAAACTTGTTTTTTACTCAGCGAGTGGTTCTATTTTATTTATTGTCAGTTTCAATACCATGCCTGGACAATTGTCAGAACTAAAACTGCCATATATATATCTCAGGATCGGAAACAGTTTGTGTTCCATAAAAGCACATTTCTGTGTGAGTCTGGAAACAGTGCTATAACAAAATATCAGATTGTATTATATTCTGCATTAATTCACTGATCGCTTGTGAGTTTTTCTATTTTTTATTCATGTAATTTAGTAGAAAAAATGTATCCTACCCTAAGCAACAGCAGACAATTAACCAATTTGCCTTCCACATCAAAAGTTTGGGAACCAGAGAACATGTTTAATAATGAAACATTTACAGGGCAGTTACATATGTTTTCAGATCTAAATGTCTCATACCATCTCACAATCCCTCCCAGAACAAAACATTTTAAAATCTTGATTATGACTACTAAGAATTCCATGTTTAATTTCCACCTAACCATAGACTGGATAGATGGAGGAAGCATTTTCTCTAATGTACTGGACATCATTTGAAGCAACTAGATAATGTATAAAACGTGGCACACTAAAGTATCCACTCTGTTTGGGTTCAGTTATTTTTTTTCTGCTCAGAAAAAGAAACACATTTTTGTTAGATTTGTATGCATTTGAAAAAAAAATAGTATGTGGTGGGTGATTGATTAAAAACACGACTTTGAGGAGGAGCAACAGGTTACAGCCTGCCATATACTCAAAAAAGTGGCACAATAGCTTCTTCTAGATTTAGAATGCATTCTCAAGTTCCAGAATGATAGGCTAGGCCCTATTTAAGATTTATCAGTAGTCTTATTCTTAAATGTAGATATTATGTGACCAATTTAATTGGTACTGTATACTGTATTAGACATTGAAAATATTTCAAAGTAAATTTTGTACAAAGGGAAGAAAATAGTTTTCTTAAATTCAAAAACAGGTCTAATGAATAGCCTTACAAACAGTTATCTATTCTGTACTTGGATTGGTATTCCAAATGATGTAATCATCAGCATACCAGGTTAAGTTAGTATACCTTCATGGGGTATTTTAATGCAGACAACCTTGGCATGCCCACTGGATTGTATATTGATGAAAAGACTGAGGGATTGTATTGATGGTAGTCAATACTTTCACTGTGGGAGGTGTGTGTAAGACATTGCATCCATCTGGACTGGGTGACAGCACTTTTAATTGTTCTAGTGCTTTCTGTACGAAATTCTAGTCACCCATGCTGAACACTTTCTAAATCTCCAGTAAAAGAGCTACCATGCATGCATCATAATGCTCTATGTTTTTTGAATGACACAGAATAAGCATATTAAATAAAAAATGGTGGAGCATAGGAGAAAGTCACTTCCTGCATGATAGCTTGATTAGCCAGAGTCCCTAAAGCAATTGCACTCAGCAGGTAGTCCTTTCAAGTTTTTTTTTTTTTAAATCGAGTAAGGTCAAAAGATTTTTTTAGTTACCTTATTACAATTTTTAAGGGTTGGATCATTAAGGTGATGCAATCCTCCTGGGTATGGCTAATTGAAATCTGTACCTACATTGTGGGCAGTAGCATCATTTCAACATTTTGTAAAGGAGGGAGCTCAGAAGAAGAGTGACTCACCTGAGGACTGGCAGCTGTTTGAGTTTTTGCAAGACATGGCAATGATTAAAATGCTGACCTGCTAGGATTGCAAACCTACAAATTTTTTTCTTCAGAGTTTGAACTTTGTTCATGTTGTATGAAGAGCAAAGATATAGGATTGGGGTACTATATTTAACCTTGGAAATTAGGACATTCTTAGTGATACTTAATCTTGCAGAGGGACTTAGAGGCTGTGATCTCCTACAGCAAAGTTTTAGTTGAGTTAATACTTTAATGGTGATGATGTCTATATGGCAGTTAAAATTTAGGGATGAGTCAAAGGTTAGTTCTAGACATTTCCTTTTTTATAACACTGGAGAAAGGATTATTGTTATTGTCTTTCACAGTAATTTGATATAATAATGGAAGTTTGCTTGGAGTGGTGAAGAACATGACCTTAGTTTTATCTGGTTGATCAGTAGTTTGTTTGCAGTAGCCCAAACACAAAGGAGGGGAGAATTATCTTGTAGCTTTTTCTGAAGACTGCCTACCACCTTACTACTACTTGCTAGCAGCACGTCATCTGCATACATGAGTACATTAAGACTGAGGAATCATAATGCAAGATAATTTATAAATATAGAAACGAGAAGGGGGGCCCAGTACTGATCCACATATGTATTAAGAGTACCACTGCCAGAGAGTAAACCATTAGCAGTTGCCCATCCTTAGGTTTGGAATAATGTTTAAGGTCCTAACCTCAAAAACACAAGGTACAAGATTTGATTCTGACCTCGTGTTATTGGTTAGGCTTAAAACAGTCCTTAAAAGCAGTTAGCCTAATACACACCAATGAACCTATAAAAGCATCAATTATTTAGGCAATTTACAAACCAGGAAAGTATATTGTCACCAAAACTGACTTTAGCTAGTTTGTTGCATAAGAGGTCATGATTAACTGTCTCTTTAATTTCTCCAAGTCTTTTGGGTTTCTGATACCATGATGGAAATGAGTCCCATTCCTAAGTCAAAGTACTATTAAAGTTTATGAAATTAGTATTGCTTCAATGTTTGATGTTTTTCCAGAAGTGCTGTTTGCAGCACCCGCAATGTGCCTAGTAATGATTCCTTCTGCAATTCATATTGAGGTCCATGTATCAGTAACATATCTAAGTACTATTGTAAATTCTTTTTTATAAGACCCATTGCTCCTACTGCTATTGGCACTGTCTGAGTATTCTTCTTCCACATCACCCTCATTTTTGCCTGCAAATCCTGATATTTTATTACTTTGTGTGTCTCTCTACATAAGACACTGTAGTCACTGGGTGTAGCAAATTCAATGATCAATGCTACATTTGTCTTCTTTTCATGGACTACTATATCTAGTTTTCTTGCATCTATTTTCTGAACTATTGGTAATGGATGATCCCATCCAATATAAACTTCATCATTGTCTATGATGCTTTGTGGCTCATGTTTCCAGTGTTTTTCAGATACCTCAATATTTTAATGTTTGCACAATCCCCAATGCAACAGTCTTGCCACATTATTATGCCTTTCAGTATATAGTCCTTCTGCCATTAGGATGTCACTGCCAGCAACAAGGTGTGCAAGTTTCCAATTCTGTTTTACAAAACCTACATTTGTCTGTTTTTCCCACATGTTCAATAGCCTTTGTAAACCAACATATATGTAGCCCACTATCTGGGGCCACCAATATTAACTTTTTGTCTTTTGGTTTAAATTCACCTCTCCTTAACCATTGCTGCATTTGATCCTAATCAACATGAGGTTGTTCCAAGTGTTTTCTATACTTGCAACTGCATTTATGCATTTTCCACATTTGTTCCCTTCTCATCTGATCCTTCACCTTATATTCTTACTTTTGTTTTATTTATTTATTTTTTTTGGCACATTCATTTGCTGCCTGATTTTTATCTACTTCTGATTTGATTTCCACTCCCGCTTGATTCCAATATGCTTCTGCTAAACTAAGCAGGGAAGTCATCTTAGACTTATTCTCCTCATGTTTCAAAATGTTCACAGTGTTTGGGTCTTATGAGGTCAATTAGATATGTATGTAGTCCCATGATTGCAGATTTATACTTGTAATCAATTTGAAGGAGGCCCATACCTCCTTCAGAATGGGGAATATATAATCTTGGTATGTACTGGTTTTTATAAATCATTTGATGAGCATAAAACATCCTTCTTGTTTTCCTGTCTAACCTATCCAACACCTTTTGGGGCCAGTCAATCACTCCAAAACTGTAGGTTAGGACAGGAAGAGCAAATTGGTTTATAGCTTGGACTTTTTTCCCAGATGTCAATATGTTTGCAGTATTAATTTTAGTTTTCTAAAATATTCTTTAATGATTTGTATTCCCATTTGTATGTGTTTTATTGTTGATCCTTCATCAGTTCCCAAATATTTTTACACTCATGGTTTCATGGTTTCTGTAATGTAATTGATCAATTTAGCGGGTATCTTATACATTTTTAAACACTCTTTTATCCATGAATGTGGGATACTGTCAAATGCATTTTTGTAGTCTATCCATACCATATTTAGATTCTTCACCTTTTTACAGCTATCCATTATGACTTTTACAACAAATGATCTTTTGTTCCATATGACTCTCTTTTATTACCCTTTTGTTCTTTTACCATGATTGAGTTTTCTTCTAAATGACTATAAACTCTGTTGGCATCAATTCCAGTGTATAGTTTATATGTTGTCGGAAGGAAAGTTATTAGTCTATAGTTTTTAGGATAGTTTGCAGCTTCACTCTGAAGTTGCAGTATTGTTTTTTCCTGTTGTTAACCAGGCTGGTGTCTGTTTGGGGTGTGCATATAAATATTCTTACTCATGGCTAAATCTTCATATAAAGATGTTAATACTTTTAGCCTCTGGGCATGGGGGTTTCCATTTAGGAACATTTCTTAACTTTGTTTCAATCTCTCTGGCCATTATTTCCTCCCATTTCATATCCTGTATATTTCAACTTCTTATTCTTGCTTTAACTTCTTCTATTCATTTAGCATCTTTGTCCTATCCATTTAAAATTTTTGTTATGCTCCACATGATCTTCATATTTCTCCAAAATATTTCTATTTCTTCTTTTTTTGGTGGTATTTCATTTCCTTTTGCCTTGTTTCCCAATTCTCTATAAACCTTTTTTGGGTCATCAATAAATTGATTATTTTGTCTTTTCCTTTATATTTATCTGCATATCTTCATGTTGTTCTGCCTGTGCTGATATTTTTAGTTTATTATTTGTGATAGTGCATGATAGATTTTGATCTGCTCTGATTTTGCAGATTGCTTTTATCATGTCTATCTTTTTGAGTAATTTTGTTGAGCTGTTCTCTCTATTATACTCTTCTAACAGTGACGCTTCTTGTCTTAATTGTTTTATAGTATTCTCTATTTGATACTTTCATGATGGCATTCAAATTCTCCCCTTCCTTCCCCTTAACTACCCTGTGTTTTTGTGGTAAGACTTTATCTGTTATTAATTTAGCTGCACAGTAGTATATTCTGTTTACTTCTGTTATATAGCATAAATCTCTATAGATAGTTCTAATTACTGTGTTCATTTGTTTTATCAAACTTCTAACTTTTTAGGTTTTACTGACTTTCTGGATTCTATTTCTTTCATTGATCTTAATATGCCTGTCCATCTCTATTAAGTCAAGCAACTCTTCTCTTAGATCATTTTCTTCTAAACTGAGGGTACATTCTTTGTTCTCCATTACCTGTGGGCATTCTATAGAAAGTTCCAAAGCATGTTTTTGTGCCACATTCTCATCAGTTTAATCCTGTGTCATCTGTTGCTCTTTCATATGGGAACTCACTGACCTATCACTCTACAGCATTGACTGTATGAGAGTTGCCACAGATTCCTCCTCCTCCTCCTCTTATTATGGAACTCCAACTGAACATGTTTACTAGTTTCCTATGGAAGGCTCCAAATTATCTTTGTATGGTAGCTGATCAGATGTTTCTCACTCCACTGGTTTCTCCTTAATTGGGGATCCATTGCTCTATCCTGCTGTGGTGTTTTTTTAGTTAGATTTTCTACGCTAAATCCTTCACTTTGCAGTTACTCCATAACCTCAGTTTCTATTTCTTTAGCTACTCCATTACTAATCCTCTTTTCTACTTTTCCTCTTTGTTTTCTTAATTTTTGTATTGTAAAATGTTCCATGTCTGGATGCCTTTGCCTGTATTTCTCTTCAAATATCTTTGGTTCTGCTCTTTTTGTCTTGATTACTTTTGCTTTCTCCTTTGCATAAATATCACACCATATTACATATCTTTTTTCTTTCCCATGTCCATATTTCTTCTTCAGATGTCTCCTAATTCTCTTGTTTATCCTTTCTTTGGGCACTAGTTCTATCATTCTGTTATGTAACCTGTGTTAGACATTCTACACTAAATCCTTCACTTCACAAGTATTACATAACTTTAACGTCTATTTTTTTAACTGCTACTTTGCTAAGCTTATGTTCTATGTTCCCTCTTTGTGATCTTATTTTTTTATTGGGAAATGTTCCATATCTGAGCACCTTTACCTGTATTTCTCTTAGAATATTTTTGGGGCTGCCTTTTTTGTGTTGTTTAATTTGGCTTTCTCCTTTGCATAAATATTGCACCATATCAGAGCTCTCTTTTTCTTCTGCCCATATTTCTTATTTATTCCTTTCAAAAGTCTCTAGATTTTATTTACATTTTCACACTTCCTTAGATGCTTCTTTTTCCAAATGGATCAAGGTTTCTTGGCCTATACATTTTTTTAATAAATCTGTTGTATTATTGAACACAATTTTTTATTTGAAGCTTTTGACAATTTTTTTTTTGTGGAAGTATTTTATTTCCTGTAATTTCTCTCTTAATTTTTTTGTATATCTTCTGTCTGGAAATTCCGGGCTCTTCCATAATAGTAACAATACATAATTTATTTCTTATCCTCAGTAGTCCACTCTATCTTCCTTATGGCTCTTTTTTTGGCCTATCAGTTTTTGTGATTTTTGTGGACTGCTACTTCCTTCTACAAATAGGGGCCATATTCCCCCTGGGCCTGGCATAGACTACCATATTTGGCTAAGTGCTTTTGCATTTGGGTTCTCCAGTTTGGAACAAGTGGATCATCATCCTAGAGGTGACCCATGGCAAATAATTTTAGAACAAATGGAATTATGGTGGCAGATTTTTCTCAATGCATCTGTATTACTTGGGCTGAATGAAGCAATTAGCAGTAATAGCCTTTTAAAATTAAGGGCTTGTGAAAAATTATATAATTTCATTTTTATTTATTTCCCATTCATAATTCTTAATTCTATTTTTATAGTTTGATTTATTTAATACTTTTTATGATTTTGTTTAGTTTGTTTATTTTTATGTGTATTGTATTTGATGTAAGTGATATGGTTTCTAATTTAATTTAGTAGGGGGTTTGTACTTTAAAATTTAAAATTCCCGGTACATCACATGTTTTGCAGAGAGTATAAGTCGATCACATGACTGTTGAACTTTTATCTGATAAAGTTTAACATTAAGTGGATGAAAGTGCTCATCTTTTTAAATTTAAATTTACTGTTTTGTGTTGATGAGTGTTTATATTAAATATATCTGAATTACTGCCTGCCTGATGCATTTTGTTTTTGCCTAGTTAAAATTGTTGCTTAACTATTTAGTAAACTCTTACTTGGATTAACTGCACACCATTTCTTTCAAATATCAGTCCTTCTAATTGCAGGTGTTACTTATAATTTTTAAGTTTGTCCTCTAACTTGCCATCTGTTCTTAATGTCATGTGAATGCAGAATAAGACAGTTCAAACAGCTGGGGTTGTTATTTTTTACATTATTGTCTACCAACAAAAATTTTGTTTTCAGTTAAAAATTATATACATTATTTCTCTCTGCACAACAACATGAATAAAAGCAACAGATAGCATTCATTTTTTCTGACCAACATTGCCATTATAATGACTTTGGCACTTTAGAGTAACAATATCAGATACATTTTTAAGGCAAGAATGGACGATGAACAATAATAAATAATTTTTACTGATTTCTCAGAAAATGTTGTTCTGGTGTTCTGTATAACTCAAATGGACATGGTACTCTCCTATGATATCTTAGCAGCTGCTATAAATGGCTTTCAAAAGTAGTCACATTTAAAGAGCACAATATACATGCAAGACATTACAGGCCTATACCATTAGGAGTAGGATTGTCCAAATGTCGTCTTTGTGCAATTGCTATTTTTACTTTCCATAAACACACTGTTTTACATTAGGATGTGGATGGACAGTCCATACAGATAACATGTCAGTTCTACAAAAGTAAAAATTCCTTCAGTGAATGGCATTTGCTAAAAATAAGTAAATTATTTGCTGAATAAAATAAAATTAGGAACAATTACTTTAGGTGTTTACAAGTTGGGAGGATAGATGGAGCACACCTGCACCCTGTAGGGACTTTAACCTCCTTCCATGCTCCTTATTATAATATATTCTACAGTTGATAGGTATCAGGGAAAACAACAAATTCTGAAAATGGAAATTGACATCAACTCTGAGAATTTTATGGCTTGAAAATACTTCACTTGCAAAACAAATGGTTTGTTGGTTTGCCATGAGCAGGGTTGTATGATAAACATGGAGCAGTACTGGAACATGAATCATGCAATCCAAATGCTTGAATCTGGGTCTTGCAAAAATTACTGTTTTGGTAATATGAACTATTGAGCATCCAAAAAAACTGAACAATGTGCTCAAAATAAAAATCTACACCATGCTTTAATCTTGAAATGCCTTTACTACTTCTTTGGAGACATGAAGACTGAATTTGGTCATCAGATCAATTTGTTCAATAAATGCAGCCTCCAGCCAACTTGGTTTAAAAGCTATCATTGTCTTATTTAGTCTCCAGCAGGCATAGCTGATGGATCTGTGAGCATAAGTTAATTGCAGTGATGCAGCAAATCCTAGAAGATGCTGGAGAAATTAATATTAGAATCGTATTAATTAAGAAATAATTCAAGCACACCACAGACTGTATGAAATGTCACTGTTACAATATAGCAAGGCTTTTGTTATCTTAAGATAATTTGCAAATTTTGTTTCTTGTGAAACTGGTTGTCAGGAAAACAAGAAGGAAAGGAATATCTTTTGAATGACTTTTACCTGTTTGGTTGAAGAAATGGTTTATGTGAATTATCTGCAGATTCTCTTCCATAAGACAAATCCTAAAACAGATGTCTTCCTTATACACAGGCCCGTAGAATTACACCAAGTGCACCTAAGACAGTACAATAAAAGTGCTTGGTAAATTAAATGCTAAATGACAAGCAAAAATATTCATTCCTATCGGTGGTCAGGTAAAACAGCGCATGGATACTGTGTGACATCCATTCCATACAGATCATAGCTCTCACCCTTCTTTCCCCAAAATATCTAACCCTACTTCTCACTATGTGGAACACTAGGGCAGCATGGAATAGACTTAGTAAGAACTTCAACAGCATGGTTATTAACTGTTCTTTCAATCTTAAAAAGAGGGTTTTTTGATGAATTAATATGATTCATTATTATTCAGCATTATTTAGTACTGCTATTTTTTACAAAAAATCTTAAGAAGAATGTGTACTATTTCAAAGTGCAATAGCACAGAACATAGAATTTCTAAGACTCAAAATGAAAAGCGTTCCCCATAATGAGGGACAATTGAGAGCTATGACACAGATTGTCCATTATGTTATAGAAAAAAAGAGACACCGCATATATTAAGGCAATTCAGAGCTGTATGGTGTAGGACATAGGATTCAGGTTTCAGTCTTATATTAAACTTGGAATTCTTAAGACAATTACCTGTTTACGAGAAAAGAAGTACACAAAACCAATACAAACATGTATTATATCAAAAACATTGCAACCATAACAAGATGTACAAAAGTAATTCAGACATCTTTTAAAAATCCCAGTGATTAAGTCACGAGCCGTAACCTAAACATGTCATAGATAAAACATTTGCTCTGTGTGCTAGGGTGGCTGTGGTGGTGCAGCAGTTAGTGTTGCTGCCTCATAGTAAGAGGTTCTCTGGTTTGATTCTCAGGTGGGGTGCCTTCTGTGTGGAGTCTGCATGTCCTCCATGTGGTTGCATGGGTTTGTTCCAGTTTCATCCCAAAGACATGCTAAAGGTGGATTGAACACTCCAAATTGGCCCTAGGCATGTGTGTGTGCCTTCTGTGGAAGGTCAGGCACCAGGCTGGCAACTTGACACTATAAAACACCACTGCCAATCATGAGCAGACAGGTGATCTGCTGTGGTGCCCCCTAACTGGGAAAAGAAGATTTCCTCTGTGTGCTACTGACTTCTGGGTTGTATCCTTCAGAGAAATCATGTTCACATTCATTTTGTTACAGAAAATAACAAGGTATATAAGAAGAAACTCTCCTGTTCCAAAGATTAGAAATAAATTGACCTAGTAAATGTAATAGTATAATGCTGTTTTCCACTTTTAGTTCATGTGCCACTTTACATAACAGGCAGTGATACATAAAATAAGAATCTCTGGCCATAGATACAAGTATTACATGATAAGAAGGCAATAACTATTTTAAACTGTTTTTCTCACATACAGTGTTTATCAGTAAGATGAAATCTACTATGAACAATACGAATGCTTTCTCCATTATTATTTTTTCTTATTAATCACTTAAGGGCTAAACATACAGACAATGGCCAATAAACTACCTTGTAGATACCAGCAATATGTATGATGACTTTCAAGTGAGAATCAGACTCTATACCCAAATAAAGCAAATTGCCAACTCACTACTGCTGGAGCATCATAATATCCCAGAATGCCTTCCTTAGAGGAAAACAAGGAGCAGGAGAATTAACTAATCAGAGTGCACATGCACATTATGTATTGTGTGTGTGCGTGTGTGCGTGTGTGCATGTGTGTGTGTGTGTATGTATGTATGTGTGTGTGTGTGTGTGTGTGTGTGTGTGTGTGTGTGTGTGTGTGTGTGTGTGTGTGTGTGGGTGTGTGAGCCAGAGAGAGATTGCAATGGTGTGATGGACAGTTCTCTTTAGAAGAGATAAAATAATAGAATTAATGACTGGTAAGTTCTCAAAATATAAAAGTTCAGTTATTTACTTAAAAGTTAAATATGGTAACTTTGCTACCAGTGGATTTTACTGGGCAAGATAATGCTACATGAAGTTTCCCTTTGTCAAAACAGCATAGCAGTTTAAAGAACATCAGTCAGCTGTGATGTCAACAAGTGTCATCAGTTAAATCTGTTAATCAAGGGTGATGCTACTTAAATGTTGGGTACGTTGTTAGAAAAGTTAAAGAATCAAACTCACCCAACATGGATAGTTTACAAGGCTGCAGAAGACATAGTCTTATCACATAAATAACAATAGTTTGAAAGAACACCAGAAGATGTATTGTGGATAAAAAGCACCAAAACAAAGTCACTACCTAGCTGCATTAATAGGGATTGCATTGGCACGGTGAAGTAGGAGTCACTTCTTTTTAGACAATAGTTGGTCAGCATGTCCACTGCTAATGTACTTTTATTTTTGCAAAAACTGAAAAAAAAAAAATATGAGGGAAGATTAGATGTACTCGGGGGAAAAAGATAAAAAAATGCTAAATAGCATTAAGGAGAGAGAGAGGTAAGGAAGACGAGATAGAGGAGGGAAGCACTATGAAATGGAAGTATCAAACAATATAGGAGGAAGGAGAAGAATTAGTGACACTGTTATATTTTACACATGAACCAATTGCAGTACATTAAATAACATTATTAATAAGAAGCAACCAATATCCTACGTATCCATCCATCATAGATATTGATACAGGACTGCAATAGAATTATTTTAACTAAGGTTTGCCTCAGCAAATTTATGAAATATTCAGTAAACAATACAAGTTATAGGATTACATTCGCTACCAGTTGGAGTTGCAGTTCAATACAATGAAAACATCTGCAAATGAATGCTGTGGAATACACCCTTCCTCTTATTTTCTTCCTATCACCTAACGTCTGACAAATAATAGCCTGGCTTACTGTGTTAGTCCTACATTAATTCCATAGCAAAATTGTTCAAAGCTTCATTCAAAACATATATAAAAATGTTAAGTAGTTCATATAGAGAAAACTCAGAAATGTCTTTGCAACCACCGAGAGGGAGAGAATAGATGGGAAGCCCAGTTAAAAAGTATTTCAGAACAGTTTTTAATATAACTGTAAGTGGAGACAACTCTCCATAGCACATTAGAAAAGAAGAAACAGGGGCTAGCTAAGATGTTAACCAGTTTCATCCACTAAATCTGTTAATCAAAGATGTCTGCTACTTAAAAGTTGAGTACGCTGCTAGAAGAGCAGAAGAATCGCACTAACCCAATTTAGACAGCTTACAAGGCTGCAGAGGGCACACTCCACTAATTAAATAAGGCATTATAGTAGATATCAACCAGTCTCACTGGAAACAGTTTGTAGCTAGTAGTTCAAGTGATAACTGTGCTTTGGGCAAAAGCCAAATTAAAATGCAGAATCAGACATAAAAGAAAATGTCTTATATCCTAACCAAATATTTTATACTTCTTAAATAATTGCAAAGATTCACAGTGATAAATATTCTAAGCTATTCTGTTTCACAGACATACCATGAAATGTGTTAAAACTGTAATCTTATTACTGTCCTACTTTTACCGATTTAAAAAATCAAACCAGCACCTCTAGTGGATTCATATGAATCTACTAGTTCAATATTTAAAAACAAAAGATGTTTTTCATCTGATAAGACCATATTAGCTAATGAAAGCTTAGCCCACAAACATATATAACTAAAGTCCAAGATTGTCTAATCTGGAGATATATGTAAGACATCTGACCTACAAAATTCCTTTTGCAAACTTCCTCTGGATGTCCTCAAGAGTGAACAGATATCTTTTATTATATATATATATATATATATATATATATATATATATATATATATATATATATTATATATACAAAGCAAAGAGTTGTATTCAATGGTAGGGTGTATATAATTTATACAAACTTTTTTATGAATTCCACAGATTAAGTTGAAATTCTTAAAATTCAGCCCTATTCTTCAAATTGATTTAGTTTTAATAAGTGTCCTGAATTTAAAATGATCACAAACTAAGATGCCTAAATCCTTACACTCAGCCAAAAGTTTTAACTCAATGAGTCCTGAGTTTATTATTGGAAAAACATTAGGCTATCCAAAATACAGGACTTTGCATTTATTCTTATTAATACTGAATCCATTTTATTAAAAACAAGATGCCACTGAGCTTAAATAAGAATTTAAGTTAACCAAATCTTTAGCAGATGTTACAACACTCCTAAACTTAATATGATCAGCATATTTAGCCATTCATGCAGTGGAAGATTTAGGTATAAAAGAAAAAAAAAACAATATTAAATAACATGGGTCTGAAAACAGAGCCCTGGGTAACCCCCTTCATACTTTGCCGAGCTTGTGATGAAATAATTAATTCTAGCCCTCTGAAATTTCTCCTGTAACCAGTTAGACACTCAACAAATAATGTATGGGTTTATCAACTTGTTGCACATAGCCACTATAATAATTTGATGTGAAACACTATCAAAGGCCTTTGAAAGATCCATATAAACCATAACTGCAGAAAAAAAAAACTCATTTAGTGCAAGAGTTACAGGATCATAGAAGTAGAAGTTTGTAAATTGCATATTAGGAGCTATCACTGAATCACCCAGTGACACAAATATTCTCCAGGAAGGGCTGACACAGACAAACTGGTACCAGAGCCATGGACTAAAGTTAAATGCCAAGAAATGCATAATAGTATCCTTTGGGAAGTCATCCACTACTGGTAACTATCATATTGACAGCATAGCCCTTAGAGCTGACCAAGTACTTAGGGACTTGTGGACACACTTAGAGAGTAATCTAGCCTTTGACCACCATGTGTCTATAGTAGTGAGGAAATCATTCTATGTTGTGCAACTTATAGCCAAAGGTATGGCATCTAGGTCCAAGGAAGTCATTGTTCCACTGTATTTGGCATTCATCAGACCTATTACTGAGTGCAATGCCCACTTTGGTATGAATCTAACCATGTGTATCCAACAACTGAAGCGTCCACAGAGGTTTCTCACTAAAGGAATAAAGGGTATAAGTAACATATCCTATGCAGACTGCCTCAAGGCTCTATCCCAGTATTCTGTCTCCTACAAACTGTCAAGGGGATATCTCTGCCTGCCATATAAAGCATTGTCAGACCCCACTCTGATGGACCTCCTGCATATCTGCAAAACAAACAGTACCAGACTTACCTGTTCTAAAGACTTAAACCTTGCCTGTGATATAAAAAAGACCTGCAGTAGAGACAGGTATGTATCCCAGAGACTACCCCTTCTCTGGAACAGGCTCCCCATCCATGTGAAGCAGAGTTCCTCCCTAACGCAATTCAAGAGTAACTTGGATAATTGGATGGGAAACAGAAAATGAATCCATGGTTTGTTACCTATGTCTCTAATGGACACATGTCACCTCTAAATAGTTCATCTCTCAGGCTCCTGCTTGTAAACGTTTTACCTCCCATGCCCTGCTTACAGTTATCAAGGGTATCAGAACTTGTCAGAGATTTGGGATGCATGGCTAGACTTAAAAAGGCCTTTGAGGTTGTTAGCCTAGTAAACACCTATGGACCTATAAACCTATGAATTGTTTTTTCACTACTGTGTTGCTGATATTTATTGTGAACATTTATAACAGATCCAGGCTTTGTTGTACCGTAGGACATGTGCATCATCAGGAGGAAGCCTCTAAGTGTGACCAGATGTTCTATAATTTCAGTGGCAGCTGCAATACAGCAAATCATACTGTCTTATGATGTATGGAGTTAACAATGAAGACCCAAAGGAAATGATAAGAAAGGCAACATATGAATGGCTTTTCTGTGAGGAGTGACAGTGATTTTGCACACCACTGCCTGCAAAAGTACATTATGCAAAAAAGTTTTTTTGCAAGATTAAAACAGTGTGATGTCATAGTTAGAAAACAAAAAGAAAGAGACACAGTATTAGAATAATTACTTAGTTATTTTGAATAAAGGAAGACAATTTCCTCTGTACCTGTTCTATTTTTCCTGCACTCTGTTAGCCCAGCTACACGAACTTTTGAGACTATGTTAAATCAGTGCATAAACATTGTCTCAAGTACAGAAAAAAAAACATGTAAAAATGGAGTCAAGCAGTGATGTATTCAACATTTAATCTAAGGGAAGGCCACAAATCCTTGACAGTGATTGAACATGTTTTGACCAAAAACATCTTTACATTTGCTAGTGTCGGAAGTTATTGTTTATTTTATTTATAGATCTTAGCAGATTGCTGTTCAAGCTGCTTGAAGATAGACAGCAGTAAGCATTTTAAGTGCAGTCTAGGTTTAGCTTTCATGATGCATTTCCTTTCAAACATGCTTTTTGTAACAAGAGAAAGTATGTCAGCATTTGATGAATTCTTTTCGTAAACCTTTATCTCGACAGTGTATAATTTAGATCAGAGCCTGCTGGCAGTTTAAAAACAATTGGTCCATGCTCTTTAAGAAAGCATGTAACTATTGAGAAAGATGTTCCATAATTAGTATTACCAAATGTCTTTTTCTGAATTTGAGTTTACAAACAAGGCAGTAAAGCTAAATCATTTCTTTCAACTTACAACTAGTAAAACAAAGGGCCTGTATAATGGTTTGCATCTTTAGAGGTTTAAACACAATATAAACTTTAATTTATTTTGGCAGATGAGATCTTCCATGACCTGTATCCTCTACATCTGTGCTAGAAAACAAAGAATGCCTGCCTGAGGACAGTTTCTTACTGGAAGGAAGTTAGTGACTGGGTCATTGCAACTCTGTGCTGTTTTATTGATTATGGCTTTTATTTTGTCTGTCCTTTAATGTGCAGCTTGTATTTGTATTTTAATTTTGATAACATAGTTCTTGCTATTATATGTTATTGCCACTCTATTTGCATTTTTTCTAAGCAGATTTGAAATTAAAAGCTTATCTATAAGTCAGGCACAAAGATAATTAATACAGGAAAATGAAAACCAAACAGTAGCCATAAACAATACCTCAGAGGCTCTTGTTAGTTTGTCTTGCTTCAGGCAGATGTTTTCCAATTGCTGCTCTGTTCACATAATTGTATTCATGCCTTAGGCTTCCAACCTAGTTACTCAGGTTGTGCTTACTCAAGTAAAAATACATTAGTCTGTAATTCTGCTAAGACTAGTAAGTAAAAGCTTAGCCTTTACAACATGTTCAATAATGCTAACAACAAATAGCAAAATCTTAAAATAAAAACTAGTAACCCAACTTCTGACGTTTTTGTGGGGGAGATGAATGACTCCCTGCACATTTAAACATATATTCTAACTCTGAGGTTGCACAATGTCAGAATAATGAATTCCAAAATATTTTTAATAAAAGCCAGACTTAACTTTGTATTTTGAGCTTCTATTATCCTTTGAGAACAATCTGTGCAATCCTTGCCAAGTAATAATTGTTAGATAGTTGATAGAAGTGGTTAAGCCTTGGCTCACATAGGGATGGCACAAAATCATTCACAGATTCTTTAGCAACCTTGACTTTGTTACACATTACTGTTTTTTCTTCCTGTCTCCTCTTTTAAGATGCAATAATTCCTGGTTACTTTTTGCCCAGGCAATAATGGAACCATTTTGATACTGGATACATAACCTATTTTAAGACTTAAACTGGAAAAAATAACACTATGGATACCAACAAGTGTTACACTAGTGAGTGGTTTGGATAGCTGCATAATGATCAGATGGATTCTATATATTTAATTTATAAAATTCTACCTTATATTCAAGTTTGCAGCAGTTTGCTTCTAGATGTATACAGTTCTGGACAAAAAGCAGTCAGCAAATGAAGGAAGACAGTATTTTAGCTTTTGAGCAGC
This sequence comes from Protopterus annectens, assembly GCF_019279795.1. Lineage (NCBI taxonomy): Eukaryota > Metazoa > Chordata > Ceratodontiformes > Protopteridae > Protopterus > Protopterus annectens. The sequence continues at coordinate 1,607,143,914 of NC_056739.1, forward strand.
CTAAACTATAATTTACCTCTCAACAGCTAAATGTCAGCATACAGACCTCCTTTGACATTTTGGGGGTATTTAAAAACTTTGTTCAACAGGGTGCTAATACCTGATGCTCTCACAAGATATGCATCCAGACTATAGTTTCCACAAGCCACTATCACAAAAAGTACATTAACAAGAATGAAATAATTTGAGTTATAATAATAAAATACTGTATACTGAGAAGCTGCATTACATATCACAGTCCAGAGTCTGTTGGCTCTGTGTTATTAAAGTGTCCCACTCTCATATACTTTCATCTGAATACATTTTCAAGTGGGGCAGAGCTTGTCATTATAAATTAAGCAGCTATTTTCTGTGGCTATAGTACTAGTTTAATTTTAAAATATTTTTTGATCTCCTACTAAATCATATATAGTGTTAACAGAACCTTCTCTTCCTGTCTTTATTTGTATAAGATTTATTCTCTTGAGATTCTCTGTGAAATTCATAGGTTCATAGGTAGGTACTAGGCTATTGGCCCTAGGGCCTATATAAGCCTAGCCAAAAAATGTACCCTGGCTTTCGCCACCCAAGAAAATTATTTTCCTGTGCCCCTGTCGAGCAGAGCCACAGAAGTGATCCCCAGGGTGAATTTCCCATTTCCCATCCAATCATCAAGATTTTTCTTGAAGAGTGCTAATGAGGAGCTCTGTTTGACATAGATAGGTAGTCTGTTCCAGAGTATGGGAAGTCTCTGGGCAGGAATCTATCCCTCCAGCATGTTCTGTTTATTGTGGTGACAAGGTTTAGGTTCCTAGAGCGTGTAGCTCGGAGGGATTGGGATTTCTTTAAGTGGAGCATGTCCAACAGCTCTGGGTTTGACATAGCTTTGTATGTTAGGCAGAGATCGCCCCTGAGTAGGCGATATGCGATGGAGTAAAGCTGTAGTTTTTTGAGACGGTCTGCGTAGGTCATCTGTTTGAGCCAGTAATCCTCTTTATGAGGTATTTCTGTGGTCTTTCCAGTTGTTGTAGATGTCTTGTGAGGTACATACCAAAAGGGGCATTGTACTCTATAATGGGTCTAATGAGTGATGAGTAGAGGGGAACAATAACCTCTTTTTTTCTGGATGAAAATCCTTTTGTGGTGAGATGAGCCAAGTAGAAGGATTTCCTGACCACTGTGGCGATGTGATTATCAAAGGAGAGACTACTGTCCACCTGTGTCCCAAGGTCTCTTATCACATTTTCAGCATTAAGCAGACTACCAGCTATGCGGTAGTTCATGGGTACAGAGTTTTTACCAAAGGGGATGACAATACACTTTTTGGCATTGAGCTTCAGGCCATGGCTTTGACACCAGGTATCTGTCTCAGTGAGGCCCTTTTGTAGTTTGTCCACATTGTTAGGAGTTTTGATTATGGCACCTAGTTTGCAGTCATCTGCAAACTTTGTTAGCCAAAGACCTTCTGTGTTAGCCTGTACTTCAGAGAAGTAGATACCAAACAGGAGAGGACCCAGGACTGAACCCTGTGGTACTCCACTTGTCACTGGTGTGAAGTCGGATTTGGAATCCGCTACTTTCATAGTGTGGGTTCTGTTCATGAGCCAGTTGGCAACCCATCTTGTGACATAGGGATTTATACCTAGCTTAGTGAGCTTATCTATAATTCCAGAGTGGGGGATGGTGTCGAAAGCCTTGGTGAGATCTAGATAAGCTGTGTGAACCATTTTACCTTCATCTATAGCTTTGGTGACTGCTTCAAAGAAGTCAATCAGGTTTAGAAGACATGATCTGCCTTTTACAAATCCAAACTGGGTAGGGTCCAGAGTTTGGAGATTACCAATGTCTTTGTTTATGAGTTCCATGATGATATGTTCCATGGCCTTGCAGACCAGACTCGTCAGGCTAATGGGGTGGTAGTTCCCGGGGTCCGTCGTGGCTCCACCTTTGTGGAGTGAGATAACCATCGCAGTGCACCATTCAGTGGGTACAAAGCCTGAGGTGAGGCTATGATTGAACATGGTACTTAGGTAGGGTGCCAGTTCATTCTGTAGTTTGTGTAGAACGCAGCCTGGGATATTGTCAGGTCCCATGGATGATGTGTTCTTGGCTTTGGAGAGTGTGTTTTTTACCTGTGCAGCCGTGATTATAGGAACTTTGGATTCTTCCGGTATAGAGATGGGCCCTCTAGGGAGTGAGAGGGAGGTAAAGTTAGCACTGAACCTATCTGCTAGGATGTTGGCAATATCAGTTGGTTCTGTATATTTAGCGCCATTGTGCTGTAACTCAGAGCAGATCTGAGTGTTCCCATTGAGAATCTTGACATAGCTATAGAATGCTTTGTGGTTGTCTTTAGAGTCAGTGGCAATTTTGTTTTCGTAACTAGCTTTGGAGGATTTTATGAGGGATCTCAGCTTCTTACTGAGGTTGACCAGGGAGTTCCTCCAGTCATGGGATTTTACTCTTTTTTGCAACAGTTTCTTTCTTCTGTTGTAGAGTTTGTTTATGGCAGAGGACCACCAAATTGGCTTCCTTTTTTGGAGGATAACATCTTGGTTCTATTAGGGATAGCATGATCCATGCACTCGTGTAAGTGCTTATAAAGTGCATTTGTTTAGGATTCAGCAGTCATACCTCTATTGTCCATCTGCATGGGTGTCGTGAAGTTTGCCACTTCTGTCTTAAGAAGTGTGAAGTTGGCTTTGGAGAAGTTTTTTACAATGGTTTCCCTAATTGGGGGTGGGGGTGGGATGTAGATGTCCAGGCTGATTAGCTTGTGGTCGGATCTGACCAACGAGGAATTGACCTCTGGTGTGGAACACCAGTTTCCCATGTTGGTAATGACCAGGTCTGGGATATTGCTGCCCCTGGTGGGGGTGTGAATAAGTTGATCCAAGGCATTGGAATTTATGAATTCTAGAAAACATTGAGCAAAAGAGTTGGTACATGAGTAGTTTTCCCAGTTAATGGTGGGGTAGTTGAAATCGCCCATTATTAGGGTGTTGGGTTGTACCCTAATACTTTCCAGTGTATCAAGAAATGAGGAGTGGGAATTCTGAGGCATGGTGGTGGGTCTGTAGCAAGCTACAATTTGAAATCCGGTCTTGCCCAGAGTTAGTTGCACTTGGATAATCTCGGATTCATTATGCTGTGCAACTAGCCTGGAGGTGTGGATATCCTTAATGAATATGGACACGCCTCCACCTTTATTGCTTCGTTCTGGGTTAGGTGGCCGAAAGGTGTGGTATGAATTGTAGCCTGGTAATGTAGGGGTGCTCTCTGGAGCTTTGAACCAGGTCTCTGTCACTGCACAGATGTCAGTGTTCTCCATTTTAAGGAGTGCCTCGAGTGAGTGCATCTTGAGGTTTAGACTTCTAGCACTGGGTAGCATTACCCTCAGATTTTGCTTGCTTACATCTGTTATGGTGGTGACTTTGTCATTTCAATTTTGCCTAAAAAAGGCACTATAGGGGTGGCAAGAGCCTTAGCCAGTATCTGGAATCCTAATGGCAACAGGTGCAGGCCATCTCTGGCAAAGCATTGTGGTCTGTCGATCATGTAGTCCCAGGCAGACAAATACTGGATCCCCTTAGAATGACACCAGAAGCTTAGCCAATTGCTGAAGTCAATCATTTTGTCTTTGTACTGTGGTATCATTCTGATTGATGGCAGGATGCTACTCAGGGTTAGGGTCATACCTGCCTGGGATACAAGATCGGAGAGCTCCTCCATGTCTCTTTTCATGTAGTCCAGGGAGGTACATCTCAGGTCATTCACACCAACATGGACAATGACAGTGTCATATTTGTACTTATTGTGGAGTGACCTGAGTGCATGCGTTATGTGGCAGATCCTGGCACCTGACAGGCAGCTGACAGTAACTTTCTCCTTGTTTAGTCTAGTGAGTAGAACATCAGTGTGCCTGACTATAGAGTCACCTATGACTAGAGTGTTGGGTACGTTGTTATGCCTTATGGGCTGTGGTTGAGTGGCACACTGAGTTTGTGGGCTATGTGTCATTTGGGTTGTGTTGGGGGGTGGAGTTTGCTTGCGTTTATGCTTTGGATGTCCCTGATGCTAGGCAGGTTTTTATTGAGAGCGTCCGCGAATGTAGGTGTGTGTTTTGTGTTTTTATGTGTGTGTTTTGGTGGTGTAGGTTTTGAGGGACTATGTGATGAGTGTGGTGTGGTGCAAGTGTTTACCTTCTCCTCTTGACTGTCTAGTCCAGTCTTGAGTGAAGAGAGTTTTGCTTCCAGTTTGGCTATATAAGTGCATCTCTCACAGGTTGTAGTGTTGGGTGGTAGGAGGCGAGGGTTGTCTGTGTACATGAGGCAATTGCTGCATTGCCCCAAGATGCCCAGATTCATCAGGTAGACAGGAGAAATCACTGGGAGCTGACCCTTAGACATGCCTGGATAAGTGCTTATTTATTAAGTACTAAAAACTGCTTTCCTCTAGACAAGTGATTAAAGTTGTGTGCTGTAGTAATTTGCTTGGACGCTTTCTGTCTTCCTGGCCTTAATACTAACTGCAACATTGCCCCAGTACTTAAATTAAAAAGTTACTTCAGGTAAAACCTGTTGGTTACTATACAGTCATCCACGACTATAGGTCTGACCTGGGTACCAGTCAGCAGCTATTTGATGACTTGGCAGTTTTGTGTGTTTTGTAGCACCTTGAACTCACATACTGGGTTTAGCTAGCTGACTTGACTTTCGACCATTCAGGGTTTGGCTTAACCTAATAGTCAGGTTTTTTACACTAGTTCTAGTTGTCCCATTAGGAAGATACAATTGATATTTACGTGCAGAATCTTTTAGGACGCATGCACTTTCGCAGGGCAATGGATAGCTTTTACCTAGTCCTGCATGGCTATAACACAAACAAAATGATTTAAATCAAGCCTGGATTGAGCAAATATGGGCTGTACATATACTTTACATATGGTATACTGTTTTCAATGTCCCCATGAGTATCTGAATACATTTTCGACAGATCCATTTACACATTCTGCATGGTAGTTTGTTGTAAATAGTAATGATAACTGTTTACTGTCATCCACATTATAGTTAAGTCGCTGAGATTTTATTCATACAAGTGAATTTATCTTTTGTTGTTGTTTGTTATTTTTAAAAATGATTTTAAATGTTGGATGTTTTTAAGTATCAAGCACTTTGTAAGTGTTTTTAAATACAACTTGTCGGTAACAGGAAACAGGAATATGTCATTTCCTGATTCAGTATTTTTAAATGGAGTGTTTTTTGTTTAATTTGTTTCTCTGAAGAAGCTGCAGTGGTCTGTGGCGAAAACGCTCTTTTGGTTTGTTCAAAATAAAAGCGTTAAGAAGCTTTCTGACTCGGTGGCGTTTCTGTCTGCAAACAAGGTTCCTCGTTGTGTACGTTTTGGTTTGACTGGTTTGAAAGTAGTCTTTGTAATTTGCAGCTTATTTAGTGCTTACAATGAGTTCTGAACAAGTGCTGAGTCCAAAGAAACAGATTTGAGTACTGAAACTAGAAAACTGGCTAGTTATAAGAAACAAAACTAAGCTAGAAGGCTTCCCTCCAACACAAAAGGGCTTGGGAGCTCAGAAGCCTACAAACAGTCTAGACAACGTAACAGGAAAGGCAGGAAACAAGCTTAAATTTTTTTTGTTTTTTTTTTTTGGTTTTTTTTGTTCTCTTTCCCAGATGCTATCTTTGTACACAGTAGGAGTGCCTAAAATCAGAATATGATCTCACTGCACTCAGTTGAGTGAGCAAATGAGATGGGCCCAGAAGGAGTATCCAAACACAAATTTACAAGAGGGGTGGGCAGTTTCAAAGCCACTAAGATTAACACCAAAACAGAAACAGGAAGGTTGGGTGGGAAAACTAACTGAAGAACAGAGTCAAAACTTCCAAAACTTTATGACTGAAGTACTGATGATCATGGGAATGCCAGAGAACCACCCACTATTAGACATTGAAGAGAAGTTGGATGGGTTAAGTTTGATTAACTCAAACAATTCAGGAGACTGTCTCAATGAAAACAGAAATACCTTCAATAAGAAAAGTCTTAGATATTATCTTAGTTGTACTTGCCTTTGTTGAGTCAGCTCTCAGATTGATAGGCATCTCTGTGCAGTAATGCCAGGTGGTCTTCATAGGGCATCATGCAATTCCTTGTGGCAAAACCTGAAGATTTAAAAAAAATCACCAGAAGACAAACAAAGACTATTGAGCCTGAAAGAGAAATCTGAGAGAGATGGTATAGTTAAATTTCAACAAGATTATCTTCTGAAACTTTGAGGATTTAATTTTACTGGCCTTGTTATAGAAAAGGTACATAAGGTATTGAAACTTACAAGAAATTGAGACCTGAATACATGTCAAATTGTATTTAAGCTTTCTAGCTTCCAAGGCAGGAATTTTATTTTACAGACAGCCAAATAACGGTGACAATTCAGCCTTGTTGGACAACACAGATTTTTCCAGGACTTCACCATCACCAATACACTGAAAATGAGTACAATTTTCATTGAAATAAGGAAGATTTGCCACAGCAATGATATTTTTCACAGCTATGATATCCTGCCAAACTGAGAATCAGGTGGGCTGGCAGTAATAAATATGTCTTGCCTCCCAAGACAGCTGATGACTTTCTTGCAGATCATTAACCTTTTTGACAAAGTATTAATTTCCATAGTGTCCTATTAGCACTTCTGTCTTTCCATAATAGTGGCATGCTCAAAAGTCTGCACACTTCCTGCCAAGTTTTCAGCTGTTTTGGCAAATGACTCTAACTTGATCTACACTTCTGTATTCAATAACAAATTTCTGGACCCTTCTATACAAAGCTTGGGAGATTGCTTAAGGAAGACTCTAATTAAGTAACTACTACTATGAACATTCTCATAGAAAATACATCTGACTGTTTCCTAACTGAGACAGAAGGGGACATGGACCTTCAGCAAGAGATTGGTATGTCATACCAGGTAAATATTTCCAGCATGCTGTCCATGGAAATTGGTACCCAGAAGTTCCTACAATCCAAGAAAAAGTAAAACTTAATAAAGTGAAGCAGCTGTCTACATGACTTTTCCTCAGAGAAGTCTTTGCCTACTTTGATGTTTATGCTCTAAAGGCTTTCGCTTGATATTTGGGTTTTCGAGTGCCTGGTACAGTCTAGAAAACTGTTGATATTGATTTGAACATCAATCTGGGACTCCCAGCTGCATGTATCTATTGCAAACTATTCCAGTCTGTATTTATCTAGATTGGGGTTGGCATAATGGTTAAGTCATTTACCACATAAACAGAAGCTACAGAGTTTGATTCACATATTTAAAGGGAGATTGGCTAAGCTGAAAATGCCCTGCAAGGGCATCTAGTCTAGTATTTATTTCACCTAATGCATCAAAGGTCCCGGGCTCGAAACTGGGCAAAAAAGTTTGGCATAGTTAGTGTAAAACTTGTTCTTTATTTAATCATATATAAGCCTCATGTTTGCATGAACCTTGGCTCATTTATCGAGAGCTGCTCATCATTTGGTTAGGATACCAGAGATTTTGAGAGATTTTGCAAACATCTAAAGCCATCCTTTGCAAGACAAATGAAATTAAGTATCATTTTGCACCTGCTTTAATTGTTTTCATTATGCTGTGAAAGACTTCTGTGTTATTTATTGTTTTCTGCACTTCTTCAAAGTTTAAAAGTTCTGCATTTAAATACATTGTATACAGATTTCCATACCAGATCGGTCAAGGCCTGGGTAAACAATGGCCGCCACCAATACTGTTAACCAACAGGGTGTTGATGGAAATTGGGCTACTGTTGGCCGAAGGAGGAGGTGAAGAAGAGGGGGAAGGTATGCTCGAAGCCAGCAAGAGAGGAGGAAGGTTAGGAGTGTGATAGTGAGGGTAGGAACTTTGAATGTTGGCAGTATGACTGGTATGGGGACAGAGCTCGCTGATATGATGGAGAGAAAGAAGGTTGATATATTGTGCATACAAGAGACCATATGGAAGGGGAGTAAGGCCAGGTGTATTGGAGGTGGGTTCAAATTGTTCTGTCATGGTGTAGAAGAGAGGAGAAATACTGTAGGGGTTATCCTGAATGAACAGTATGCCAAGAGTGCTTTGAAGGTGAAAAGAGTGTTGGATAGAGTGATGTTAAATTAAGCTGGAAATTGATGGCATGATGATGAATGTTGTTAGTGCATATGCTCTGCAAGCTTGGTGCATGATGGATAAGAAAGAAAAAATTTGGAGTGAGTTGGATGAAGTGGTAGTGAGTGTACCCAAAGATGAGAGAGTGGTGATTGGAGCAGATTTCAATGGGCATGTTGGTGAAGGGAACAGAGGGGATGAGGAAGTGATGGGTATGTATGGTGTTAAGGAGAGGAATGCAGAAGGTCAGATGGTAGTGGATTTTCTGAAAGAATGGACATGGCTGAGGTGAATACGTATTTTAAGAAGAAGGTGGAGCATAGAGTGACATACATGAGTGTAGAAAGATGCACACAGGTGGATTATATGCAAAAGGGCTAGTTTGAATTAGATTGGAGACTGTAAAGTGGTGTCAGGGGAAAGCGTAACTAGGCAGCATAGGATGGTGGTCTGTAGGATGACACTGGTGATCAAGAAGAAGTGGATGAATGTGAGGGCAGTGCCAAGGATCAAATGGTGAAAGTTAAAAAAGGGTGATTGTGAGGTAGAGTTCAGGTGACAGTAACAGTTCAGACAGGCACTGGGTGGCAGTGAAGAGTTACCAAATAGCTGTGTAACTACAGCAGAGCTGGTAAGGAAGACAGCTGGAAATGTGCTTGGTGTGACATCTGGAAAGAGGAAGGAGGACAAGGAGACCTGGTGGTGGAATGAGGAAGTACAGGAGAGTATACAGAATAAGAGGTTGGCAAAGAAGAAGTGGGATTGTCAGAGAGATGAAGAAAGTAGACAGGAGTATAAGGAGTATAACAAAGAGAGAGGTGGCAAAAGCTAAGAATAAGGCGTATGAAGAGTTGTATGAAAGGTTGGACACAAAGGATGGGGAAAAGGACCTGTACTGATTGGCTAGACAGAAGGACCAAGCTGGGAAAGATGTGCAGCAGTTAAAGGTGATAAAGGATAATGAGGGAAATATACTCACAAGTGAGGAGAGTGTGTTGAGCAGATGGAAAGAGCACTTTGAGGGGCTGATAAATGAAGAGAATGATAGAGAGAGAAGGTTGGATGATGTGGGGATAGTGAATCAGGAAGTGCAACGGATTAGCAAGGAGAAAGTAAGGACAGCTATGAAGAGGATGAAGAATGGAAATACTGTTGATCAAGATGACATACCTGTGGAAGCATGGAGGTGTTTAGGAGAGTTGGCAGTGGAGTTTTTAACCAGATTGTTTAATAAAATCTTAGAAAGTTTGAGGATGCCATTTAGCAGTGCAGAAGAAGTGTTTTGGTACTGATTTTTAAGAATAAGGGTAATGTTCAGAGCTGTAGTAACTACAGAGGGATAAAATCGATCAGTTGCAGCATGAAGTTACGGGAAAGAGTAGTTGAAGCTAGGTTAAGAAGGGAGGTTAGGATTAGTGAGCAGCAGTATGGTTTCATGCCAGAAAAGAGCACTACAGATGTGCTGTATGCTCTGAGGGTGTTGATAGAGAAGTATAGAGAAGGTCAGAAGGAGTTACATTGTATATTTGTGGAATTAGAAAAAACATATGACAGGGTGGCTAGCGAGGAGTTGTGATATTGTATGAGGAAGTCAGGAGTGGCAGAGAGGTATGTAAGAGTGATACAAAATATGTATGAGGGTAGTATGACAGTGGTGAGGTCTGCAGTAAGAGTGAGAGATGCATTTAAGGTGGAGGTGGGATTATATCAAGGATCAGCTCTGAGCCCTTTTTTATTTGCAGTGGTGATGGACAGGTTAACAGATGAGATCAGACAGGAGTCCCCGTGGATTATGATGTTTGCCGATGACATTGTGATCTGTAGTGAGAGTATGGAGCAGGTTGATGAGACCCTGGAGAGGTGGATATATGCTCTAGAGAGGAGAGGAATGAAGGTCAGTAGGACTAAGACAGAATATATGTGTGTGTGAAAGAGAGGGTGAGGATGCAGGGAGTAGAGTTAGTGAAGGTGGATGAATTTAAATACTTGGGATCAACAGTTCAGAGTAATGGTGAATGTGGAAGGGAGGTGAAGAAAGGAGTACAGGCAGGGTGGAATGGGTGGAGAAGAGTGTCAGGAGTGATTTGTGACAAACAGGCACCAGTAAGAGTGAAAGGGAAGGCCTACAAGAGGGTAGTGAGACCAGCTATGTTATATGGGTTGGAGACAGTGGCATTGACAAAAAGGAAGGAGTCAGAGCTGGAGTTAGCAGAGTTAAAGATGTTAGGATTTGCATTGGGTGTGTTGAGGATGGACAGGATTAGGAATCAGTATATTAGAGGGTCAGCTCAGGTTGGAAGGTTTGGAGACAAAGCCAGAGAGTCAAGATTATGTTGGTTTGGACATGTGCTGAGGAGGGATGCTGGGTATATTGGGAAAAAGATGCTAAGGCTGGAGCTGCCAGGTAAGAGGAAAAGAGGAAGGCCTAAGATAAGGTTTATGGATGTGGTAAAAGAGGATATGCTGGTGGTTGGTGTGACAGAGCAAGATGCTGAGCACAGGAAGAAATGGAAACAGGTGATCCACTGTGGTAACCCCTGATGGGAACAGCCAAAAGAAGAAGAAGCAGTATCCAGTGATTTTTTTGGTAGAATTAGGCATCTTTTTATGGTTCCATAATACTTGGGCTCCAAACCAGTAATCTTAAAGGTCAGACACTCCACTCTTGTGGCAGGAGAGGGCTGGTTTCACCTATCTGAGCTGAGAACTGCTGGTGGAAAGCTCACTTTGTGTTTACTTAGTTACTGTAAAACTTGCTTTGTACACAATCACCACAGGATGAAATTTCCCTTTAAAAACTAACTCAGAACTTTACCTCAGTTCAGCACTACTCATGGGTCAGCTAGTTTTGTGCAGTATAAATGCATTTAGTTAAGGCTGTTTAGGTCTATATTATACTATTACAGCACCCAGGACTATTGCTGTTCAAAAAGAATCTGGTTTGGGAGCTGGGCATCTTCACTGAATAGGTTAACTGTAGATTACAGCAAATCGCACCAGTTATCTTAAAGGTCACAGTCTGTACTCTTGTGGCAGGAGAGGGCAAAAGTAACCAAATATTAACACTATGGAACAGCATTCCACACTACAAACTGTTCCTACACCAACAATTGGAAAGCTATTTAGTAAACTAAAACCAACAACCCCCTCAGCCGATAAACTACCGGCTGAATACTTAAAAATAGCTATTGAGGCAATTGCATATCCAGTAGCAATACTTGTAAACCACTCTATTAAAGAAAACCTAGTCCCCCAAGTCTGGAAAATAAGATACATTACTCCACTATATAAAGGGGGTAACTCCAAAGAATTCACCATTTGCCGCCAATTGCTATTTTATCTCCCCTCTCCAAAATCCTTGACAGGTGCATCCATACTCAAATCATGACTCACCTTAACTCCTATAATCTACCTACTACAACCCAAGATGGTTTTAGACCTTCCCACAGCACTAATACCACCCTTATATCATTTACCCAAACAGTAAGCACCCATAGAAACAACAGAAAATTCCTCTCAGCTATCTTTCTTGATCTCTCCAAAGCATTTGACATGGTCAGTTATGGCAAACTCATCAACACTCTTTCAGAACTAAATCTTAGCTACCTCACTATCTCCTGGTTCAGAAACTATTTATCAGACAGACAGCATGCTGTTAGATGGCATTTAGAACTCTCACCTCTGCTACCTGTTTCACTAGGAGTCCTGCAGGGTTCCATCCTTGGACCTCTGCTGTTTTCTTTATTTACCAACAAACTTCATACAGTCATCCTACAGGCTTCAGTCATCCAATATGCAGATGACTCTAAACGTATCTGCATCTCTTCTTTCCTCCATGAACTGCAACAATTAACTCAAGCCTCCTTTCACTCTGTAGAAAACTGGCTTACAGACTCGCAACTAATTAAATACCAGCAAAACTAAACTCCTTATCTTTTCACCCACACAGTACTCAACACATAGCCCAGCAATTAACTTCACCTCTTCTAACAGTACAGTCATATCTTCAGTTAACCACACCAAACTGCTGGGAGTAGAAACTGACAGCAACATGAAATTCGACATACATATATCCCTAATTATTAAAAAAGTACAGAAAAAGCTAGGTCTCTTATATAGGAAAAAACAAGTCCTAACAGCATTACAGCCACTATAGCTTGTACTCATCTTATCTCTACCCTGCTCTATGCTTCCCCTATACTCACCAACGTTAGAAAATCAGACTTATCCAAGATGTGAGCCTGCTACAATAAAATAGCCAAATTCATAACTAATTCTCCTTTTAGAATACATCACTGCATTCCTCTCAAACAGCTTTCCTGGCAAGAACTTCCCTATCTCCTACTATATAATCAACTCACACTAGCCCACAACGTGCTGTATTACCCTGAAAAAAACATTCCCTTCAAAATATACTATACCTTTGCACCAAAACAAGAGTCCTGAGATCCAACCACAAACCTCTACTACAAGTGTCTAAAGCCAATAACTCTGCAGGTGAATCCTGCTGCAGCGATATAATTGCTAGACAGTGGAACATACTCCGCCCAGTATCGTACCCATAGCTTCCTGTACCTCCTTCAAAACAGCCATAAAATCACACCTGCTAAATTCCCTTCTCTGTAACTGCGATGCCCCTGGATAATTATTGAAACCCTTGCTTTTCTTCCTCTAATTCCTCTCCACCAGCACTTTCTTCAAATCCTGTCGCTGCTCACTTCCTCATCAATCCTTCTAACTCTTTCCCTCCTCCTCCTCCCTTACATCTCCTCCTTTCACTACTTCTCCAAAATCTGCTAATCAAGTCAACCAATTTCCTTTTCAAACTTTGACTCCTAATGAGCTGAGCATAAATTGTAAGTTATGAACACTGCTTTATACTGACACTACAGCATATAAAATATATAATACTCAGCTAATACCTCACATAGCTCATATTTTACTACCTGACTACTGAGATATACTTTAATCCCAAGTGATGTTGACCAGTCGTCTACTGCCAAGGAATTTGTCAGTGTATTTGTCAATGCTTGTAACAGTTTTAAATATTTGTCAATGTGTGTAACATATTCTATATATTGTTGTATGTGGAGATTTTCTCCCAGCTCTCTGCTGAAAAAGGACCCGTGTCCAGTCAGACTTTCCTGGTAAACAAATGTAAAATAAAATAAAATAAAATAAAATCTCACCAATCCCTCATCCAGTTACAAACACCCTCCACTCCTATCCCTTGAAAGTACACATTAGGACCTGCAGCCATGGCTAAGCACTTTCCTGCTATCTCTGCATCATTAATTCTCAGACAGACAAATACAGTATGTGAAAAATGTAGTTACACTTTGGCACTGGTGGCCAGACTCTCACATACCGACACAAAAAGCAACAGTTTGTCAGTGACACATGCACACCAATTACTGCACTCACAGAGGACCAGACACATAGACCTACATATGCAGATGTGCTCACTTATAATTTACACAAACCTCAAAGGCCTCTCTGGCAAAGTCCTCAGAAACTCCACATGCATGCAAACAAGACAATTTCCATCACAACATATAAAGCCACATCTTATTGTGTGTCAACTACCAATCCCAGAAACTGAAACACCCCACAACTCAATATTTTGGCCATAGAAAACTCAATTGCGAGACAGTCTGATGTCCATCTTACCAGGCTAGATAAGGAGAAGATTACAGTTTGTTACATGTCAAAAGCCAGGACCCAACAGATCATGTAAGCACTCACATCACTTATCCTTAAGTACCAGTACATTTTTGTGACTCTGTCATAGTCCATGTAGGCATGAATGACCTGAGACATACCTCCTTGAACTATATGAAGAGATACATGATTGAGTTCTCAGAATGCATGTCATAAGCAGGTATGAGCCTAGTATTGATCAGCATTCTACCATCTCCAAGGATGATGCCACAAAACCAAAAGAAAATGATTGACTTTAACAATTGACTTATCTACTGATATCATTCTAAAGGTGTCCAATACTTGTCAGCTTGGGAGGACATAGTTGACAGGCCATGCTGCTTTGCCAGGAATGGTCTTTACAAGTCATCACTGTGGATATGGGCCAAAACATTATGCACGCCTATAGTGCTTTTTTTAGGCATTGCCAAATAGATAAACCTTCCAACATAGCAAAAGCTACTCAAAACAAGTTAAATGTATTAGTGCTCAATGTTAGGAGACTCAGCAATAAACTGTACTCCCTATAAGTGCTCCTCAGCCTGGAGAATAATGACTTCTGTGCAGTTACTGAAACATGGCTCAAAGCCATGGAAAGCATTCCAGCTGTGCATGGCTATAATGCCTTTCATGTGTTCCAACCACAAACTGAGCATGAAAGAGCAAAAGACAGAAGTGTATCTATTTGCATAAAGGATAAGCACATGTTAAGGCTTTTTCATGCTTCAGTTACTCCATGTTCAGCTAAAAGTGGAAATGTCCATTGCCAAATTCTTCCTAGCTGTAGGTCCCCTATCATGAACCAGGAAACCCATAAACCACACCTGAAGTTACTAGAATCACTCACCATTGAGCCATTACTGTTTTTCTGTGTGATTTTAACTACCTCTACATTAACTGGGAGGCATACAAGGCCACGAATTTGCAGGCCCAAAGATTTTTTGATATTGCAAACTCAAATGGTCCAGAAAAGCTAGCCTGCACACCCTCTAGGGGTACAAATATCCTAGATCTGGTACTCAAAAATATGAGTGAGCATTACACCCTCCCCCAAATGTGATGTTTCACTGGTACTTGAAATAAAGGTAAAACTACACTCCCCCGAACTCCAAAAACTTTAAGAACTTTTCTAAGATAAAGTACCTCCTATTAAGTGATGGCATAGCCAGTTTCCAAGCTCCCCCAAACCCAGAAAACACAGAAGACTATGCAGAGCCATACACAAAAGACATATGCAATCATATAAACAACTGCATAGAAATGGCAGTACCAGACGAAAATAAACCCATGTCAAACCACAAAAACAAGCCACCCTGATGGAACCCTGGTATTAATAGGCTGTACAATAAAAGAAATAAAATCTTGTTGAGAACTAAGAGGGAATGTGCACAAGAGAACAAAAAAGCCCTCATTAGTCTAAACAAAGGAATCTGGGAACTAGTTAAGACTCTGAAAGCAGACTTTAAGGCAAAAAGATTTTTTGGAGTCAGAGGCATCAGTTCTGCTGTTTAAGACTCTCAGATTTGGAGGGAGCGTACTCGCATGTTATCACAAACTGTAAGAAAAAGTAGCCCTCTACGCACTGCTATATCCAGTTTAGCAGATTATCTGCATTCTGTTAATCTGTCTGCATTTACTTATATGTCGCAGTTTGCTTTTCGGTGGTCAAATGATTGCAGTCTGCTAATTAAGGAGACCGTGCTTTGTATTACGATTAAGACAAACTTCGTTTGTAGTCTTACTGCTGGGACCTTTTGTGGTTGCTAAATTTTCAAGTATATTTTGTTTATAAAGAATATATATTTTGTGGTATATTTTATTATCTCTTTATTTTTTCAAGATATTACCTGTCACATTTCAAACTGCTTTACATACCG
The DNA here is from genome assembly GCF_019279795.1 of Protopterus annectens. Taxonomy (NCBI): domain Eukaryota; kingdom Metazoa; phylum Chordata; order Ceratodontiformes; family Protopteridae; genus Protopterus; species Protopterus annectens. Next base: position 1,607,159,616 of record NC_056739.1, read on the forward strand.
CATTGTTGTAACCATTGCCTACGCCTAACACTAAAGATGTTGCCACCTCTTTTCCTCTCCCCTCTGCTATTTACACTGACATACGTCACATCTTATCACACCCCCCTGCAATTCTCCCCTTACCCTCCACTCGGAACTTACATCCCTCCCAAAATCTATCCAGGTCCTACCACACTCCTTTATGCCCACACTCACTGCACTCTACCACACTATTTTTTCTTTAAAATTAAATTACTCCCCTCATCAAAACAAATCCCAAACTTAAAATCCAAATTTCTGTATCCTCTCCCTCAACCTAACTCTTTACTCTCTATCCTGACAACACTCCTCCTTTCAGGCGATATACACCCCAACCCTGGTCCTAATAACCAACTCTTATCTTCCAGCTCCTCCACTACATCTACTATCACTGCTACTTCTTCCCCCCACACCTCTAGCAATCCCACTCTCACTAGTCCCTCCCCATCCACTCTCACTTCTACACATGGAACCAAAAGACTAAAGTTCTTCTCCCTTAACATCCAGAGCATCTGCAACAAAGTGCCTGAACTCCACGCACTCATACAACACTATACCCCCCACATCTTAACTCTCTCTGAAACTTGGCTAAAACCCCACATCCTCAACTCAGAGATCTGCCCCCATGGTTTCAATATCTACAGACTGGATAGACCTAGGAAAAAGGGAGGTTGTGTCTCTATTCTCTTTTCTGACTCTCTCAGTATCTTACCACTTACAATTACCACTCCCACCTTCCACCCTGCAAAGCTACTCAAAGTAACCTGTCATCTCAACAACTACCAAAAAATGGCCATAGCCTCAATCTATATCCCACCAGGGAATAATATCACCATCCCTGAAGACATCTTATCTTGGTGTTTTCTTCACATCCCCTTTGAAACTATCATACTTGGGGATGTAAATATAGACTGGAACTCAGTTAACTCTACTACACCATCTCATAGTCTCAACCTACATGGTTTTACTCAGCTTGTCTCCTCCCCTACCCGCCTTGGCAAAAACCACTCTAATTCTATCCTAGACTGGATTCTCGTAAATTCTCCTAATTTGTACCACCAGCCAGGAACACTATCTGACTCCATCAGTAACCACCTACCTATCCACATTACTAGGTACTCACCCAACCTCACTAGTACTCACCTCTTAAAATACATACGCAATCAAGGAAAATTCAGTACCACTTCCTTCAACAAAATTCTCCCAAATATTAACTGGTCCTGCCTATGCTCTCTACCTTTAAATGATGCAGTTAGCTACTTCAACCAGACATTCCTAAACATACTCAATTCTCTTGCCCCCATCAGGAAAATAAAAGTCAAAGCTAAACATGCCCCCTGGCTATCCAAAGAAACCTTCCACTTTATGCATAAAAGAAATGCCACTTGGAAACAATATCAGAAAAGCAAATGTCCTGCCCTTCTACAATCTTATAGGGAACTTAGAAACCTTACAAAAAAAAAAAGAGTCAAAAAGGACAAAAGTAAGTTTTACCTGTCTGACTAAGCTCTGCAAACTATTAACCCCCAGAAGTTCTGGTCAACCATAAAAACTCTTCTTAACCCTGGCTCACCCACAACTCCCAACCCTTTTCCCAATCATTCACCCTCGGATACAGCCATCCATTTAAATCACTACTTCATTGATACCATTTCTAAATTAGTACCTAACACCACCAACAACCCTAACACTACCTCTAAATCCACTTCCAGTTCTACTACTTCCACTACCAAGCCCACACCTTTTTCACATCCCCAGTCTGACTCCACTAACCTCTCAGACCCCTTCATGCTCAAATCTGTCTCTGTTAGTTATATTATAACTCTCCTCAGTAAACTCAAACCTTGTTCTCCCGCCCCTGATAACCTACCTCCCCAATTCCGTAACCTTGCTGCTAACTCTATTGCCCTTCCTATCACCATTCTAATCAACTGCTCAATCCAAGAATCCACTGTCCCCTGAATACTTCACTATCCCACTACATAAAGGAGGTAACTCCACAGAACCATCTAACTTCCGTCCCATTGCTATTCTTTCTCCCCTCTCCAAAATTCTTGAAAGGTGTATCCATTCTCAACTGCTTTCCCAGCTTACTCAAAACAATCTTTTAACCAACACCCAGCACGGTTTCAGGCCCAAACACAGTACTAACACTGCACTCTTATCCTTCTCTCATACTGTAGCTGAGGCCAGAGACAATAATAAACTTGGGTCCTGCCTCTTCTTAGATCTCTGAAAGACTTTCGATACTGTCTCTCACAACCTTCTACTTCATAAACTTTCTCAGCTGAACATTTCCATCCCCTTTCTAAATTGGTTCTCAAGTTACCTGTCCAGTCGCCTACAAGCTGTTAAATGGCAAAATTCCTTCTTACCCTTTCTGCCAGTTCAGACCGGTGTTCCTCAAGGTTCAATTCTTGGTCCCCTCCTTTTCAACCTCTTCACCAATGACCTACACACTTCCAGCAACCTCTCCTCTATCATACAGTATGCAGATGACTCAACTCTGATCTCCATTTCTGACTCTATCAATAACCTCCACCATATCACCCAATCTTCATTTCACTCTATTGAGAAGTGGCTCTCCAATAATCAACTTATCCTGAACCTCTCTAAAACTAAGCTCTTACTATTCCTAACTAAAACTCTAACCCACCACAAATCCACCTTTCTCATATCCTCTCTAAATTGCACCATCATAACACCAGACTTACACACTAAACTCCTAGGTCATAGACGACCAGCTCAAACTAGACCTCCACATACTTCATTCTATAAAGAAAACACACCATAAACTGGGCATGCTATACAGAAACAGCAAATTCCTGACTCCCAACTCAAAACTACTGTTAGCCCAATCCTATCTCCTCCCCGCCCTCCTCTATGGCTACTCTCTATTTTCCAATCTACAAAATAATCTGCTGGCAAAACTAGACCAAACCTATAACAAAATTGCTAGATTTGTCACCAGCAGTCCCTATAAATCCCATCACTGCTCCGCTCTCATAAAATTACATTGGCTCGAATTCCCACACCTTCTGACCAAATGTCAGCTGATCCAAGCTTTCAGAATTCTCAATTCATACTCTGACTGTCCATCTCTGTCCAACTTGATCTCCTGGTACACCCCTCCCCGATCCCTGTGCAGCTCTGATAAACTCTTACTACAAGTCTATAAACCCAACAAGAACATAGGTAAAATACTCTATAAACACTCCATCTTCCTTACCTGGAACAATCTTCCACTCAATATTAGAAGTCATACCTCCCTTCCTAACTTCAAACATGACCTGATAGTGTACCTCCATAACAACCCTTTATGTACCTGTTATCATCCTACTTAACCCCTCCCTCTCCACATACCCACTTCACCACTGTCTGATCTATAAGACCTTTTTCCTCTTTCTATAACTTAGTTTATCCAACTGCTCTTCTTTCTGTACCCTCCCTCTAGATCACTACATCCCTCCTCTACTACTATCTTCTTTTGCACCATTCCCTCTTCTGACCTACGGTCCCTTGTGCAGTCACCCCTCTTTACTTTTTACTCCCACTCTACTTTCCCTCAAATCTGAAGCCCCTGCACTTACACAATCCTTCTTCTAGCCACTAATCTAATCATACCTTGTTTCTTTTCATTATATTACCTACAACCTTAACTTCCCCTCCTGCTTACCTGCTGAATTTATTATTGTTGTTTCTCCTGTTACAACCTATTACTACACTTTTTGTATCTATAGCTATGTACTATTCCACTGAGTACATTATGTTCTTCTTATCCATTGTATCCATAAGATTGTTTTGCTCTTTAATATTGTTAATTTGTCTCTATTTATATGTATTTGTATGTCTGTTTGGGGCTTTGCCCCTCGGGTTTCCACTGAAAAAGGGTAAATTCTTACCCAGCTGGACCAACCCGATTAACAAATGTGAAATAAATAAATAAATAAATAAATAAATAAATAAAAGAGTTTCCAAAGCTAAGGATAACCATAAGGCATTTTTAACTTATGTCTACAACCTTAAGTGCAACACCAAACAATGTTCAGAATTAATTGTGGATGGCATCACTATACTCAGCAAATATGCTGGTGATAAATTCAGTTCAAATTTCTCGTCCCCATCACCCCCATTTCTCCCACAAGAAATACCCTTCACCACTCCCCCACCAGTTATCACTAGTGAACAGGTTGCCACTGCACTCTCTAAAGCTAAAAACACGGCATTAATGGGGTCTAATGATACCTCTGAAACAGCTTGAATCAGGACCTATTAGGCCCATTGGAATCTCTATTAAACCACACCTTCCAGACTTGCTTTGTCTTGATAGGCAGGAGGACAGCAACACTCATCCCTCTGCACAAGGCTGTACCATCAACTCACACAGGTAATTACAGACCCATAAGTTTGACTAGTCTTATATGTAAGGCCATTGAAAGAATAATCATAGACCTGATAAATGATGACATAAGAAACCTCTGAAAACAGGACCCAACCCAGTTTGGCTTTGTCAAGGGAAGGTCATCATGGATGACTTTTTTTGACAAAGTCACTAGGGCCACTGATGAGGATAGAACAAACCAGATCACCTACCATGACCTGGTCAAGGCATTTGACATAATCCCATACTCAGGTATTACAAATAAATTCACAAAACTGGTCATAAATCCCTATTTCACCAGATGGATAGCCAATTGGTTCATGAACAAGACATATGTGGTTAAAGTGAGAGAATTCAGATCCAGCAAAAGGACAATTACTAGTGATGTGCCACAGAGCTCAGTGCTGGGACCACTCCTGTTCAGAATATACTTCACTAAAGACAAGACTAGTGTGGAAGGCCTCTGGATGACAAAAATTGGCAACAATTGCAAGCTGGGGACAGTCATCGTATCCCCCAACAATGCAGACATCCTTCAGGATCATCAAATCAGACAAATGATTGGTGCCAGAGGCATGGCCTAAAACTAAATACCAAAAAAATGCATTATTATATCCGTTGGAAAGCCAGAGACCCCTGCAAATTACAACATTAATAGCACATCCCTAAGAGTAGACTCAGAGGTGAGAGATCTAAGTAAACAGCTGGACAGAAGCCTAAGCTTCGACTGCCATGTGTCCACAGTGGTGAAAAAGTCATTCTATGTGACACAGCTTGTAAGTAAAGGTATGGCATCCAGATCCAAGGAAGTTATAGTCCCACTGTACTCAGTCCTCATTAGACCAATAATTGAGTACAATGCTCCATTTGGAATGTACTTGACTAGTCACTTCCAATAGCTGGACTGACCCCAGATGTTCCTCTCTAAGAAAATATAGGGTGTTAACAACATGCCCTGTGCAGATAGACTAAAAGCCCCATCCCTTTACTTTGTCTCCTACTGACTATTAAGGGGTGACATGCCTAACCTACAAGACACTCACAAAACCAGCCCTAATGGGACTGGTACACATCCACAAGACAAACAGCATGATGTTCACATATCTAGGGGATCTAAACCTAGTCAGTAACTCAAACAAAACATGCTGGAAAGGCAGATATGTATCTTAGAGATTACCCCTTCTTTGGAACAGGCATCCTATTCACGTTAAACAGATCCCTTCCCTAGCCCTCTTCAAACACATTTTATATCAATGGATGGGGAATTACAAATTTACACTATGTCCCTTATAGACAGGGGCAATCTGTAAAATACTCAAGGCTTATACACAAACCTATACCACCTTCTTGCCCTTAGTGGCCACATTCTGGGTAAAATTGGGTTTTACTGGCTAGGCATGTAAGGGCTCTTAAGCTGTTAGCCTAGTAATCTCCTATGAACCTATGATAGTTCATGTTGTTCAGCTTGTGTTCATATAAGCATAGATAGATAGACTTACTAAGCTGGGCATTAATCCCTATATCACTCGATGGGTTGCCAACCGGCTTACTGACAGAACACACACTGTAAAAGTAGCCAACTCCAAATCCAGCTCCAGACAAGTGACAAGTGGAGTATCTCAGGGTTCAGTCCTGGGACCACTCTTGTTTGGCATCTACTTCTCTGAAGTACAGGCCAACATTAAGGGACTCTGGCTAACAAAGTTCACAGATGACTGCAAACTGGGAGCCATTATTGAATCCCCAAATGATGTGGATACTCTACAAAAGGGCCTTACAGAAACAGATGCTTGGTGCCAGAGCCATGGGCTCAAGCTCAATGCCAAGAAATGTATAGTTATCCCCTTTGGGAAAAAAACATCTACCCATGAATTACCACATAGGTGGCAGTACACTAAACACCGAAAGTGTGATAAGAGACTTAGGGACACAGGTGGACAGTGGTCTCACCTTCGATAACCACATCACCACAACAGAAACACCAGCAAATTTATAGGTAAAGTATCTTTCATTCCCCCTTAAATTTGCTCAATTTACCAATCAGATCTCTTAAGTATTTAAGTAAGTTAAGGGGAATAGATCTAAAATTTATAAACCCGTTTTTGCTATATTAAAAATGTTGACAGAATATAAGAACAAATATTTTGATACTTTTCAAGTAATTTTTAAAAACAATGTTGGTTGCTGTTTCACAAACACGTTATGTCTCAATCTTGTTCTATGCAGATGCAAAAATACAATTTGATAGCCACTGAACTCAGCATGATGGTGTAAGTGACTTATGTTAGGTGCAGTGATGCATGTGTCATCAAGCAGGTTCTCAGGCTTACCAAAGGTCCCTCTGGAGTTCTAAGGCAGTGTGTGTGGTACTGCTTTATTATTCTGCTCCGTGTATCTCCATCCATCCTGCCAGCCACTATGGTAGTCCCATCCCCTGGGGGTAGTACTAGGAAAGACAGGATCAGTTTCACCAGCATTAAGCAACTGATTAGCAGTATATGAAGGGGGAATATAGCCTGGCTATTTCATTTTCTTTGAATTTATTCAGTCTTTTCTTATTATAGGCATGCATTCAGAACTCATTACCAATGTGTTTCATGTCAATTATTTTAATGATACACTCATTTCCCCTCAAATTAAGTTAATACTCGTGTGTTCTATTTAACTCAGCACTCAGTCTTTATAAAATAATTTGCTGCATGTTCCAAGAAATATAGGTATGTGTCATCTTAATAACTTTAGGAGAATCTCAATATGACAACACATAAGTTCAAAGCATCTTGGTTGCAAATGTACCTTTATTATTTACATCTGTCCAAAACTTCTAATAATTTTGAAAACACTTTAACAATTACAAATGCATATTTATAACCATGCTTTGCAAAAGGAAAGGCTGAATATGTATTTACAATTACCACTACATATTTTAATCATGCTCTGGAAGAAGAAATATTTTTATGATGTTAGTCAGGATCCTTTTTCAGCTGAAGCCCTTTTTAAGGCAAGGTTAACTTTTTTTTCTCTTAGACTGGTTTATAAAGCAACATTTACTGTATATACTGTTGATAATCAATATCTTGTTATTGTATTAAAGCCAACAACCTGTAATGTTGTTTACTATTGCTGCGACTTTGTATCTCTATTTATCATGTACATGATGTGGAGCTTTTCCCCTCTGGCATTCGCTGAAAAAGGACCTGTATCCAGTCGGAATTTCCCAGTAAACAAATGTAAATAAATAAATAAAAAATTAGTGGGCCGGATTCACGAAGGCTTGCACTGAGTCTAAGAGTAGAGTAAGACTCCATGCAGCCAACATGTCTGCCGAGCGATCCAGGAACAGCCGGCAGGGGCGTGCAAGAGAGCTCCTAAAATGACTCTTGCACGGACAGGGTTACTTTATGCAAATTACCTCATTTGCTGCTGAAAGCTATGCAAATTAGGTAAATTTGTGATCCAGGAAACACTAACCTGTCCGAGTAAGAGTAGTGTTATTTGCAGAAATGTACTCGGTTGGCAACTGAGTACCGTTCTGCAAATAGCAAAACGGAGCCATGACAGCTCCAAATAAAGGATGCATCCAGTTGAGGAAGAATGCCAATGGCCAAATATATGGCCATTGGCAGTTTTTTCCATTGCAAAATTAAAAAAAATAATTTTTTTCCCCTCGATCTCCGATGTTTAAGCGTAGCGCAGCACCATGCAAACATGTTGGCTCTAAAAACCAGAAAAACAAAAAATAAAAGCCACAGATAGGGATTTTATTCAAAATATTCATCTGCCATGCAAGTGAATGGCAGGCTGAAGACAACATGGCTACTGAGTAGAGGTTGCTAAGGGGGGAAGCTCAGTCTGAGAGATGTAACCAAGCATTAGTAGGCAATCCTATGCAAATGAGGATAAGGATAGTGAATCCCAGTTTTTCCTGCTATGTGAACCATGTCCCTAGAGTGTAAGAGTAGGATAAGGGGAGTAACAGAGTAGAAGATGGGTGACATCATGAGGGGTATGTATCAAAAAGACTGTAAGCTTATTGGAGCAGAGTGGCATGTGTTTGCTGTGAGTTACTCAGGACTAAAAGAGGTGTGTCTACAGTTGTCTAAACTGAAATCCAGAAACCGAAGGTATATGCCGTGGCTATCACTAAAGTTTCTTGCAAAGCTGCAGTGTGCGCGTGTGCTCGCGTGAGCGTGCGTATAAACCCATCTAAGCCTGTGTGCGCATGTGTGCACCCGTGTAAGCCTGTTTAAGGCCGTCTAAGCTTGTATACATGAATGTGCACCCACCTAAGCCTGTGTAAGTTTGTGTAAGGCTGTGTGCATGCATGTGCACTCGTGTACACGTGTTTGCACTTGTTTGCACGGCGCTGCCCCCTGTGGAAACAGAAATGGGAAAAGGAAGGAAAAGAAGTAGTAGGAATTTAACCAAGGAGAATTAGCAGAGCTGCCAGGTGAAATCAATCAGAATCAGCCAATTACACAGGCAGTACACTAGCCCAGCCCAGCCCAGCACTTAAAACTCTGCAAACAACATTCCCCCATGTTTTTCTCAGAAACACTGCAACACTGCAGTCTACAAAGAGAAGTGAAAACTTAAAAAGCTTAAACTGAGACATAAAAATGTTAGGGGCTGCCATTGCTGTTATAAGGCAACATGTGCAAGATGTTGAGGGTGGTGCCATTGTGAATGCTGCTGAGCAACCCACAGTGAGAAGACGGAGAAGAGTGTACAGACCCAGGGTAACCTACCAGGGGCTACATGAGCTAGAGATAGTGGAGCATTATAGAGTGGACAGAGACCTCCTGCAGCAAATTGTTGAGCTGTGCAGGTCACGCCTCACACACAGAACCAACAGAGGGGAACCCATCCCAGTGGAAACCAAGGTATGTGTTGGCCTAAGAATACTAGCAACAGGTACCTTCCAGAGACCAACTGGTGATATGATGGGGATTTCACAGGCATCAGCATCAAGGATACTGCACCAGTTCCTGAATGCCATGTCAGCACATGTCGGTGATCATGTATATTTCCCCAATTCCCGTGAGGTATTGGCCAGCAATATGCATCTCTTCCAGCAAATAACGGAATACCCTGAGGTAGTGGGTGCAATTGACTGCACGCACATACACATCAAACCACCAGCTGGTGAGCAGGGTAGGGCCTACATCAACCGCAAGGGCTTCCACTCCATCAACTGCCAGGCAGTGTGTGATGCCCAGGGCATAATACTGAATGTGTGTGCTGGCTGCCCTGGAAGCTACCACGATTCCCATATCTGGCATCTGTCACAGCTGTACCAGACATTTGCCAATGGGGACATCCCTGACGGTCACCTAGTGGGGGATGCTGGATACGCACTGGAGTCATGGCTCATGACACCCATCAGAAATGTACTCACACCTGAACAAGAACTCCATAATGAGGCACACGCACAAACACGAAATGTAATCGAGCGTGTATTTGGGATGCTCAAGTCACGGTTCCGGTGCCTGGACACATCTGGTGGAGCCTTGCAGTACTCACCAACTACATGTACCCAAATTGTCATGGTATGTGCCATGCTACACAATATGATCCTGCAAAAACAGCTGCAGCAGGAACAGCCTGGGGCAGGGCCAAACAGCCCCCCACCATTGCCAAGGCCTGCACAGGCACAGCGTGACTCAGAGGAGGAACACCCTGAGCCTGCCCCACTAGGCAGAAGGAGGCGTGCCCAGTATGCCTTGTCCTTGGCAAAGAGGCAACGCATAGCACATACACTGGCTCAGTAGGAACCATGGAAATGATACCTCTCTCTGACTCGCACATAAAATAAAAGGGATGCCTAACTTGACACTACCTGTTTCCAAACATGTATAGGCAGTGTAGTATGTGCATCTGACATAGGCAGCCCTGCAGCACCACCTGAGGCATGATTGCCATGTTTTAAGCAATATAAAGCAGTGCTAAGCAGCTTTCACCAGTATCTAGTATATGTAAACAAAATTGCCCGTGCAATGTTGGGCAAGGTCAGGGCAAGTTGGACAAAGTCAGTTAAACATGCTCATATCTGCTTTACTGTTCCTTAAGCAGTCTGGTCTGGCCAGCATGAAAAGAAAAAGCAGTGACAGGCCTTGAACCCAGGATACTGTGCACTGTAGTCACAGCACTGAACCACTAAGCCATGGTAGCATTGCAGTGGCACAGACACAGCAGGACAATTGTACACTAATGCAAACACAAAGCAATGCTGTATCATGCCCCTAAAGAGGCAAATGGGTAACCTTCCCCACACGCCTATGCAGACAGAGAACATCAGGCCAGGCGTTGTGATGTGGGTTGTGTAGGTTATGAAGTCGCAAACTAATATACGTGACATTGGATGCTAAGATCTGTAGTACAGTAGTATGCCTCAAGCCAGTACGATAGGCAACAGTACAGACTGCAATGGTGTCCTGTACATAACAGTGCAGGCACAGCAAATGTGTATAAGTGTCAGGTGAAACCCACATCCTATGTACACCCACAGTAACATTCCGGTGTGCCCACGGGTAGAAATGTACAAAGAATAGCTGTCCCCTCTGTATGTAGAAATGTTGATAAGTCTATGCAAAGTGTCACCTGGAAGCCCTGCAGGCACAGCATGATCCCTGTTGATCTATGACACAAAGGTGAGCCCTGCTGTAAAAATACAACTTGATTTACCATATACATATAGTATAAATGTGTATACTGTGTGTGCTCACACACTCCAACAAATGTAGTGGATTTCATTCAGCATCACACTGAAAGGTCATATTGGGCATGCTCACACACTTATAGAAACGAAGCAAATGTCAGGCAGGAAGATACTGAAAGGTCACACTGGGCATGCTCACACACTTAGGCTAAATACGGATGTGATAATAAGGGATCTATGGACAAATGTGTATAGTCATATCTACTTCCAGAAACACATTCACAAATTGGTCTGGAAATCCTGCTATGTGTTCACACAAACTGCCAAGGTCTCTGCATGTAGGTCAAAGGAGGTTGCCACAACTCAGCAGTCATCAGACCTGTCAGAGAGTACCACAACACACTTGCAATGAATCTGACTAGGCACGTTCAGCAGCTAGAAATACCAATGAAGTACCTTAACAAGAGGATTACTGGCCTCAAGTAGTTGACCCATGCAACAAGACTGAAATGTAACCCAATCTGTACTCTGCTGCATACTGTCTACTCAGGAGATCTCTGCCCAACAGACAGGTCCATATCATGGTTACACTCAGATCTGTTCTGAGTTACAGATCAATGGCGCTAAATGTACAGAGCCAACAGATATTGCCAACACCCTGGCAGATAGGATCAGTGTTAACTTTACCCCCCTCTCACCCATAAAAGTGCACGTCTATAATGGAAGACTGCAAAGTTGCTGTCATCACAGCTGCACAGGTAAAAAACACTCTCCAAAGCCAGTATCACAACAGCCATGGGACTAGATAACTTCCCAGGCTGTGTAGTATCTATATCCCTGAAGTAAACATTAACATGGAAGGCCTGTGGCTACTGAAGTTTCCAGAGAACTGCAAACTAGGAGACATCATTGTAAACACTAAAGATGTAAACATCCTACAAAAGGGCCTCACTGAGACAGATGACTGTTGCCCAAGCCATGGGCTGTAGCTCAATGCCAAAAGGTGCATTATCATCACCTTTGTTAAAAACACTGTAGCCAAGAACTACAACATAGGTGGTAGTATACTTCACACTGTAAGCGTGACAAGAGACCCTGGGTCACAGGTGGACAGTGGATACAACTGTGATGAGCACATTCCCACAGTAGTCAGGAAATCCTCTTATGTGGCACACCTCATCACAAAATGTGTCTCCTGCAGAATAGAAGTGGACATTGTTCCCCTCTACTCACCACTCACTAGAACTCTAAAAGAGTACAACGCCACTGTTGCTATGTACCTCACAAGACAACTACAACAACTGGAAAGCCATCAGCAATACCTCACAAAGAGCATTAGTGGCCTGAAATACATGCTATACACAGACCATCGCAAAATGCTCCATCTGTACTCCCTTGCATATCGCCTACTCAGAGGTATTCACTGCGTAACATACAAAGCTATGTCAAACATGGAGCTGTTGGATTTGATCCACGTAAAACACTCACAATCACCCTGACCTTTGGACCCAAGACCACGAGTGAAATACAAAAGGAAGGGGTGTAGCCATTTACCTTATGGATATCCACACCTCCAGGTTACTGGCACAGCATGAGGCCTTGGAGACCATGCAAGTGCAACTAACATTGGGCAAAGCTGCCCATCACATTGGTCAGCACACCCACTAGAGGTGACAACATACTGGACATGATCATCACCAACATGGGGTACCAGTGTTCACAACAGAGATAAACCCCTCACTGGTAATATCAGATCATTAATTAATCACACTGGACATCCACATCCTGCCCCCACACACAGTCAATGAAACCACTGTGAAGACATTTGCAAAAGCAAACTGCACACTTCCCAAGACTAAAGTGGAACGTTCTGAAGACCCCTTGCTATAGGATAATGGTATGCAATCTGCAGAATCATTTACAAGTGCATCCTATGAGCATCTACAGGGATGCATGGAATGAGACATCACAAATAAAACCAAGATGCCTCCTCCAAAAATAGGACAACAAACAGGTGTTTGTTGTCCATAAATGAGCTAGACAAGAGAAGGAGGAAACAAACACATGATAGATCCAACTTCACTAAAGGAAAGGCATCACTGATCATTATCAGGAAGAAACAATGATCACTCTTGAAATAATCCAAGGACAGTGTCTAAAGACAAATAGCCAAGGAATGTAAGAATAACAACCACAAAGCCTTTGGTAGCTATACCAGACATGTAGGTGTCAACTTCCAAATATGCTGTCAGCTACTGAAAAAAGGAATGACATACACCAAACCAACTTTCATTGCCCACACCCAGGGGGACAAGTTCAGTGTAAATTCCCCCCCATCACCCCCAAAAAGGCCTGTGTCCATCACAGAAGGATGCAGAGACCCAGACATCATGGACATGCAGGTAAAGACAGCCCTCACCAAAGCTAAGAACATAGCATCAATGTGACTGTATGTTGTCTCAGGCTGCGTCTTACACTAGGCCCATAAGGAACTACACCCTCACCTACATTCACTGTCCAGACTCAAGCATACCACAGGCTATGTACCCAAAGAATGGCATACACTAGCAGTCATTCAGCTCCACAAAGGGTGTGCCAAAACAGAACCTGGAAACCATTGCCCAATATGTGTACTCAGCCTGGTCTACAGAGCTATTGAGCAAATTGTTATGGAACCCATACACTGAGACATTGGAGATCTCCAGACACTGGACTCTACACAACTTCACCTTGTTAATGGCAGAGCCTGGCTCCCAAACTTAGTTGACTTATTTAAAACAGTTACCATGAACATAGATGGAGGTGAAAGTAGTCCACACAGCCCACCTGGACCTCACTAAGGGCTTACCACACCATTCCCCACTCTGTCATCATGGACAAGTGTACCAGCTTGAAAATGAACAGCTATGTCACAGGATGGGTGGCCAAGTGGCTCACAGATCAAACACACATGTTCATAATTGCAGGTGCCATGTCCAACTCTAAGCCAGTCACAAATGGCGTCACACAGGTCTTGGTCCTGGGACCCCACCTGTTCAATAGATACTGCTCAGAGGTACAGGCAAGCACAGCAGGTTTAAGGCTGAACAGGTTTGCAGATGACTAGAAACTGTGGTCCATAATTGACTGTACAGCTGATACAGACATCCTCCAGAAGTGTCTTTCAGAGACAGATACCTGGTGTCAAAATAATGCCCTCAAGCTGAATGGCAAAGAATGCATAGTCATCCCCTTTGAGTAATACAAAGTGCACACAAATTACCACATAGGTGGTAATCCAGCATGTACGGAGAAAGTCATTAAGGCCCTGGGGACACAGGTAGATAGTAAACTCACCTTTGATGATCACATGGCCAAAGTGTTTAGACATTCCTTCAATGTAGGCCATCTAATGTCACCTAATGTAACCCACTTCATACAGTCTGATTATGTCACCATTCTACAAATATACCTGTGGAAAGGATAACTCCCAGTAATGTGTATAGCACGTCATGTTAATGTGTACTCCTATAGTATCATGAAGTAGTTAGACAGGGGTTTGAATCCTGCACTGGACAGCTATGTGCGTGTGTGGTCTCCTTGGGAGGAGCAACCCTTTAGGAGAGTAGTGAAACACCTCAAAAGTGGTAATCTAACCTTTGTCATGTCTGATGATGTCACCATCCTACAAATATACCTGTGGAAAAAAGGACTCCCAGTAATATGTATAGCTCATCGTGTTAATGCGTACTCCTCTAGTATCATGAAGTAGCTAGGTAGAGGTTTGAATCCTACACTGAACAACTGTGTGTGTGTTTGTATGTGGTCTCCTTGGGAAGGAGCAACCTTTTAGGAAAGTAGTGAAACACCTCAAAAGTGGTAATCTAACCTTTGTCAAGTCTGATGATGTCACCATCCTACAAATATACCTGTGGAAAAGAGGACTCCCAGTGATATATAGCGTGTTGTGTTAATGCGTACTCCTCTAGTATCATGAAGTAGTTAGGTAGGGGTTTGAATCCTGCACTAAACAACTGTGTGTGTTTGTGTGTGGTCTCCTTGGGAAGGAGCAACCTTTTAAAAGAGTAGTGAAACACCTCAAAAGTGGTAATGTAACCTTTGTCAAGTCTGATGATGTCACCATCCTACAAATATACCTGTGGAAAAGTGAACCTCCCAGTAATATGTATAGTGCGTCATGTTAATGCATACTCCTCTAGTATCATGAAGTAGTTAGGTAGGGGTTTGAATCCTGCACTTGGTGAGTTTGTGTGCTGTATGTGTGTGACATTGTTGGTCAATGTGTTGTGGGTTTTGCTTTTACTACTGTTTGATATATCAGTATGCATTGCACATGTGAGCTAGCTGTGTGGCAAATACATATATGTACATGTTACCTCAATGATTGCATGTGTGGGAACCCTGCTTTCTCCAAGAACACAGCTGTCATCCTTGCCAGACTGTGCTGCTGCTTCCCAGACCTTAGGTCAAATCTGTATGCTTGTGACAAGCCCAGCCACTGCAGTGATCCCTGGCCTAGGTCATCTGTGTCACACAAAGTCATTATGGTTCCTATTGGAATGTGTGTGTGAGGGTCTATGGCCGAGGTATATGTCAGACCTGTTAAAACGCAGCAAAGTCTGTCAATGATGACTATTCATAACAGGTGTTGAACAACCTTTGTGGATATACATGCAGACCCCTTATTGCTTATGTGATCCACAGAGGGATCTCAAAATACCTTTAGAAATGTGATTAACAAAGGACAGATGACATAACACTTGGTTGCATGTACATATCGGTACCTGTTCATCATGTTGGTGGCTACTACCTATGTGGTAGTGTGGGGATAATGTGTTCCGTAAAGGTGGATGACTATGCTTAGTTTGGCTTATAGCTTTCCAGCATGGGTTTGACAACAGGCATCTGCTATATGATACCATTGTGCAGGATGTGTGTGTCATCTGGAGAATGCATTATAGGCCACAGTATGCATTACCAGACGTGGACGGACATATCCCTACTGTGATTGCTTGTACCTAAGAGAGCTATATGCCAAACAGGAGTGGTCTCAGTAATGGGTGCAGGTGAATACCAGTGGTTACTGGCATAGTATAGTACCTGAAGGATCCAAATGTTGCTGTGTGTCCTACAACTGTGTGTCGGTTGTCAAGACATCATCTAATGATTGGTTATGGTCAGGCTGTGGAAGTGAAGAATACTACCAGAATGCAAAACAATGACAAATAGTAACAGTATCACCCACAGCACAGTGTCAAACCATGTCATACACACATGTGTAGTCAGGTTCCGAAATGTGTGTAGTACAATGCATACTGGCCACCAATAGAAACTATGGAGTGTTACTGTGTAATACAGAGCATGTCACCCTGGCCATGTGTCCACTATGCACATACATGCAGACAGTGCACCTCCACCATGTTCACAACTGTACACCTGCAAATCTGTGCTACACACATCCCACACATACTATCCACTCTCTAACACATGCTGCCAATACTGCACACATCAGCCAAGTGGCACATGGCCAGACAATACACAATTGGAACAAACACTGGTGTAAACAACACTACAATGATAATCATAGCATTAATGCATCATGCCTGCTCAGCTACACCTTCAAGCATATCATTACACTGTACTGCTGACAACATGCTAACATTGCTACACTGCTATAAAGACACCCTGTGCATCAGCACCATGGTAGCCTGTTCCTGCATCGATGTTACAGATGACAGGAGGCGGCACAGGTTTCATCATATGCACAGGGTGTGTTTTTGGTTTGCCAGAGGCCTACAGTGAGCCATCCAATCGACATGTATGTGTGTGTGTGAGGGGTAAGAATACTGGAATGGGCCAATGTTGATGTAATGTGTGTGGGTATGTGTTAGCCCTAGGTGTCTGGAGTATGTGTGTGTGCCTGCATACACACAGTTCCACCATGTGGCTGCCATATACAGGCATTTGTGGGACAGCCACAGACTGTACCCGTGAGGCTTTACATACCACCGTCTCTGGCCACGGATACAGTACCTGTGCCTGGCAGGGGTACTACTGACACTATCAGGTACTAAGCCAGACTGGGTACTATCCCCAGAGGTGGATGGATGTACACTGGACACAGGTCCCTGCTGGGACTGTCCAGAGCCACATGCACATGGTCTTCTAGGAGGTTCTATGGACAGCCGACCCCCAACATTGCTGGGGCTGGTACTGGCACTATGGGAGCGGCTGTGGCTTGAGAGACATCTGCGGTGACTTCCAGCTGTTGATGCTGCTGGCATACGTCCACATCGACGACTCAACCATCCTGCACTGTCCTGATACATGGACATGACATTGCGGAGGATATCTAATGTCTCTTCCCAACATCTATCAGTGACCTCGGTGTAATGACGGATGGCACCTGCTAGGTTACGGATACTGTCAATGACAGCGGTGTTATGTGCCCTCTGTGCCCTTAGTCCCTGTCTGGTGTACCGTTCCATACATGCCTGTGCCTCCATAACAGCCTGGAACATGTGTGACATTGTCAGACCTGTGGCACATCTGCCAGTGGCATGATGAGCAGCAGTGCTCCTACGAGAACCCCTGGACATCTGCCTAAGTGGTACCCTTCCAGACATCTGGGTATGGCTGCTGTGTTGGGATGCATGTGCCATGGATACCACACTGTCCTGGCCAATGACAACTGTATGCTGTCCACTCATGTGTGACATTGTCAGACCTGTGGCACATCTGCCAGTGGCATGATGAGCAGCAGTGCTCCTACGAGAACCCCTGGACATCTGCCTAAGTGGTACCCTTCCAGACATCTGGGTATGGCTGCTGTGTTGGGATGTATGTGCCATGGATACCACACTGTCCTGGCCAATGCCA
The DNA here is from genome assembly GCF_019279795.1 of Protopterus annectens. Taxonomy (NCBI): domain Eukaryota; kingdom Metazoa; phylum Chordata; order Ceratodontiformes; family Protopteridae; genus Protopterus; species Protopterus annectens. The sequence continues at coordinate 1,607,177,552 of NC_056739.1, forward strand.
ACTGTATGCTGTCCACTCATGCTGGTCTTGGCTGGTTCTAGAGAACACCAGGGCATACTGCTGCACCAGGCTGGATGTTATGACCTCTTCCTCCGCCGTGCTATAGGCAGGATTATGATGGTGGGACATAGCCCTGGAAGACAATGAAACAATATGTGTGAGCAGGTCATGAGGCACACGTATATTTCTAATGTACAGATATCAATTAACTGCCATATATAGCAACCTATTAGCTGTCAGAAGATACACACTTTCAATACCACATGTCAGTACTCAACTCACAACTGGCTGACAGTGCCTGGAACACTCCATATATCAAACCACGTTTTGCACAGCAACAAACATACAACAGTATGTAATACTATACAATAGTACATGGCACACTGTATGCGACACAATGCACTACCTAGACACAGGAGGTATACATCATGCTAATGAATCATGAAAAGTGTAATCCATTGCAATGATTGTAAAGTCCAGTGACAGTATCACCAGTATACCACACTAGTCGTTGATGGCAGACCCCTGCCTAAAATATGTGCACATTTGTGAATATAGGTGGCATACTGCTGCACTACACTATACATGTTGCTAGATATGCACCTATATCCTGTAACACACATATGACCGAGGCCATGGTACAGGCATACACACACACACATCAGACATACATACCAGACACATAGGTATGGCAACACAGGTGACCTTTACCTGTGTACCTTACAGTACTGTGTGTCAGTAGTTACAAGACCATATGCCTGAGGTATGTAATCTGTGAGGACTACAGGGAACACATGGAACAGTGGTTCCAATCAATGTGGACGTACACCATACTGTGCTGTTTAGGCATACAGCCTCAGGTAGTACTACAGTTCATACAGGGGTTGGATTCACCAGCAGTAACACTCAATAAGCATGCATGTACTGCTTTGGCCTACAATGGGCACCGCAGTCGACAACAAGGGACTATGTCATAATGTATGACATACTGCTTTTTCAGCCTAGCAATTGTATACACATCTTTTGCTGGGATCACAGCTAAGACACATAATACCATGACAGAAACAGTTTCTTACTAAGCTATCACACATAAACCAAACACTGACACATTCACCATCACACTCAGTTAAACTCACATAGGAATTATTGCAACAAGTACATGTGGGTGTGTATCACTTCATAGGTAGGTAAGACGCTATTGGCCCTAGAGCCTATAGAAGCCTAGCCATACACTACTCTGGCCTTTGACACATAGGTCATTGCATTTCACATGGCCCTGTCAAGTAGAGACACAGAGGTAAATGCCTGGGTGTATTCACTATCTCCCATACAATCTTCATGATTATTTATGATGACTGCTAATTAGGAGCTTTGTTTGCTATGGATAGTTGGTTTATTCCAGAGTATGGGATGTCTCTGAGATGGGAATCTATCCCTCCAGCATGTGCTGTTTATTGTGGTCACAAGGTTTGGGTCCCTAGAGCATGTAGCACATAGAGATTGTGATCTGTTTACGTGCAGCATGTCCAACAGCTCTGGTTTTTACATAGCTTAGTATGTTAGGCAGAGGTCACCTCTGGGTAGGCGGTAAGCGACACAGTGTAGTTGTGGGTTTGTCAAATGGTCTGCATAGGGCATCTGTCTGAGGCTGGTATTACTCTTTGTGAGGTATGTCTTTGTCATTTCCAGTTGCTGTGGATATCTTGTGAGGTACATACCATATGGGGCATTATACTCTATAATGGGCTTTATGTGTGATGAGTAGAGGGGAACACTGACCTATATTTCCCTGGATGACACACCTTTTGTGATGAGGTGTGGCAGGTAAACAGATTACATGACTAGTGTGTCACTGTGATTATCGAAGGGGAGATTACAGTCCACCTGTGTCCCATGGTCTCTTATCACACTTTCGGTGTTAAGTAGACTACCACCTATGTGGTAGTTCATGGGTATGGAGTTTTTGCCAGAAGGGATGCCAATGCAGTATCAACATTGAGCTTGAGTCCATGGCTTTGTCACCAGCCATCTGTCGCAGTAAATATGACCCTGTCTCTCTCTCTCTCTCTATATATATATATATATATATATATATATATATATATATATATATATATATACATATATATACACACACACATAAATATAAACATACATTGGTGTGCATATAGATATCCATATAGGCACATATACGGTCCACCTTTCATGGTGGGAATATCAATTATGTGAAGGTTGCAAGGTATACTGTTATGTACTAATATTGCACAGTGTTGTGCGGAATGCATTGAAGATGTTCTTAGCACATATAGCTTTAGCAGGCCTCACTGGCTGCAACACTGCAAACCTGACAATTCATACCCACAGCGTTTGACCACCACATGTCATATACCAGCACTGTATGCTGTCTTGTTTGCCACACACTACAACCTACATAGAAGTATGCACATAACAACCTTCAACAACATATATATGTCCACCCTTCACAAATAGTTGCAGTATGTCCCTTGCTCTATGCACATGTTCAGATGCTAATATATCTGACACAGACAGATCTCTCCATATATGTGTGCCATACACACACAAGGTCCACACTGTTGTAAGCCCATGGACCTCACAGCTGACCTGCTGGGCCTTGCTACAACATGAACAGGTGTCACATGTGAGCACACAGTAATATTAGAGGGTGTATATATAGCTGCAAATGCTAGATTAGCATACTAGCCTGGTACAGCTGTTGCCAATGCTAAGCTACACGTTAATATGACTATCATGCATTTGTTACTCTGTAACATCCTTGTTTATATAACTGTATGCGCTACTCCCCCAAACAGCCATTGTTCACAGTACTTTACAAAACAGAGATAACATGGATCAGATGTTTGACATTTAATGCTGAACTACATATATCACAGTCATATCCCACTGCACACACCTACACACTGATTTCTCCATGGCAGTAGTTATGCAGGGCATCTGTGCATAGATACGTACTGCTGCCACATATGGATTATTCAAAGTATGTAGAGTACTCTTCTAAAACATCTACTACATACCAGTAAATACATATCAGTTGCATACCTTTACTTTGTATGGGTTTGTATTATTATGTTCTGTGTGTGTAGTAATACATTTTTTTTATATATATGTTATTTTTTTTTTATGTTGATTTTTTTTTTTGCTGTTGCTGTGGCTGTTGCTGTTGTTGTTGCCAGTGTCTGTCTGTCTGTGTGTGTCTCTGTGTCTCTCTTTCTTGCTTGCTTGATTGCTTGCTCTCTCTCTCTCTCTCTCTCTCTCTCTCTGTGGCTTCAATGAAATGATTGCATGTGTGGACAGCAAGTACAACCTGCTTTTATAGGTATCTGCACATGTGCATATGATGGCCTCTGCACCAGTTGGTGGCCACCATTTGGTAATTGCATGCAGCCTGCTGTGTGGTAATTGCAGTACTCATGTCATAGCAACCCAATGCTATAATTTGCTAGGTCAGGTAGGCATAGGCCTTTTGGCTTTCCAAAGTGGGGCCCATGCTTGTTTGCTGTGGACAACGTAGTGTAAGTCAGAAGGTTGGTATACTTCATCTAAATGTTGCTAAGGGTGTAGCCAGTTATTTGTATGTTGTACTCAGACCTGAATGTTGCCTCTTCCAGTACACAGTTGACAGTGTAGAATTGTACTTACCCCTAGAAATGCTAACACAAGATACATGGGAGTATGGAGTTTCTTTACAACATCTACAAAAGAGCTGCCATACATATGCAGTTATTGAGATGTTTCCATTTGGCACATGAACTGTTTGGGAACATCTATACTGTGGATATTGATGTACTCACTTCTGCAGTGTTTGTACTTCTTATTTTGTTGACATTATCACAGGATGCTCATGAAACTGGACAATTCCAGTACTGAGTATGCCTACCTACATCCTTGCTGTACCTTGAACACACTTGTATTTATTACATTTGTGTGAGGATTGTCCTGCTATGATACTGTGTGGGGGTTGTGAAGTGCTGCTGTAACAGTATTTACTGCTAGAATGTCTGGTTCTGTTATCACAGTCATGTAATGCAATTCCACAACAACTGCTGGTATAGTTCCACAGAACAGGTTTTGTGTTATGGCATTCCTACCTTTCCTTTATATTCATAACACAAAGAATGGCTCAATATGTTTGACTCTTGTGATGGTTTACTCAAAGAATAAGAGAGCCTTGTCCATAATGTAGATACCAAGACGCATCCTCAAAGTAAGGACTGGGTGTTGCTGTTGAAATGTGAATGCTTGGTGGCCAGATGACCACAAAAGCCTGTTCAGTCTCAGCATGAAAAACTTGTTTGCAGCCACCACTTTATCACAGAAAAGGTAAAGGTGGCAAACATAATGGCAATCCAGTGACAGTCAGGGGAGAAACATCACATTATTATGGAATAGCTTTCTTCAGCCAGCATGGCTCTTCTTCTGCTCTGGACCTGATTTTCAAGAGAGGCTGCAGGTGAGTCCTGAGTGTGTGCACTTCTATTGGAGACTATGAAAAAAGATAAAAAGGTCATCTCTATGTGACTGTGAGTTGTGGGATGGAAAACTCTGTCTGTTGCTTGTGTATAAGTAAGAAACACTTATTAAGAAGAACTTGCCTTATGAAGCTCATGAGAACAGTGCCTGGTAACACACTACTAACTGACTTCCATGGTCACATGGTGAGTGTTGTAGATAACTCGTGGAGCTGTGACTGACAGGAATAACATGTCTGATCTGAAACTCAGTAATGAATTTCTGTGTTAGTCATGGATTGTTCCTGACAAACACTATATTCAAATACAAGGCTATTCAGGAGTGTGCTGTTATGGAAACACTTCTCACTAAAAGCCAGAGGTCAGCTTTGTGCTCATGTCATTAGACTAGAGCCAGTATGTTCTGGATACTTGTGCCAGAGGTGCTGAACTCTTAACTGATCACATCTTGGAGATATTCTGGGTCAGACAGTTAGCCAGCATCTGGACAGATCTCAGAAACACAAACATCCAAGGTAGAAAACACATATATGCTTGTAAGAGTTTACTGTCAGAAGTGGGAGAATATGTAGTGCAAATCTTGACATTTTGCAAAATAAACTGTATTACAAACAGAAAAACAGAAAATTGCAAATCTTGCTGATATACCCTACAAGCATTATTGGGTGGGGGCTTGATCATCCTGCACCCCAACAAAATGAGGGCTGCATTCCCATACCCTTGCAACACACACTCACACACACACACACACACACACACACACACACACACACACACACACACACACACACACACACACACACACACACACACACACACTTACATACGTATATACATGTGTGTGCCTGTATATGTATGTATACATGCTATCTCTGAGACAAGTTTATACCAAAGTGGAATATTTCGAGATACCATAATGTCAGACTTACTGTATATAGGTTCATAAGTTCATAGGTAAGTATTAGGTTAGCTGCTGTTGTGGGTCATGTCAAGCCTAGCCAATTTTGCTTTTTGTGCTCAAATTAACCTATCCCATATGGTTAGAAATTGGCCTTACCCATCCCATGGTCGATAATTATATATTATCCCTAATTAGAATAACTGTGATCATACCATAATTTGAGGAGACCCATGCATGGGATACAATTTTTAGGAGCTGCCACTGTCCATTAATAGTACAGGGGGCAGTTCTGGTGTAAGTTTTCTGTTTTCCATCCATAGATCTAAGTTGGGCTTGAATATGGATAGGATGAACTTTGCTATATGTGGATGGGGAGTGTGTTCCAGAGCAGTGGTATCCTCTGCAAGATATACCTGTCCTTCCAAACCATTCTGTTTATGTTGCAGAAGAGGTTTAGATCCCTAGACTGAGTATTCCACATGCCATTTGACTTGAATTAAATCCATCAGCAATGGGTCAGAGAAATGCAGGCCACCACTTAGCAATCTGTAGGATATCATGTATAGTGACATGGCTTTGGGTCAGTCTATATAGGACATATTGTTTAGAACCTGTAGCCTTTCAGTAATGTATCTCTGTGGGCATTCCAGTTGTTGCATGTGTCTAGATTGATAGATGACAAAGGGGCCATTATACTCCAAGACTGGCCTAATGATAGCTGAGTAAAGGGGAACATTGACATCAGCAGATCAAGACACAGTCTCTTTGTTGATAATCTGTGCAATATTGAATGACTTTCTTACAGAACTGGACACATGTTGGTTAAAAGTTAGGTGACTGTCCACATATTTTCCCAAATTCTGAACAACTCTGTCAACCCTTTGGGTTGTATTGTCAATGTGGTAGTTCCCTGGGGTAGATGACTTCCCAAAGGATACAGTAATGCATATTTTGGCATTTAGTTTCAATCCAAGATTTTGGCACCAGTTATTTGTGAAAACCTTTTTTCAGGATGGTTAGTTCCTAGTTTGCAGTCATTTGCAAATCAAGTCATCTAGAGCCCTTAGGCATTGGCTTTTACTTCAGAAAAGTTGATGCCAAACAGGAGATGTACTAGCACAGAACCATGGGGGAATCCACTGGTGACTGGTCTCTTTGTGGAGGTAATTCCCCCTATTTTGATTTCCTGCATCCTATCTGCAAGCCAGTTGGCAATCCAATGGGTGAAACAGGGATTTATTATCAGTTTATTAAGATTTCCACTATGTCTGAGTGGGGTATTGTTTCAAAAGCTTAGGCCATGTCATGGTATTTGTAGTGTATGGATGTGCTCTTCATTCATACTTGTTTATCCACAGTATTAAGGATCACAGTTAAGGTCCATGTATTTTTATAAGGCACCCACTTCTCTACAGGATGACATCAACAGCATACTCTGAATGAACTTCTACTGAATACCAGGGGGGGAGATCACTGACACGGATTTGAATGAATCTATTAAAGACTTAAATAGCTGAAGCATAAGCAAAGTTAAAATGTGGTCATCTCTGTCTTGGCAATTGTAGTATTTTCTGAATCACATCAGCATTGAGAGAAGTCATCACTTTGAAGCAAAAAAAGCTCCCACGAAATGTTAGAGGGGAAATTTCAGGTTTTTTTTTAAATTAATAGGCCATATAGACAGCAGCTGTGGTAGATGCTGAATCAAAGGCCCCGTTGTAGGAAGGATATGGTAAGGTCTTGTAGTATGACTTTCAGATGAATTCATAAATTTTAGCAACCCATCCACTGACTCAGGAGAGTGCACTGACTTATCTAGTTTCAAGATTTCCTTGTGTCTGTTTATAATTTATTGATTTTTACTGTTAAACAAGAGGTGCATCTGCTAGCAATAGTGAGAGGAAGGTACTGTGTGCATTTGTGAGACATGTAAAGTAATTCCAGATTTTTGCATGACTTTCACAGCTGGTATGGTCAGAGCAATGACTTTATTCAACTTAATTTAATATTTAGTTGTATATTATTTACATGTTTTTTCTCACAGAAGTTGATTTAAAATTTATTTGAATTCTGCATTAACTGATTTTGATTATCCTTTTCTTTTCGAATTCTTTATTCATTTGCAGCTAAAAATGGATTCCTTAAATGAGTATGCTATTAATGATTTGCAAAAGCACAAGTATGTGGTACAGTGTACAAAATGCAATGCATATTTAAAGGCAGCACTCAATAACAGATAGCATAGCTTGTACGGGTGGTAGGTTACGTATTCTTCACAAATCACACATAGAAAGAAAGTGAGGTCACCACGAATGAAAATAATTTTGAGGTAAATACCTACATGCAAAAAATGTCTGACTTTAAAAAATGGAAATGTAGCAGATATTTTGAAATATTTGACAAACACATAGCAGAATTTATAACAGGTCTGAAATTTAACAATTCACAGGTAGATAATGTATTTCTGATGGTTATTAATGCTAGGACCATTAATAATAAACCTTTTTTTATTGGAAACTTTGTTATATTCTGACAAGATTGATGTTATTGTTTGTGGAACATGGTTAAAGAACAATGACTGGAAACCAGTTTTGTCAGGGTATAAATGTTTTTATTATAATATATATTCTAACAAAAAATCAGGTGGAGATGTTATGACAGGAATTAAAGATAATTATGAGACCTGTGATTATTACATGTTCAGTGATAACACTGATACTGTAGACATTGTAACTGTGACAATAGAGGCAACCCTCGAACATATAACAATTGTTGGAGTGTATCAAGTGCAGGTAATCTAAAGGAATTCATACATTTTTTGCATGAAACACAGGAGAGAAGAATAATAGTGGTGGGTGACTTAAGTTTACCAGAAATTGACTGGAATAATGTTGATTCAACAGCATTAGTAAGGAAATTATTTACAATGTATGTTCAGGAACATGCTAGAGATTTAACCACCACTGGACATCTGTCTTTTGGAATGGAACATACTAGACATTGTGTTCCTAAGGAAATTACTGTTACTTCATGCCAAGTTTACCACAGTTGATGTGCAGCGAACATGGGGTTATAAAGACTAATTTGTTACTAGATAACTCTTCCAAACTGAAATCTAAACCATTGCCCAGAAGAAGAATAACAGATTATATGGAAGCAAAGTAGCCACTATGTAAAAGTAACTGGAGTGAGGTATTTAGTGGAAAAAATGCAGAAGGAATGGAGAAGTTTTGAAAGAGAAATTGTTTGAATGCAAAAAGTCAAAAAAGGGTTAACATCAGGATCTAGGCACACAACTTCAGGTAGATATATTTCCATAAGAACAAGATAATAAAATTAGATAATATTGAAAAAGAACTACACAAACTGGATCCAAGCAAAGCACAGGGAGGAACAGAATTAGGAATAATGACCTGAGAACACTTCTGCATGAAATTACAGTACCATTTTTTCTGTTGTTTACTAGTCTGTATAAATATGGGGAGATTCCTCAAGACTGGAGACATGCACAAGGGAAAAGGGAGTAGGACAAACCCAGAGTCATATAGACCCATGTGTTTACTTTCATGTAATGGAAAATAATGGTGCTTGTATTAGACAAATTATTTTCAGAACTGGAAAGGTTGGGACTTGAAACCATATATCAACATGTACATGTTGAAAATAGATCTATTACCATATATAACATGACGTCTTATAACAATGTACTAGCAGATTTGAATGGAAAATTGTGCTGTAATATAATTTATATAGATTTAACTTCAGCATTTGATAGGTCCACTCACAAAACCCTGTTTAATAATTTAGAACAATTAGTTACTGATGTAATCGATGTATAGCTGTATGACTCACATACAGGACATGGCAAGTATCACATAGCAACTGGACAGGTGAAATTCGAGGTTACAGTCAGGGTGTCCCACAGAGCTCTACCTAGGCACATACTTGCTTAGATCTATCTTTTTCATCTGAGGTGTTCAGCCGCCTGTATGCAGATGACTTGAAAATGGATAAACTGATTACATGTGTTACAGATAAAGCATTTCTGCAAAAAACTTGACTAAATTGACCATTTGGGTACAGGAGAATAATATGCTGATAAATACATCAAAAACTAAGTATATGAGATTTGGGAGACATAAACTGAAATGTTAATATTTAATACAATGCACAGTAAATGAAACTGTAGATTCATTTAAGGACTTGGGTATATGGGTAGATTCAGCTATGAGTTTTTCTAATCATATCAACCAGTTGGTTAATGCTAGTTATACACCTATAGGTTGTATAAAAAGATTTATAAAGTCAAGGAAATCAAAAATGATGAAGTCATTGTTTGTTTCTTACATTAGGCCCAGACTTGAGTATGGAATAACAATATGGAAATCTTATAAGAAAACAAGCATGTTTAACCCAGAAAGAGTGCAGTGCAAATATACCAAGGGCATCCATGGATATGAAACTTTAAGTTATTATGAAAGACTAAAATATCTCAACTTGTGTAGTGTCTCTTATAGATATTTAAGAGGAGATCTTATTCAGGTATATAGGGCATTTAGGGACAACTACCTCTGGGAATATTTGGGGTTATCAAAAAGTACTAGAGAATCATCAGATAACCTATGTAGAAGATTCTATAGGAATGAAAAGTATACTAATCATTTTTGCTGAGAGAGTAGATGCTTGGAATTGACTAACAAATTACATTAAAGCAAGGACTAGTTCAGACATTTTTAAGAACAGCATGGACACTTGTTATGAGAAAAACTATTTTGGTATGCAGCCTAGAAAGGCATTATTGCTCATTTTTGAATATGTATATGCATGTCTCTTAAATATAACTTTGTTGGGAGGTGAAAGGAAAATTCTGAGTAACTCTTGAGCAAAACTGTTCCTCAGGGAGCAGTGACAAAAGCAACCAGTGGGTTTGGTTCTCTTCTGTGGATGAGATTAGTGAATAAGTGAAAGAATTGCAATATGCCTAGACTGTAGGAGTTGAGATATGCCCATGAAAGCTGAAAACTTTGTATAATGTTGGGATATCATGGTAAGCATGCCTTTCAATGCTGTGTGTCAGGTGGGAATAGCAGCTCTAGCCTGGCAAACAGGAAGAAGTTCCCCATTTTCAAAAGTGACAAGAAGCTACATTTTAGTTTCAGAAGTATCTTGATCCTCAATGTCCATCATAAATCTTATGTCAAGATGCAGGGAAGAATAATTCATTCAGTAACTGAGCCTCTGATTCATGACTCATGATCTCTCATTTGATGAAGTTAGTTGTGGAACACTTTAACCAAACACTACTAAGTATATTGAACACTCATTAACCAATCAGAAGAAAATCGGTCATATCTAATTCTGGTTCCTTAATTTCTGTAATCACAAAACAAGTTCTGAGATGGATATAACCTGGAAACATGGAAGACTAATAAAATGGCTTCCTCTCTACACTCTTATTCTTAGAAACATTGCTGAAACTCAGGTGTGCTATAAAAAATGTTATTAACAATCAGAACCAGGTAAATCATCCCAAACAAATTACCAAAAATTTATCAAAATGCAAAGAGAAAATTCTCCCTAGCCTCTTCCAGCAGCATCAGCATCAGCATCGAAACCTTTTCTTGCACTAAGCTCCTTGGTCTTACTGTCAGTAAAAATCTCATATTTGATCTTCACATTTAAGAAGCCATTAAAAAACAGTACACGTTAGGCCAACTCTACAGATCTACATCTTTCCTCTATGGCTCTACTAAGAAATGTGTAGTATCAGCCCTCCTGCTGCCAATCCTCTCATATGCTTCTACTTTCAGCCACATTCACTCAGCCCAGCTTTCTAAACTAGAACATATCTATACTATAAAAGGTAAATCTGCTGTCAAAACTCATAATTCCATAGTAAATTTTCTGTCAGCCTTCTCCCAAAACCCATAATTCCATAGTAATCAAACAAGTTAACTGTTTAGAATGCCATGATTTTCTTAAATTCCTAGAGCTAAAACAAGCTCACTAAATCCTTCACATTTCTGAAGCATGGCCCTCACTAGCAGGCTGAGGTATATATGGAGTAGGGCTGTGCTCTTCATTCATACTTGTTGTTCCACAGTACTGAGGAGCAAAGTTATTGTCTGTGTGTTTTCAGATGTCTCTCACTTCTGTACATGATGACAGGATGGATTTAACTCCAAACTCTGAAGGAGCTTCTACTGCATACTGGGGAAATCAGTGACATCAATTAAGTTTTTATTTTTACACAGTATAACACCTAGATAAATGTCTCCATGCTGTGGTAACCACAGCATAGAAAATGTGACAGCATCTATGCAATAATTTCAGCAAATACATCTAAGCATAAGATCATCAGATAAAATTCTATCAAATGCAACTCAAACTGACACCTCTCATGGTACTGCTTTGTACACCTGCTATGAAGCTAGATAGTATAACTCCATACCATAGACACCACACAAATTCAAAACATAATTAAACTTCTCACCTCTTCACTAGTTGTAATTCTCACTGCTTAACTAGGGTTACCACCTGTCTCACTTTGCGAGGGACAGTCCTTCTTTGGGCAGTTGTGTCCTGCAAAAAAATTGTAAAAATGGCAAATGTCCTGAGATTTCAGGACAAAATGATTTCCTATATTTTATGTAATAGTTGCATAAAACAGTTATTCTGTATCTGAAACACCTAAATGTTATAAGAAACAGAATAAGCAACTAAAATGCTACAAGAATAAGCTTTTATTTAGGCAAAAAAGTGAAATTTTGTCCTTTGTACTGGCCATTGGTATGTTTCACCCTGCAAAATCTGACGTTTGCACCAAAAATGACCCATTTTGGGCATTTGAAAAGGTGGCTACCCTATGCTCAACCCCTCCAGAGTAATCTTCATTTATTATTTTCCATCTCTTCAGTTCTCTCCACAGCTTTCTCTTCCCACTTTCTGCCTCGCAAGTTGACATACCGTCATTCAACTACTGGGTTTTTTTTTGTATTCATCTCCTCCTCTAATAAGTCACTTAAAATCCTCTTATCTATTAACCTCATATATAAACACTCCTTACTCACTCCACTCACCTTTTTATAGCTTTCTATAACCTTATTATGAAACAACCCCCTATAATTCTAGTTATTTTATCAATTACCCTATCACTCATACACTGTGTTCTAATTTTCCATCTCTTCAACCTATCACAATGAAAATCTTCTGTCTGCCTTACTACTAACAAATGTATAAATACTGCCTTAACATTGTAACTTTTGTAACAGAGTCTTTAAAGGCAATTCTATCTATAGTTTGTTACTCTGCAATTGTTTATAATTCAAAATTTGTACTATCATAATATGTTTACTTTATGTGTAGTAACTACTTATGTACACGTTTAGTTTAACTTTAGTGTTTTATACATATTCTCATTTTATATTTCTATGGCATACAATATCAGACTTTTGTACTTCTGTTTTGCTTTTGTGTGCATTCCCAATATATCCCTCATGCATTCTGTGTCAGCATATCACCAAACATTTTCCTCTGTACAAACAGCAATGGAACATCAGCACATGAAATGAGGGTAGAATAAAAAACATGTAAACAATTTATTGGTAAGTGCTTTCACTCTTAGAGCTTCATCAGACTATGGCTAACAATAATTAAAACAAAACTTAAATTATTTAAATGTGTAGCATAAGTATTCACTTAACCAATCATAGACCTCAACAACAATAAAAAAAGTCCAATCACTGACACAGAATAATTATACGGTTCCATCAAGGAAGGTCCCATGATTTTAAAAACGTCTTAAAGGCACTCTGTCATTTAGTCCCTTCCCTCTATCAGCTTGCATTCTAATAGTCCATTTGGTCTCAAAATCTCTGTGTTGTTTTTAAAATCCCACAATCTTAAAGTTTCACTCACTAATTTAATAACATGGAATCTAAAAACATGTGGCTCATCAGTACCCATAACATGTTTTGCTGGAGCGTTACTACCATACTTTACTCTAAATTTGTACGTGTGAATGATTAGTCTGTTTTACTTTACCCTTGTCTCATGTGTTAATATTCTGTTGCTGTTTGTACAGACTTTGTTTTTTCTTCTGAACATCATTAGTCCACTTGAAGGATTACAATTTCTGGTGTAAACATTTTCCTGTAATTGGCACCTTGATGTAATTGCCTCAGATCTATTCCATGACAACAGGAACCAGAATATTTTCAGAATAACCTTCGGAACCAATGAGATTTTGATAATAGAATGAAGAGGGGTCATACAGAAGGAAGTAGGGATGGACAATTTCTGAGGTATGACAACCTCCAAAAGCGGACTAGATACTGATGTTTTTAAAATTTTGTCATTACTTGATGAAATTGTTGCTGGTAATCATGTCAACTTGGTTTTAAATTTATCTGGTTATGCTTTGAACCAACGTGAAATGTCAGTGTTACAGCATGGTTTGAAATTTTTACCTACAGTGCTTCCTAGAAAATATATTGTTCAAACTGAGATTTTTCAGCTGGTTCGTAAAATACGTTTGTGTAACTTTTTTTGGTGTTGAGAAATATGTTTTTTCTGGCAATGATTTGGGAGAAATAGAGTCCGGTACAAGTGATAGTTTTTGTACTTGTGAATCTTCTTTTTCTGTCAGTGACAATGTTAATGCCTATTGTCTGTTGGATACCTCTAAAGTGCCTGTCAAAAGTAAATTTATTCCCCCTTCACACATGAGGAAATATCACATTTTTCTTCTATGTTACATTTTACTGTGGAAAATGTTTTTTAATAAATTTTATAGAGATAAAAACAAAATACATTATAATTTAACTAAACAAGAACAGGATACACTATAAAGTATGAGTAAATGGTAAGATTTGGTTATAAAGCCTTCTGATAAAGGCAGTAAAATAGTAGTGCTACATTTTTCCCCAATATTTAAAAATGATCATTTGAATGAAGGGGAAGTTTATAGAATTTCTAGTTTTCTATAATATAAACAGGCTATTGAAAACTTTAAATATATTTGGAGAAAGGACATAGACTTGGATATTTATCTAAGCAAGATGTGGAAAGAAAATTGCACTTTAGCTAGATTTTATTGTTTGCCAAAAGTACACAAAAACTTGACTTTTCCTCCAGGACGTCCAATTGTAGCAGCTAATAATTATTTTTTACATAATATAGGAATCATGTTACACTCATATTTAAAACAGTTTGTGGTAACATTGGATTCTTATATAAACAATTATTTAGATTTTTTTGGACAAAATAAAATCTATAGTGCGAGGAGAAGATTTTTCTTAGATAACCTTGATGTAAAAAGTTTGTACACAAATGTTAAACATTCAGTGGGCTTAGATACACTTAGATTTATTTCTAGGTGATAGTCTGGTTACATGTTATATAATAGAGGTGATTTATTTTAGTTTAGTTAATAATTTTTTGAGTTTAATCAGGTTATCTACCAATAAATTCAGGGTACAGCAATGGGGGTTCCATTTGCTCCCATGTATGCTGACAGGTCTACTGCTCTACATCAAAAATACACTTCTTCGAAATAGAGCAGTAGTCCCTACACTTTAGCGAAAGTCCATTTAAACAAAAGTGCACTTTCGCTGAAGTATAGCTCCCTGGGCTACCCAAAAAAAAAAACACTAAAACATGTTTTTGCAGGGGAATATTCACATTCTGTACTGTAGTGTGACTGCCGAAGTCAATATTCAAAGTTTCACTACTTCGAACAAGTGGACTCGGTGAGGTGGGGTTCGAAGTAATGAAACTTCGAACAGATTGACGGATCCCATGCCAACATAGTGATGGGATTATTTGCGGTAGATTTCTTGTACAGGTTAGAATTTTTTAGAAAACATGTTCTTTATTATTACAGATTTATAGATGATTTGATTTTTTATGTAAAGGGGTAAAATTTTGATACAGGATTTTGTTGATCAGTTACAAATTGGTTTGGTTTTCAATTTGATGGCACGCAGAGTGGTATTTCAGTTATTTTTTGGCATAATTTTAGAAGGCCATGTAAATGGTAATATAAGTAGAAAAATACTTAGGAAATTTGAGGGAGGAGCCCATTTTTAGATGGCCATAGCTGCCACCCTTCTAATGTACTTAACTCTCTTCCATATGGAGAATTGTTAAGGGTCAGTAGATTATGTAGTGATAAGGAAGTTTTAGAGAGGGAAATACTTAACAGTTGTGTAATGTTATACAATAAGTAAAGAGGGAAATACTTAACAGTTATGTAATGCTATACAACAAGCAATAGCTTTTAGTTTAATGTTATTTTTAACTCTCAATACATAAGTTCAATTTTACCAGCCACATTCTTGAGTGCTATTCAACCCCTAGTACATCTTCTGTACCCTTTGTCTCCTGTTTTTAAATTTATATCTACAACATTTCCATCTCTGGCATGCTCTCTTCTTACCTTTTCAGCTCTGATTCTTACAGTCGCTTCCTTTCTGATTGTTATTTTCAGTGCTGTTTCACACTGCTGACCTGGCCCTGCCCACTCCGTTCACCCTCGCTCTGCTCGAGGTCACTCCACTCCCCTTCCCTACCCCCATTCCCACCTACCCCCATTACAATTTCTTTTATACCATCCACTCCCTCCCCCTCCTTCCCCAACATCCACTGAAAAACTACTTCCTGTCAGACTCTAAATACATCACATTCTTCCCCTACTATTACACCCTGTCTATAACCCTCTATAACTTCCTTCCCCAACATCCATTGACAACTATTTCCTGTCAGACTCCAAATACATCACTTCCTTCCCCTACTATTACACCCTGTCTATAACCCCTACAGCATCCATCTAAAATGAAACACCCTATCATTATCACCTCACTTCTATATCTTCTCTCTGCTCTAACCTCTTATCACTCATACCTTCCTTATTCTCTTTTATGCTCTCCTACCTCCTATACCTTTGTCACTCATTCTACACCTTCCTACTTTCATATCTCCCCAGCCCTTTTCAACCTCTCCACCTCTTCTCTGCACAAACTGTCTATATTGCATATCCACCCTCCTACCTACAAATCTAAATCCAAGTTACACAAACCACATCTATGTACTACTGTACTCCTTCTTCCCACTAATAACTTAGTCATATCTGGGAATGTCCACCCCAACCCTGGCTTCTTCCCCTCTCCCCTCAATCAACACCCCCCTTATCTTCTACCTCCCTTCCTTCCCCAAACACCTCTCATCATACCCAGCCTCTTACACTAAATTCATCCATATCCAAGCACCTGGCAATATACTCTCTAAATACTCAAAGTCTAGCCAACAAAATCACCAATTTCCATTCCTGGATAACGCATACAAATCCTCACATCCTTTCCTTATCTGAAACCTGGCTTAAGCCACATATCACTAACAAGGAAATTCTCCCACCAGGCTATAATATCTATCGCTCTGATAGAGTCCCAAAGCAAGGGGGTGGTGTAGCCATCCTCCACTCCAATAGGTTCAATCTCTCACCGTTCCCCACATCCATCCCTGACTTTCACCCAGCTGAACTCATCATCCTTAATTGCCACCTTAACCCTCACAAACAGCTGTTTCTGCCATCTATATCCCCCCCGGAAACAATTCATCCACTTTAGAGAATATGTTATCCTAGTTTTCCCATAATATTACCTATGAAACCCTCATCTTAGGTGATGTTAACCTAGATTGGTCTAAACTTAAAACTGACTCTCCACAACTCAGCGTCAACCTGCATGGTTTCCATCAACTGATATCTTCAGCCACCCGCCTCCATAAAAACTCATCTTCTGGCTCCATAATTGACTGGACACTCACCAACTCTGCTCACCACTACCACAACCCCACTACCCTACCAGACCAACTTAGTAACCACCTCCCCTGGTCCTTAGATACACCATCCAGTCCCCCAAATTCCACCTTTATAGAGATTGCCGAAAACTCTAATTTTAAGGTAGTCCAATTCAACTCTATTCTATTCACCATTGACTGGTCCATCCTTAAACAAATCCCTCTCAATGACACACTTACTAGGTTTAATAGCATCTTCCTGAGTACCCTGAACTCCCTTACTCCCTCTAGGAAAGTTAGAATAAAACCCAGTTATGCTCCTGGGCTCTCAAAAGAAACTAAGTCCCTTATGCAAAAAAGAGATAGAGCTTGGAAAGCCTGGATTAAAACAAAGGAATTACCTCTGCTACATAAATATAGACACCTCAGAAATCTTTCAAAAAATAAACCAATAATGACAAAAAGTCCTTTTATTACTCTGCCCGATTCAATAGCAAATCCAACCCTCACAAGTTCTGGTATACTATTAACAAAATTCTCTCTCCAGGCTGCCCCTCAACTCCCTGCCCCTACCCAAATACATCTCCTCTGGAAACTGCTACTCCTCTCAGTAAACACTTTATTGAAACCATTCAAACACTCATACCTTCCAACTCTCTGCCTACCCTTCCCAATCCTTCTAGCAAACAACTATTCTCTTTACATCCAGATCCTAATGCCTACATCAGATCTCTTCTTCACAAACTCAAAACTTGCTCTCCCTCCACTGACAATCTACCTCCCACCTTCCTCAAACTTGCTGCTGACTCCATTGCCTACCAAATATCTATACTAATCAATAGATCTATTCAGGAATCCACTGTCCCTACCCTATGGAAATCCTTTTTTACTATTCCCGTGCATAAAGGTGGAAACTCTACACACCCATCTAACTACTGTCCTATAGCTATTCTATCTCTCCTCTCTAAGATTCTTGAAAAATGTTTCCACTTACAACTACTCAACTACCTCCTCCAGCATAACTCCTTACTCTACTCCAACCACAGCACAATATCTCCCCTCTTATCCTTTACACATACCATTGTTGAGGCCCTAGACAATAACAAACTCATATCATGTCTCTTCCTTGACCTTTCCAAAGCGTTTGATACAGTCTCCCATCCCCTACTGCTATCTAAACTTGCAGACCTCAACCTATCTTCTTCCTCCCTTGCCTGGTTCTCCAGTTACTTATCCTGCAGGCAACAATCTGCTAAATGGCTCCCTTCCACTTCTCCAATCATACCTGTCCCAACAGGGGTACCACAAGGTTCCATCCTGGGTTCCCTCCTATTTAATGTCTTTGCCAGTGATCTCTATACTTCTTGTAAACAATCCTCCCTCATCCAATATGCAGATGACTCGACTCACATCTCCATCTCAGACAATATCTCCAATCTCTACACTCTTATTCAATAGGCTTTCCGATCCACTGAACAGTGGTTGTCCAGGAATCTACTCATTTTCAACCCTAAAAAGCACAAACTTTTATTATTTTTCCCCCGAACTTTTTCTCACCTCAAATCAGCCTTTACTATTACTTCCTCTAATAGCACTGTTATCCAAACTGAAGCTCACGCTAAACTCCTTGGGGTCATCATAGATGATAAACTCAAATTCAACTTGCACATTCTCCAAAGCATAATAAAGACTCAGCAGAAACTTGGTTTATTGTATCGCAACAAAACATTTCTAACTACAAATGCCAGACTCTCCCTTGCACAAGATCTTCTCCTCTGCTCCCTTCTATATGCTTCCCCAGCACTCACCAACATCCAAACTACTACTTTATACAAACTCCAATAAACTTACCACAACACAGCTAGATTTATCACAAACTCTCCATACAATACACATCACTGCCTTGCCATAAATACTCTCTACTGGTTAGAATTCCCTCATCTTCTACTGCTGTCACAACTTCAAATGTTACACTTCATTCTTTACAGACCTTCATCCTGCCCTGCTCTCTCTTCCTTCATGTCTATCTACACTCCTCCATGGACTCTCCGTACCTCTAATCAGCAACTGCTACAAATCAACCAACCCAAAAAAATAGCTGGCAAACTCCTATATAAACACTCTGTCGCCCAAGCCTGGAACAAACTCCCAAGAGACATTTGTTCCATCATTCACCCATCCCACTTTAAAGAAAAACTCAAACTTCATCTACTCAACTCCAAAATATGTCCTTGTCAAGCCCCTACTTAAGCTCCCCACAACCCTACTATATACCTTTTCAGTCCCTCCACAACTATTACGGATACTTATTAAACTCTACAATACATACTGTTGGACTTAACTCTTTTTGCAAATCTGTAAATATATTTTTTCGTCTGTAAAAATATTGATATGTTTATATATCATGTGTTTGCATTTCTGCTTTGTCCCTCTTACCATTCTTGTATAACTGATTTTGACCATATTTTTGACTCAGATGTTTGATTCTCTGTAAACTGTTTGTGTTTTTTTTTTTCTTTGGAGTTTTACTCCTTGGGTCTCCACTGAATATGTGCCACAAGCCCAGCTGGACCAACCTGGTTACAAATGTCAATAAATAAATACAAATAAAATAATAAATAAATGTTTAAACAAAGGGGGTATGGTATGGATGTTATTAGGAAGGCTTTAGAATGATTGTATTTAGGGAAAAATAAGGTAGTTGAAAGGTTTAATGGGGATAGAAGGATATTTAAATCTTTTGACAGCAATAAAAATAAGAAAGTGCATTTTGTAACATCATTTAATGCATTATCTAATGAAATAATAGATGTTGTAAAGTACTACTGGCCTTTCTCTTAGAAGGTTGGAATAGGGTTACTAATCTATGGTATGTCAAGAGGGGGCATAATTTGAAAGATATGCTAATACATGGAAAATTTTGTAAGCCAAAAGAAAACTGTAATAACAGCATTAATAGATTGGGAACATGGGCATGTGGGGCTTGCTCTATTTGCCCTTATGTTACTAATCCCTTTAAGAGAATTAATGGCTGGAGATTTGATCCAGTAGCAGAATATACCTGTAATACACCAGGTGTGGTTTATGTGTTGAGGTGTTCTTGCATCCTATTTTATATTGGTGAAAGTAAGAGGTCTTTTAAAATTAGGTTGCAAGAACATATAAGAGACATTAAAAATAAAAGAAAGGAAAGCTCCATTGCATGCCATTTTAATTCTGTACATGGGAGGGGTATATACAGATTTAAGCGGTTGCATTTTAGAAAACATAAAAGGTGAGAATGTTAATTGTTTGAAGAACAAGTTGTTATATAAAGAAAAAAGAAGTTATGTCTTACCATAATGTTCCATCTGTGCTGTTGATCTTCATTCATTCATCACTGATAGGAATGTCGGTTTCATTCTCAGAACCGAGATGGCCTTATACCAAGCTTGCACCAGCCAAAAACTCTCAAGCTAAGTTTTTACCCATAGTACCCTTCTCCCTGTTACCTCAGATCGAGTTTTCCCATTATCAGTAAAGCAGAGGCAGTTTCTGCGCAAGTGCCCTAACTCAGCACT
Source organism: Protopterus annectens (assembly GCF_019279795.1). NCBI lineage: Eukaryota > Metazoa > Chordata > Ceratodontiformes > Protopteridae > Protopterus > Protopterus annectens. The sequence continues at coordinate 1,607,198,317 of NC_056739.1, forward strand.
TGGACCCAAAGTATCCCCCAGGAGCCTTTGGAGGGGGAAGGATGGAGGGACATAATAAATGAATGAAGATCAACAACACAAATGGAACATTATGGCAAGACATAACTTCTTCATCTGATGTTGTTGATCTTCATTCATTCATCACTGATGGGACAGAGTCCCCAGCTACCTTGTGTCACTTGGGTGGTCCTTATGGAAGAATATTCCTGAGCACCATTGAGCCAAAGGAAGCTCTCCCTCTAGAGACCAAATCCAGTTTGTAATGGGATATAAAGGTATGAGGATTAGCCCACATTGCTGTTGCACAAATATCAACCAAAGAAGCTCTCGAATGAAACGCCACAGAAGTAGCCATAGGTCTAGTGGAGTGAGCCTTGGCTTTTTGTAGTATAGGCTTTTTCTCATGATGATAAATGAAAAGTATACATTCTGTGAGCCATTTAGAAAGGGCACTTTAGACACAGACTTACCCATTTTAGGGCCAGAAAAGGAAATAAACAGTTGATCTGATTTGGGCATTGTTTTCGTCCTATCCAAATAGAATCTCAACTGTCTGTGCACGTCCAATGAATGCAGACAGTACTCTCCTTTATAAGAAAAGTTTGAGGGTAAAACAGGAAGGTCAATAGACTGATTGATGGAGAGATCTGAAATTACTTTAGGGAGAAAGGAAGTGTTTGTCCAGAGTGATACTCTGTCCTTGTGGAAAACCAAATAGGGGCGTTTTATGGAATGAGCGTGGAGCTCAGAAATTCACCTAGCTGACATGATGGCTGCCAGAAAAAGGGACTTCCAGGATAAAAACATGATGTCACAAGTTGCAGCAGGTTCAAATGGGGCTTGTGTCAATGATTGTAGGGCTAATGTAAGGTTCCATTGTTTGATAGGTTGTTTTATTGGAGGACTAATATGTGAGACTCCTTTTAAGAAGGTTTTGCATAGACAATGTGAAATCAAAGAAGAATTCTGAAAACCATTATGGAAGTTCAAAATAGCGGCTAGATGGACTTGTATAGTAGAAGCTGCAGCACCTTTTTCAAAGAAACTTGATAAATAATGTAGTACTATAGTAAGTGGGACTGAGTACGGATCTACCTTTTTCTGCTTAGACCAGATGGAAAATCTCTTCCATTTGTCAAGGTAAAGTTTTCTGGTGGATGGCTTGTGGGATGCCAGAATAACATCATGCACTGGAGAGGGGAGGTTATTCTGCCTGGTGATAAGTGGAAGTGGAGAAACCAAGCTGTCAGTTTGAGACTGGATAAGTTTGGGTAACTCAACTCGTGGGGGTGAGAGATCAGGTCTGGAGTTGGATCCAGAATCCACGGCCAGCACAGAACGTGAGACCGGAGAAAGGGGAATCATACTTGTTGAGGCCAATAAAGGGCTGCGAGGATCACTTTGCATTTCAACCAGCGGGCATTCTTCAAGAATTGGGGAATCTGAGGAATGGGAGGATAAGCATACAGACGTCCCGTGGGCCAATCATGGGTAAGAGCGTCCCTCAGGGACTCCTTGCAGGGGGATTAGGACAAAGTAGTTGTGGTTTGATGGGGAAGTGAATAGGTCACAGCAAGGCTGGCCCCAATGGTTGAAAATGTCTGTTGTTATGGATGAATTGAGGGACCACTCATGAGGTAGGAGAATACATCTGCTCAGTTTGTCTGCAGTCATGTTGGAATCCCCGGGAATATGCATTGCTATCAGAAAGTGATGGAAGCTATCACCCATTGCCAAATTCTCATGCCCTCTCGACATAGGGGACAGGATTTTGTTCCTCCTTGCTTGTTGATATACCAGACTAATGACATGTTGTCTGAGTGGATGGCAATTGTCCCAGAAGGAAGAAGAGACTGGAATGCTTGCAACACTAAAAGCTCTGCCCTCAGTTCTAGAAAACTGATATACAGATTGGCCTCTATCGTGGACCATGTGCCTTGGACTGACATTCCCTGAAAATGCACCCCCCCCACCCTATCAGGGAAGCATCCGTGGTCACCGTGGCTGTGGGCTGAGGAGGTTGGAAGGGATGGCTCTAATGCTCTGATTCTGGCTTCACCCACCAAAGTAAGTCCTGTTTGCAAAGGTTGGTTATCTGAATCTGAAAGGACAAAGAATGATGATTTGGGTACCACTGAGGCAGAGAAGCCATTGAAGTAGCCTCATACGAAGTTTTGAAAGAGGCACCATCGGAATAGAAGCTGCCATTGAACCTAGGAGCTGGAGGACCTCCTGTGCTGAAACCTTGTTTTGACAGAGTATCACTCAGAGTTGGAGCCTCAGTCTTTGTAATCTGTGGTCCGGGAGGGAGACTACACAGGAGTGGGTGTTTAATATTGCTCCTATGAACTCTATGGACTGGGTCAGTGTCAGGTTGGATTTCTCCCAATTTATTGTAATTCCCAAATGTTTTGCCAGGGAAAGAATGTATTTGAGGGCTGCTACCAGTAGATGCTTGGTGTGTGTGTGTGTGTGTGGGGGGGTAAGGAGCCAACCATCTAAATATGGAAACATCGAGAATCCTTGCAGTCTCAAGTGAGCTGTAATTACTGTCATGCATTTGGTGAACACTCTGGGGGCTGTAGAGAGTCCAAAAGGTAGAGCACTAAATTGGAACTGATTGGCTCCCAGCCAAAAGTGAAGCCACCTCCTGGAGCATTTGTCCATTTTGATATGGTAATATGCATCCTGAAGGTCCATGGAGCACATCCAATCACCATTCCCTAGAAAAGGGAGAATGGACTGAACTGTAACCATCCAGAATTTCATATGGGTGACAGACATTTTTAAAATGCTGAGATCCAAAATTGGTCTCCAGTCCCCTGTCTTTTTTGGCACCAAAAAGAACCTTGAGTAGAATCTGGATCCCCATTGGTCTAGTGGGACATTTTGGATGACTTTTTTGACACAGCTTTTTTATTTCTATAGCTGCTGCTTCCCTTTGACTGGGTGGGGATGTCAGAGATTCATCTTGGTGACTTTGGGTAAGAATCGAAGGGGATATGATAGCCTCTGGTTATTATCTTCTGCACCCAATCATCAATAGTTATAGATTGCCAGGCAGCGTGGTGCAGAGAGAAACGTCCCCCATCTGCTTCCAGAGGAAAGCAATTAGGTCTTTCTTCAGGACCACTGATAGGACTGACCAGAGAAAGAATAACTGGATCCCTGTTTATGTGGACCCTCTCTGCCTCAGTAAGGGTTTCTTCTGGAAGAATTACCCCCCTTCCTCTGGGGATGAACTCACCACATGTGTCATAAAAAGGACTCTGAGACATCTTGTGCCATAACTTTCCACTCCTCTGATTCCTGGAGAAGGAAAGCTGGGGGTGAAAAAGCATAAACCTACAGCAGACAGGGTCTTACTATCTTTCTCACACCTGGCCAGAGTGCCCTTAACATTTGGGCCAAACAGGGAAGATGCTTCGACTGGAGCGTTCAGAAAGGAAGACTTAAAAGGGTCCACAAAATCACAAACGTGCATCCAGGCATCGCATCTCATAACTTCGCATGAACCTGCAGCTCTTGCCACCCCTTCATTTGCATGGGATATCAACCTCATGGATGACTTTGAAATGGATTCCAGGGCTGCAAGCTGTGAGGCAACTTTGTCACTGAGCTCATCAGACACATGTCCTCACAGAGTTCCAGAGAGTTCAGAGATTAAGTCTCCTTGGAGCCTCGTAAAATGTGCCAAATAGTTCAAGGACCATATGGCAAAGGTCGATAAAGCAAAAACTCACTTCCCCAATCTGTCCACTGCCAAGAACTTCCTGCTGGGTGGGTGGACAGTCTGGATCTCTTCAGCGAGCTCCTTTTTGTGGCCGCAGCCACCACCATAGCATCTACTGGTAAACCTTTAGACCAATATGGACTCTCCTTGGGGGGGGGGTAGAATTTTATCTGGCTTCCAAGGGATCGACTCAACGGAATCAGATTCTTCCAGGTATGCTGCACCATGAGCTGGACTAGCTCTTCTGCAGGTGGGGTCACCAAAGAGGTAGATGGATTGTCATAAAAGGCCTGCAGGAAGACAAATTCCTCAGAGGAAGGGTTGTTGGCCTTTCAGTCACCCCCTCTGTTTCAACATTTCAAGGATGTCTCCAAAGGAGACATCTTCAGGGGTGACCGAGGGGACTCTTCCCCTTCATTGCAATCTGTGTCCTCCATGAGAAACTCTTACAGGGAGTATACGTGCTTTCTTTTGCACAACTTCTTCCGTGGCAACTCTTCTGTGGGAGCTTTTGAGGAGGATTCGGAAGAAGGGGCGTCCTGTAATAGGGATTCATGAGGTTCTCATCCCGCTGTCCTGAATTGGTGGCTTGTGACAGCTGCAGCTCAGGGGGAAAGGACATGCGGGGTTCCGACATTGGTGGTTTGCTTCCAGAACAAGTGCTCTCTCCATCGCCCAGAATGCAGATCTACCCAAAGAGGGATGAAAGCCCGGAAACAAGAAGGACAACCTCAGAACTGGAGTCACACCCCGCTCTGCTGAACCCGCCCCTGAGAGAGGAGCCTCAAGAAGAGTAGGTGCCGACAGAACTCCTGTTGCCATGAATGGAGCCGTAGACATGCTCATGACTGTACTCAGCACCGAAAAGTCCACAGCCCAACCTTGAACCTGAGGAAGACCTTGTTCAGAAGGAACTGAAGGCCAGAGAGTCAATTCCGGTGCCACAGCAAGGTCCATTAGTGGCACCAAAGTGGAGGTGACCGAAAGAGGCATCGGAGTCTAAGACTTCGAAACCTGCAAGGAGGTCAAAGGAAAAGAGTAGGATGGAGTCTGTGGAGAAATATTCTCATGTCCGACAGGAGGATGGGTCTTAGAGGATGCTAGGATCTTTATGATACAGTGACTATATTTACATATTTGACATACATCTTATGGCCTTGGAGTCAGGGATATAGATTCTCGTCATATTTCGACATGCAATGGCATGTGGTTTATGAGATGTTTATTCTAAACATCTCCATACAATCTATGTTAACGATTTGCATTTTCGTATCACTTAAAAACTGTTGAACAGTGTTTGTTGACTAGTTTTTGACTTTTGACATCTTGAGGTCTTTAACCACTATTGAGTGTTTATGTAGAACTATGTATTAATATTTGCTTTATATTGCTAGGATCATTTTGATATAGGAACTAAATATACTTTTTGAGGTACCATTCATGAACTTGGGGTTAGTCTCGAAGGTTTGGACAACGTCCTGCCTTACCATGATGTGTTGATTATGAAACTTTATATTTAAAAAGTCTCTATATCATATGTAAGCAATGGCGACACTAAGTTATGTTGTGCACATACACTAGGAATGTTACTTATAATGTTTTGAACTAACACGGTTGCAATACTTCGTGAAGAAAATATCAGAACATTTATATGTTTTATAACCCATGGTGGATTTGTTCTGATTGCGCTGGGCATTGGATACCAAGATGAAGGTCCGTCGGCTATAATATGTTTGCCGATGGGAATGCAAAAACATTAAGAAAATAAGAAATTAAGAAATATATGAAACATAAATGATAACATCTCCACAGCAATACTTGACGCATGAGTTAAAAATATGCCATGGCTTGTTCTTGCTTATTGATATTTACATGCACGTTTGTCTGCTGACTATAGTTTCAGAATGACAATGAATTATAAAATGGGCTGGTTATGAATCATGTTGGTTCCAATTGCGGTGCTAACTTGATGTGATTCAGGTCACTTAAAGTGATAGAATACAATTCATTTGTTCGGCTCAAGCGCGTATGTACATATTAGCGCTTCATGAATTTTGGTATTCATACTAAGTCATTATTTGACTTGTGTGATATGATATTTTAACTATTTAGTTTTTTTAGTACCTCTAGTGAAATGTTGAAGGATGCCTGGTTGTATTATTTACTGCATCTGTTGAGAGAAGTGACACACACTGGTGATTATTTCAACTGCATTGATTGTGCTTTAATCAATTAGTTAATTGATGATTATCTTAGTTAATTGATGACTGTTTTAATATATAAATGGGCGTTTTTTATGTGAAAGTTGTAACCTGATGAAGCGCACTTGTGTGCGTGAAAGCGCTTGTTTTTATAAAATAAAATTGGATCTTTATTTTATCGTGGTGGTTCCTAGCAGTATTTCTTCAGTCTTAGAGGATGTAGGAATCCCCCTAGCTGTCAGCAGCTGGTGCACAAGGTGCAACACATCAAGTTCAGATAGGCTCCTGGTGGATCTAGTGCATATCCTTGACGGGGACTCTGGCTGCTCAAGGAAGGGGCTATATATCTGCCCCAGGAAGGAGTCCACTAACAGGGAGTATCAGGTCCATGTTATGGTATCCAATGGCACCGTTGTCTCAAGTTTGGAGACAGGGAGCAGTGGAACGTCTGCTGCAGACAAGGTTACCATAGATAGTCTCGGTGCAGTAAACGTACTTGGTACCAAAATTCTTGTGGAAGAAGTTACTAGAGGCTGAGATACTAGAGTGTTCATAATCATGAGTACAGAAGACATGCTCAGTGCCGTGGTGACCCTCGGTACTGAGGAGGATGACGTAAACTGCAATTTGGGAGGAGGTGGTGCCATAGGCATCGGTGCCGAAATAGGCGCCAGCGACATTAATGTAGTTTACGGAGCTTATGTTGGTGTCGAACAGACTGGCCTCATCTCTAAAGACACTTTAGGTATTATAGACTTTTCCACTACCATTCAAGGGACCATCAATGCATCAAAGGAACTTAAGTCGAGGGAGAAAATGGTGCAAATCCTCAGAAGACAAGGTGAGGCAAATGAAGTACCAGAAAAGGACATGGTGAATAGTGAGTGTGATTTAGTTTTTAACATTTCCAGTTATGTACTCACTGAAGCTGAAAGGTCCCTTTTGAATAAGGGTCTTTCATTTATTCCAGTGAGAAAGACTGATGTTGTAGACGTTATTGTAGATCTTAAATTGTTTGTGAGAAATATTGCATTAAAATTGATGTTTAATGGCAATAGCAACATGCAACCTTGTCTTTTTAAGTGACCTAGCTCATTTATACCTCCTAGTCACCCTGTGTTAGAAGCTTTTGAGAAAGCTTGTGAGAGGGATTTTTTGGCATTACAGAAGAGTGCTTACAGGGAGAAGAACATTTTTTATAATTTGACCAAACTTGAATTTGAAGTTATAAATACTTTACAGAGTAATTCAGAGATCATTATTAGACAAGCTGATAAAAAAAGCGTTGTCATTGTTTTAGATAGAGCTCATTATATCGACAAGATGAAGGACCTACTGAGTAATGTTTCTACTTATAAACTTATGACTGGTGAACAGCTTAATAAATTGATACAGAATGTAAATTGTGATTTGTATGATCTATTAATGAGCAATGTTATTAATTGTGAACTTTACAAATATTTTTTGGTAGATACTCCATGTATCCCTATTATTAGGGGCCTTCCCAAAGTGCACAAAGATAATGTTGATCCCCCCCTAAGACCCATAGTCTTTAGCAATGGCTCGTTGACTGAACCTGTTTCTGTTTATCTTGAAAGACACCTTAGAGATTTAGTAGATAAAACATACTATAGTAAGAGACACACAACATTTTTTAGAATGTTTGTCATCATATGCACACTCTGATAATTATAGATCTACTGTTTTGTTTGTCACTCTAGATGTAAAAACTTTATTTACTGCCATTCCAAATGAAACTGGTTTAGATTTTATTAGGTTATACCTAACCAGCAAGGGTGCCCCCAATGATCAGATCTTGAGGTATACCCTTTTGTTAGATCTTATATTAAGTAATAATGAGTTTTATTTTGAAAATAGATATTTTTTGCAGACAAAAGGGGTAGCAATGGGGACCTCTTGTGCAAATTTCTATATGAATTTGGTAATGCCCCAGTGAGGAATGGAATATGTGTTTAACACTGAGTATGCCAAGTATGTTTCTTACTATAAGAGGTTCGTAGATAATGCGTGTTTGATTTGGGATGGTCCTTTTGATGTTTTTGAGACCTTTCTAGCATAAATTAATACCACAACAGATTTTCTTGAATTTGTTGCACAATGGTCATATGAGAAAGTTGATTTTTTTACATGTAAGTATTTGGAAAGAAGATGAGGAAATTGAAACTGGGATGTTTAGAAAAGTTTGTAGGAAAAACAACTTACTACACCATGATAATATGCACCCAACGCATGTCTATAATAATATCATACAAGGCCAGAGACTTAGGGTTTCCAGTCTAACTACTTCAGATGATAACTGTAGAACTCCTCTTAGAGAACTAGAAACTGATTTTTCATTGAGGGGATATAAAGTGAATGAAACTACAAGTTAAGGAATGCAGATTTCATTGATAGATCCAACAGAGGCAAACCCTATTTTTAAGAAAGCTGCTAATAATATGTTAACTGTAACCAGACAGAAAAGTTATCATTCTGATGTACAGGTCACCATTCCCTATTCTAGTAATAGCAAAAGGATCTATGAAGCAATAATCAAAAATTGGAGTATTTTAACTACTAATACAAAAATTAGTGATATTGTCGGCCTTATGCCTAACTATACATACAAAAACACCAAATCACTGAAAAGATTGTTGTGCTATGAACATGATAGTCAGAAAAGGTTACAATCTAGTCACATGGGTATCTTTCCTTGTAGGGTATATAATCATTGTACATATATGATGAGTAGTGACACTTTCCTGCATCCCACAACACAGAAGATTTAGAAGTTCCGTCATTATGCAGATTGAAAGTCACGTGACTTGGTGTTTCTAGCTTATTGTTGTAGATGTTCCTGCTTTTATGTAGGAAAAATGAACAGGATACTCTATGAAAGGGTGAGGGATACTCCATGAAAGGGTGAGGGAACATCTTTATGCAATAAATAAAGAGAATGAGACCAATGCACTAGTATGACATGTTTTAAATCATGACTTATCACATTAGTTTAAATTATTGGTTTTAGAATTAGCTACCGGAAGCCTTCATTTGGGGAATTTTAAATATCACACCTAATGGATGGAGGTTAGGTGGATCATTAAGTTGCAAGCAGATAAGGGTTATGGGCTTAATAACAGGGTTTCATTAAAAAACTGCAAAAGGTGCCAAGGGATACGAAGACCACCAGCCAAGTGACAGTGATAGGTGTTTATTCAACCAAAACAGACATTCCAGATGCACATTTTGTTTGTTTGTGTCTTTCGGCTTTTCCCGGTTAGGGGTCCCCACAGCGGAACTCCGGTTCGCTAATGATTGGTAGTTGATTTTTATGTGCCGAGTTACCAGCCCTGATGCACAACCTTCAACGAAGGTATGCCCATTCACGCAGGTCACCACGCAGAAGACGATCTAGCTGAGAATCGAACCGGACAGCGTCTTACTGTGAGGCAACAACTCTACCACAGCACCACCACCGCGGGTCCAGATGCACATTAATGCTTCACAAATACAATATGTTTTTGCTCATCACAAACTTCATCAGATGTGGACTCTGCATCTGATGACGTTTGTGGTGACCAAAAATGTATTGTATTTGTAAAGCATTAATGTACTTGTGGAATGTCTGTTTTGGTTGAATAAACACCCTTCACTGTCACTTGGCTGGTGATCTTCGTATCCCTTGGCACCTTTTGCAGTTTATCAGTATTTCCTGCGGCTTGTTGGAATATTTTTAGGGTTTCATTAAAGCCATTTTTACTTGATATATCATTAAAACACTGAGAATGCATTTAATGTATTTTATTATACATTTTAGCAATATATTTTTAATACTGATTTCTTGCAAAGTTTTTATTTTTTAGGATTTTTTTGGATATATATTTTAGTCAGTAAATGATAATATATTATGTTATAATATAAGTATATATATATATATATTTTTAAAGTTTGGTAATGGCCACTAAATAGTTAATTAATGATGGTTTCTCATTGGCTGAAATTGTATTTAAATATGGCATAAGCCCGGTTGTTAAATTGTCTGATGAAGCATTCATTTATTGAATGTGAAAGTGCTCATGTCTTTTTATTTTTATCTTTATCTTTGGACACACTAAAGTTTTTATATTTGGTATAGCTATTTTTTTTTTAATTTTAAGATAATTTTTTTAATGTTTAACTATTTTAAAGTTTGTTTTGACTTAAAGGATATACCTATGTTGCCATTTTTTGGATCTTTTTAAGTCTTATTGGTATTTAAATTATTGAGTTCACATGCTCACTATATGCTTATTGTCAAAGGGTTAAAGTTTCCTTAAAAGCCATTGGATAACTGATTAATTGTTTTAACTGTTGAGAATATAAAAACTGTATATTTTTATTTTTTTTCAGTCTGCATCTGATTAACTACTTTAAACGAAAACGTATTTGTGGAGTTTGTTAAGAAATGTTAATGTGGTTTGGTTTGTTGGAATAAAGCTGTTTTCATTCATTTTGTGGCTGGACTTCCCTTCTTTGGGTACCTTGGATTTTTTACTTGTGATTTTTTGGTACCTTGGTGTGCTTTTTTACACATTAAAGTTTGTCAGTTCTACCCCATGGTGTCATCCTTGGATTTTGTTTTCATATTTTAGACTTTGACAGCTTGTCCAAATCACCAGAAGGTGAAGAGGGTAGAGAATGTGGTCTCTTCCTTTCCTTCTTAGGAGGAGGGGAACCCTCCGATGCAAAAAGAACCTCTGAAAAGGGTATCTTAAGAAGGCCCTTCAGGATCAATTTGTTTTTGCGTTCATTGAGTGTACGAGCACTAAAACCTTTACAAATAAAACAAGGGGTTGCACTGAAAGATGTGGCACCCCCAAACAATATACGCAGTCATCGTGCAAGTCACAGTTATGCATTTTTCTATTGCATTTTAGACAGGGTTTGAAGCCAGATGTACTTTTCTTGTCAGCCATATCCAACACACATACGCACTAAACAACTTAAAGAAAAAGGGGGTTAGGAAGATAGTAAAGATAAAGTTCCCTAAGTTTTCAGTTTTTTGTTTTTTTTTTATACAAGGGAAAGGAATACCAGCTATGGTATTGAAAAAACTACCACAAGGATAGAGAGAAAGGCCGTACCACCAATGGTACTAAGATTACCAGACGGTAATTAAGAAAGTGGATAAAAGTTAGCGATAGACAAAGATAGATTAAATTTTGAAAAACACAAGAAAAAAGTCCTATCACACTCTACAAAGTATCAAAAATTGTCAACTTAGCTGAAAGCTGGCTTGACCGTGGCTTTACAGCTACATGGCAAATGCGATCTGGGGTAACAGGGAGAAGGGTACTATGGGTAAAAACATAGCTTGAGAGTTTTTGGCTGGTGCGACCTTGGTATAAGGCCAGCTTGGTTCTGAGGACGGAAACGACATTCCCATCAGTGATGAATGAATGAAGATTAACAACTTCAGATCTGTTTTTATTCTAAAATATAATACTATGACACCTACTGGTTTGAATCAGGAATGCAATTGGAAGTGTCTTTTGTAATGTAAGAGTTTTATTAGTATATTTTTTTATTGAATACCTGATTGATTGTTATATTGATATCACTATAAATGGGTTGTGTATTTTTTGTTAGTATTATCTCCTGGAAGCTTGTATTCCAAAGTGCTAGAGAGAGTTTGCTAGTTCATTAAATTTGTGCTTCTTGAAACACTGGTCTTGGTTGTTTTGTTCAAAATGTATAAATACTGCCTTAACATTGCAACTTTTGAAAACAGAATCTTTAAAGGCAATTCTATCTGTAGTGTGTTACTCTGCAATGGTTTATAATTCTAAATTATTTGTTCTCTCATAATAAGTTTACTTTATGTGTAGTAATTACTTATGCACAAGTTCAGTTTAACTTTAGTATTTTATACATATTCCCATTTTATATTTGCATCACATACAATATCAGACTTTTGTCTTTCTATTTTGCTTTTGTGTATATTCCCAATATATTCCTCATGCACTCTGTGTCAGCATATCACCAAACATTTTCTTCTGTACAAACAGCAATGGATCATCAACACATGAGACGAGGGTAAAATAAAACACATATAAACAATTTATTGGTAAGCGCTTTCACTCTTAAAATAGAGCTTCATCAGACCATGCCTAACAATAATTAAAACAAAACTTAAATTATTTAAAAGTGTAGTATAAGTATTCACTTAACCAATCATAGACCTCGACAACAATACAAAAAATCCAATCACTGACACAGAATAATCATTCAGTTCCATCTTGGAAGGTCCCATGATTTTAAAAAGGTCTTAAAGGCACTCTATCATTTCATCCCTTCTGTCTATCAGCTTGCATTCTAATAGTCCATTTGGTCTCACATATCTCTGTGTTGTTTTTAAAATACCACAATCTTAAAGTTTCACTCACTAATTTGATAACTTGGAATCTAAAAACATGTGACTCATCAGTATCCATAACATGTTTTGCTGGAGCAGTAATACCATCCTTTACTCTAAGTCTGTACATGTGAATGATTATTTTGTATTTTATTTTACCCTTGTCTCATGTGTTGATGTTCCGTTGCTGTTTGTACGGACTTTTTGAACATCGTTAGTCCACTTGGAGAATTACAATTTGTGGTGTAAACATTTTCCTATAAAAGACACCTTGATGTTATTGCCTAAGATCTAATCCTTTTGCTGTGTGTTGGTGTGTAACTGTATTCTCATTTTGTATTATACTATATGTCTAATTGAAATGCCACTGTTTTATTAAGTTTGTAATGTAATGCCATTTTTGTGGAGATTTTTCTCTGTGGATGTCTGCTGAAAAGGAACTATGCCTTTCTCAGACTTCCCAGAACAAACAAATGCAAACAAGTAAGTAAGTAAATAAATAAATAACAAGAATTATGTTGTCTATTCTGGTTTTGGAATAATGTATCAGCTTTTTTAATTCCAGACAGAATAAAGGGATGTATCAAGGAAATTTGTTTTGTGGAACAGGCTAAGGCATATGACTGTATACACAGTATGTCTTGTGGGAGGGGATACATCAGCGAAAATATGAGATCTCAGTTCTAGTGCTTCATACTATCTAGTCCCTGCATTCGCAGAGCAACAGCTGTGTCCATATTCGTAGCCTAAAGCTGGGTATATTCAGGGCAGGCACACACCTCCTCTAAGGCCGTGACTTGTCCTCCCTCCTGATTGTGATTCTCATGTTTAGGTTATCATGGTACAATCAAAGCTAAAAAAAAATTCAGCAAAGGGATTTAAAGGAATTTGAGGGACACATCTTTGCTGCTTGAAAATTAGATTGTCTTCTTGGCTTGAAGTGACTTTGATCTGCAGGGTGCAATGGAGTGGCTTACAGCAAAATGTTAAGCAACTGGATGGAAATCAGTCCCTCTAAGTCAGACATCAAACCCTTCCCATAAAAGAATGTCTTGGTCTTTCCTAATGAGGTGGTGGAACAAGGTGATGAATGTGAAGTGATTAGGATGTTGTTCATTTATGGGGTCATTCGCGGGCAGAAGGGATTGGAAGACTGACCATCAGGTTACTGCAGTGGCAGTTCTACTGTAGGAATAAGACCAGTCTGGGAGGTGCAACAAGAGCTGAACCATAAGCTGCTGCTCTCAGTCTGACAGTCATTTTTTGACCCTTGTCCACACATGTGGTCATAATGGCAGTCACTGGGCTCACTCTTCCAGACAGTGTGAGGAGCTTGAAGGGAATAAGGCTGCTGCATCTTCAGAGTTAGAAAACTCAGCTGAGGTGGTCTGGCCACCTAGTAAGGATATCCCTTGGATACGTCATACAAGAGATGGGTCGTGCATGACCTGTCGAGAAGAGTGTCTGGAGCTGACTCAGGTCATGTTGAGAGCATCACATGCCTTAGCTTTCCTCATAATGCCATAAGATCCTAAAAGATAACCTGAAGATTCCTGATGGAGATAAAGAAGTCTAGTTTGATTTTCTTAGCTTGGTATCACTGACACCCCAATCAGGAAAAGCGGTTTAGAAAATGGATGCAGACTTTTATTTGGGCCAGCCTTTAATAACTGGCATTTACATTTTAAAATTAAACCATTTTTAAATAGTGATCTATTAATAAGTGTGTCTTTTCATAACTTGACAATTCTAAGCAGTATCCTGTTTCAAAAAGCACTTCCTGTGGAATTATTCTGCATCAAATACCATTTATTTTTTCCACAATTTATAGATCTGTGTAAGCGTCCAAAGTGCCTTAAGCTGTGTTTTCTTACTGCAGTCTAGTTATAATGCCATTTCAGTGCATATAGCTTTTTGTATCTGGTATGGATGAATAGTAGTTTTCCCAATCCACCTTATTCAGCTTCTAGCTAAGTCTTGCCTCACTTAATGTATGATTAGGGCACAACTTCTGGGCCAGATTCCAAAACAGTTGCTCTCAGTGTAAGTCTGCCCTAATTCACAAAGTCTTGCACTCAGTGTAACTGACTTACTTTAGTGTAAGGCCTATATATAACATGCTTACACTGGGGGGACAAATTCCAAAAGACCTGCTTTCAGTGTAAGTGGTCACGTACACTGAGAGCAGGTCTTTTGGAATCAGGCACTCTTTTTGTTTAGCAACATATACAACTGGATGTTATGTCTGCAATATTTACATTGTATAACTCTGTTCTGTCTCATTAGAGTACTTGGTTGTCATTATTGATTTAGGAAAACACTATTTAGTAGTGCTGTTACAGTCTGCTTGCTTGAAGGTGGATTGGTTTTGAGTTTGCATGTGGAGCATCTCATCTAAGATGTGAACAGTTTTCCGTGTAACTTTAAATCATCATAATTTTATAGCTCTGAAACTGATACTTATGAAAATCCTCTCATGGAATATTTGCACTTAGGAAAGTGGTATAGCAGTTAAGTCTGTTTAACATTGTTATTATTTGGTTTCTTATTTTTATTAGCAACTCAAATGACCTCCAAAGAACTCTATGTTTTAATCTATTTTTATGATGTTTATATCCCTTAACCCTAAAGAAAAAGGAAGCAGAACTTTTCTTTTCCTTTCTGCAGTAACATATTTTATTAATTTACTCACATAACACAGCAAAGAAAAGGGTATATGGGGAACAGAAAATACACTCCTGGGATTCCACCTTTGTCCCTTCTGGACAGGGGCATTGGGTGCTGACTTGTCAAAATATGGGCTAAATTCTTGGCTAGGCTTGTAAAGGCCTCAGGGCCAATAGCCTAGTAACTTCCTATGATCCTATGATATACTACTTTATTAATGCAGGCATACTCTGAAGAACTATTCTTAATCTAGAGCCCATCCCAGTTAGTTCTAGTAAAAAATAAAGACAGTGAGCAATATTTGCTGCACTATGCTCCTCTTAACTTTGTTTGCCAGCATTCTTGCATTCCAGCAACCTTGCCACATTCTCTTCTTAAACATACTTCTCCACATAGCTAGCATGTGATTTTTTATAATAAAAATCAAAACTTTGGATAACATAAGAAAACTTAAAAATGCCATGTCAAGTGTCTGAGTGCTAAGACTAAATAGCAAAAGGTAGGAAGAAAGTAGAGAATGTAAGCCGAAGACTGGACACTAAGTCTGCAAGGTGTTACCTTATGCATTACATGCTGGAGCAACCTCACACCATGTGCTGAGCTCCACTTTATCTTTACTCTCATCTTCATCAGGCCAAATTACCAGTCTCCAGTTTTGTCTTAATGATCCGTGTCTATCATGAGCCTTTATCTTTTACTTTAAAATGAAGAGTGAGAGGAATTTTACAGGCTTGAGGCTTATATTCATTGGCATTCAAAAATGAAGCTGGGCAGTTTCTGTCTAGGTTTACAGCACAGGATCAGTACTGTCCCTCAGGTGCCTGTTCACATAACTATATATAATTATTATCATCAATTTCTTGGGTTGTTAGTGTCAATCGTTTAATGGAAATGGAGTGAACAATCCTAAGTACGTTTAGTTTCTTATGCCATGCTTCAATGCTGGCCTTGATCTGTAAGTCAGTCAGCCTTATTTCATGTTTGGATTCCTGGAAGTCAAAACATCATCAGGAATTGCAGCATTCAACAATTCTATTAGTTTATGCCCTTATGGACAGATATTTTGGGGCAATCTTTCAGGAGTTGTTACTTCAATCGTGCATTCTAAATTGAAACTCTTGATTCTTCCACAGAGGGGTATATATCCCCAAATGTAGTTCCTTATGCAAAATCATGACTATGTGCTTCCATCTGGTCCATATACCTTGAACTGTATTAAGTCTTTCTGGACCATTCTACATAGCAGCTTACCATACTAAGTTCCTATCTTGCTTAGACAGCCCTGCAGATACCCATGGGGTAGAGGGATTGGGGAGAGATCACCTTTTAATCAGACACATTCTTATCTTTCAGAATTTGAACTTGTCCACAGTGGTGGTGCTGCGGTAGCATTGTTGCCTCACAGTAAGATGCTGTCCGGTTCGATTCTCAGCTAGAGTGTCTTCTGCGTGGAGACATGCGTGAATGGGTGTACCTTCATTGAAGGTTGTGCGTCAGGGCTGGTAACTCGGCATGTAAAAATCAAATACCAATCATTAGCGGACCGGAGTTCCGCTGTGGCGACCCCTAACCGGGAAAAGCCGAAAGACACAACAACCCCAGTTATTCTGGAAAGTTACCATGCCATATAAAAGCAAATATAAACATATTCAGTTTCTAAATCTATATGAATTTAAGTAAGGAAAATAAACGAGGAAGCAAATGCATTGTTTTTTGTAACCATATCATCTCAGAGTCTCCTTATCATAATTCTGTGACTTGTATGTGTGAGTCTTGGAATTACAAAAAATAACTGGAAATGCAGGAGAACAGAGAATTTCAAACATCACTGGGTCTCCAATAAGGTTGATTTTTGCAGATGGGCAAGCCCTCTTGCACCCCCTACCCCACACATTTATATACACCAATTCCAAGATTATCATATCTTAAAGAAAATGAAGCATTCAGGGAAATGGCAATCTCATATTTAGTTCATGTAAAGTACTGTTGTGTAAGTAAATTTACTACAACAGTATATGCTTCAATATATTACTGCTGCAGTAGCCTTAGCTATATGGGTTATATCCTGCCTAGAATATAACAGCTGGTCAGTATTCCAAAGTCTTGAGCTTCCCCCACTTATGCCCAGGCTGCTGACTGTAGGAGCTCCAAGTGGAGAAAACCAGCAGTGTGGATGCCAAAAGCTTCAGGACGTTCTTGCCAAATATAAACAGGAGGCTACAGTCTTGATAAGGAAGGTAAAGTAAGGTATAAACTGTGCTGAACTGCTACCTTCCAAGCTATCACAGCCAGCCTGCATAGGTGGTAGGATATGTGACCCCCACCTTCTTGTTTATGTACCATATCACCATTGGTTGTCTAAAATTACTTAAAGACACCCTGCAGATCACAAATGTGCAGGGAACTGAGAGCAAGAATAACAGCTAACACTCTCTTTGACTTTGATATGCTTTGTTCTGTCCTGTTTATTCCATAGACCTTGCACTTTTACACCCATAGACACAACTACCCATGCAAAATCCAATGCATCAGTTGCTACAGATTATGCAGGGGTAGTCAGAAAAAAGAAGAGACTTGGATTCAAGGATATCTGGTTTCTCCACAAAAGAAATTATTTTGCAAAGCCCAGCACACTAATCTGAAATATCAGGGGGGTAAAGATTTTGGGAGCATACAGCTTACAAGAACCACTGAATCTTTCTAATATGTAATCTAACACAGGTTATCATGAGAATCGTAGAAGGCATGAACACTAGAATCCTGAGGTATTCTTTTACAGAATTCTAAAACTGAATAGAGAAGGTCTGGAACAATTCCAGGTATGTGCCCACTTTTTGCTTGAGGTAGGAATGCCTTTCATATGAATGAATCCAGAAGACACCCAAGGGGCACTATCCTGTGAGAACGTATCATGGAAGAGTTTTGATTGGTGACCCGGAGTCCTAGACTGAAAAGGAAATTTCTTACCAATGTAAGAAACTCCTAAAACTCTGAGAAAGACTCTGCAAGTATAAACCATCTAAATACAGAAAATGTGAATACTCCACCAACTGCGATGGGCTATCACAGGAGCTACACAGTTCTATGCAGTTCTATGCACTACCCTTTGGGTTGTCTTACCCTCGGGGTGGTAGGCAACCCAAAGGGTAATGCATAAGACTGGTAGTAAATCCCAGACACAGAAAACCTCAGAAAACTTCTAAAATCTGTGGCAAGGAATGTAATAATAAGAATTTTTCAAGTCTAGAGTAAAAAAAAAAAATCTTAGAAAAGAAATGAGAGGTAGCAAGGTTTGTAGGGACAACATTTTGAACTGAAGTGTTTTGCAAATAAGTTGAGAAAGAATGTACAGAACTGGTGTCTAAGTGGGTTCCTACTTTCAGACCCCAAAAAATTACATGTTGTTGTGTCTTTTGGCTTTTCCCAGTTAGGGGTCGCCACAGCAGAACTCCGGTCCGCTAATGACTGGTTGTTGATTTTTATGTGCCAAGTTACCAGCCCTGATGCACAACCTTCAATGAAGGTACACTCATTCAATCATGTCTCCATGCAGAAGACGCTCTAGCTGAGAATCGAACCGGACAGTGTCTTACTGTGAGGCGACAACGCTACCGCAGCACCACCACCACCGCAGGTTCCCCACTGATACGGAGGAACTGGCTCTGTGACTCCCAGAGAAAGTATTTGGTTGATGACTAGGAGAAACAATGAAGTCTGTTATGAAGGATGAGGATGGATTATTCTGGAAAAGAGGGAAGCTTTCCTACTGTCATTTGTAACACTCCTGAACAATTCTTGGAATGCAATTGTTTGAAATTTTCTGACATGATCAAACAGGAAGGCGAAGAGCCAGGCTCAGGACAGGATTAAGCAGGCTGAGACTATTTATTTTGCTTTTTGAAAAGGGAACTTGAATTTGTAGTAAAGGCTGTAGCAAACAAAGAGAAGTAGGGCTCAAAAATATGAGTAACCCCCCCTTAATCGATTTCTTTCTTTCATCAAACTGAGTACCCGAGTAGGCAGAAAGACCAAACTAAAGATCCTCATCTAAAGCAGAATTTAACATTTCTCATAACAGAAACAGAAGCTGCTACCCTGGACACAGAGGCAGCACATTCAAAAGAACACTTTAAAGATTGTATAGCTACATGGGAAACAAAAGCAATTAAAGAATTTAAAGAGGACTTACTTTCTGAAGAGATAAAACTGGCAGTAATGCTCCTCATAATGTCAAATGAAGCCAAGCAGAAGGATAAAATATCTTCCCTAATCCATCAAAAGCTATCCTATGCTTGCCAGAGTGAGAAGGATTAGCATTAACTTTTTTCTTCTTTTTTTTTGCAGGAGATTTTGACTCAGAAATAGCTGCAAGATTAGATCTGGGATGAGAAAACAAATATTTGTAAAACTGAGAAACTTTATAAAGTCTACCTTTTTAGGGGCTGCAGGTTGACTGCGAGGCATATTGCAAGAAACTTCAACAACATCATTCAAAGCTGGTAAAAGAGGAGGAATAGCAGGAGGCTGTGGAAATTCATTGTGCATAGAACTTCACTAAGGTACCAAGTCTCTTAGTCGTCTACCCAGAAATACACTCATAGTATTTCTGCAAAGAAGCTGGAATATCAGTTTGTTCCTATTGAAAAATCTTACTCATTCTAGAAATAGCTTCAAAAAGTGAAAATTCCTGCAAAGGAGACTCAGTGGAAACATTTTCCTCAGAGACATAATCAGGTACTTGGGCAGAAAAAAATTAAAACAAGCCCTTTCTCAATACCTTTCCTAATCATCAGACAGGGAATCCTCAGAAACTGAGGAAAATTACTTTAAAAAAAAAAAAAACTCCATTCACCCTTCAGAGGTTTTAATGTCTGCAATAAACCTTCAGACAAGCCAACAAATTATGCAGAAAAGCAGTCTGTGGAAGATAATAGGGACATCCAAAGAAAGAGATCACACCTACATGGAACCTCACCCAAGGACCAGGTCTATTAGCCCACCTACACAGGGATGCATTCCCCATTCCCATATCAGAGATTGACAAGAGTGGCTCCTTCATGCCCAACAAGGGTACCTGAACAACCACAGTGGACATGGCTGACCTCAGGTACATGATGGCTGAAGTGGCTTCACCAGAGTGATGTGGAAAACAAAGAGAATGGTCTGTGGTACCAGTTATGGCCACAGCAAAGTCGCACACCAGCAGCTCTGGCACAGATTGACCCTGACATGTTGGCAAGGGTTCCATTAAAGTTTTTGTTTGCTTGGATCCAGAGTTAGGTAGAACCATGGGACCAGTATACCATTCAATGTTTCTGCCAAACAAGGAACCTGACTTTCCAGTTAGTGCAGCAAGAGCAAGTTGGTGATGAGTAAGTTGTCAAAAGTAGTGTGCATGAACAATATACAAAAAAAAAAAACTCTCAAAATGCACATGTACCCAATATAGCACAGTTTGTGGTACTACAAACTACCTTCCAGAATATAGCCCTCTCCATCACAAACAGATTCAAGGCAGACCACATACAACACTAATTATTTCAATATAGCTTAATGGTGATACTGAACTGTGGCATTCAGGAACACAATTAAACAACTTAAATATGCAAAAATAATGCAAGATAAACAAGTAAGACAAACAACTCCTATACTTGTCCAGTTTGAAATGGCTTCCATACATTTAAGGTGATCATGAATCAGCATTTCAGTGAAAAATAAACTATTTATGTTCACATTGTGGTGCACATAGAGTATGCCTGGCTACACCCTTGCAACTAAGTTAACAATCCTATAAAATGCCTATAGATATATGTACAATGAGCATGTGTATAGGCATCATGCAGTGGACTGTTATTTTACCCATAATTACTACTCTGGCTTACTCCCACAGATTGTCAGGACAGACCGACTACCGGCATCCATAAATAGAATGATTTACAGATCATAAAATGAAAGAAGGATTATTGTATAATGACCAACTTTCTATGTCTATGCTTAATGATGTCATCCAGCATCTACCCAGATTCTCTGCCAGTATTTGTCATATACTCCATTTAAACTTCTGCTCAGTAATACAGAGATCTCTCTTGCCTGGTTGCATATATGAGTGCATTCTGTGAGATACGTGGGTTTTCATAAGTCATTGATACACACACACGCACACACGCACACACGCACACGCGCACACACACACACACACACACACACACACACACACACACACACACACACACACACTGTTTATCCTCTTGCACTCAGATAAGCTTGTAACACAAATAATACAAATTTTAATCATGTTATTTGTTCCATTGATTGCACTTAAATATTATATTACCATACATTATTATACTGTTGTTTGTTACACAGAATATAAATTGTTGTCTGTTTATTGGCTTTCTGAGTTGCATTTAACTGTTAGTTCTGTAAAGTGTATTACTGTAACCTTATTACATACAGTGGAAACTGCTGACTGCATGCCAACTGCTTCCATCATTGAAGTTAGTGCATTTGTTTTACTGAATGTAATGTTTAGCAGTATTGACTTAAAAACCTCCAAATACAGACTTCAAGAATGGAAGAAGAAAGAATGATGCCAGAAAAATAGAACATTAAGAACTGATTTACTGACTGAGTATTTAACGACTGAATTAGCACTTTCACTTCATAAAAATCACAAAGGACATATGTCTTCATCATATCACTATTTTGTCTCTAGTCACAGCTGGCTGTTAGCTGGATCCAAGTGCCTCTCTTCATTCCCCAGGTTTACTAAACCTAACTATGTTTCCAGGACTTTCTCTGACCCTGTTGTTTGGGGCCAGTTAAGAGTATGGTGCACCTCAGAACAGTGTCTTATATACTGATGAGGAGGATATATTTTGTTAAATTTTGCCTTAGTTCCCTCCCCTTATACACAGAGGCACAGTCCTGGCAATTTGTGCTATAGGCACATGACATATTGTCCACCCATTACTGACGTCAACTGATGCCCTGCCTTAGTTACTGAGCATCCCATCCCTAGTGCCTCTCCAGCCTTCATCTGGATCAATCTCAAGGTGTGTCCATGCACATTCCCTCACCCCCTCCCTCCTTCCCCAGGATGGTATGTGCCCATTCTCCCTTGCCACTGTCTCGGACCCCCAAACCACTAATCAAACTTGTGTTTCCTTCGCAGTAGTCAGGACTTCATCCCACTAACCCATGCCATTGTCTCATCGTATCACACTTTAAACATTATTGCACTGTTTTACCTTTTTGTTGTTGCATTGCTGTTGTTAATTAATGGCATTCTATAAGGAAATATTACAATATTCATTACATTATTTCAGAAAATGTTGCGGTGTTTCCAGTTACTGATAATAGCTAGAAACCAAACTAACTTATTATCTTAGCTACTGATTGCACATTTTGACCACTGGCGTTATGTTGCTGCTTGTTATTAATTATTACTGACTGCTGTAGTGTAATGGAATTTAAAGCTACTGCACTATGGTACTTTACTGCACTACAGACTGTTGGATTACACCATTAGATACACTTTCCCTGGTCATGCTGATTACTCTACTGTTACTGCATTGAAACTAATTGTGGTTAGTACATGTGGAACTATTTGGTTAGATTGTCTATAGTTACTGCTCTACAATTACTGCACCTATAGCTTTTGCATTAGACTGTTGTTTGTGCTGCTAATACTTAATCAGAAACCAAATTAACCTATTTATTCTTCTGCTGATTGCTCATAGTCACTTGTGATGAATGTTGTTGTTGCATTCCTACTTGTACAGATTATTCCATTCAGTTGAAATGACTACTCTCGGTTACTACACTTGTAACCTTTAAATTAGATTGATTTTATTTTACCACTTCTTACTGATTGCTGTTGCTGCACTATTGCTACTTTTATATATTTTTGGTCTTGTGAAAACTATCACTATCACTTATTGTGTCCAGAGTCTACTAGATATTTTATCCTGAGTCAAGGCTATCCTTTAGCCACATCCATCTTATTACCATTTTCCAGTGCAATTCCACCATACCCTCGTATGTATATAGAGTAGGCTAGTAAACTATCCTTTTTTTTTCATACTCCTTTGACGGCACCAGCTATTAAGGAATCACAGCCAGCTCTTGCCCCTTCTATAGCCAGCCTGATAGCACTAGGTATTTTGAGGCAGTGTAGCTACTGCCTCATGCTTACCAAAAACTTTTTATTAGTACCTCATAATAATGTAATATATTTCTGTGAAATCGGGTGGCACGAGCTCATTAGTAGCAAAATGACAATAATCCCCCCAGTAAGGAAACCTCCATAAAAAACTTCTCCAAAGCCAACTTCATGCTACTCAAGTCAGAAGTGACAAATGTCATGACACCCATGCAAACAGAATCTGAAAGTTCGACTGCTGAATGCCAAACTATGGCACTGTAAGAGCATATCCACTCGTGCATGAATCGTGCCATACCAAAGAGAACCAAGATGCTCTCCTCCAAAAAAAGAAAGCCAATCTGGTGGTCCCTTTCCATAAACAAACTATACAACAGAAGGAAGAAACTGTTGCTGAAAAGAAGAAAATCCCAGGATGCAAAAAACTCCCTTACCAGCCTCAGTAAGAAGCTGAGATCCCTCATAAAATCCTCCAAAGCTAGTTATGAAAATAAAATTGCCAAAGATTCCAAAGACAACCACAAGGCATTCTATAGTTGTGTCAAGAATCTAAATGGCAATGCTCAGATCTGCTCTGAGCTACAACAGAATGGCACTAAATATACTGATCCCAAGGATATTGCCAATATCCTGGCAGATCAAATTAGTGCCAACTTCACCCCTCTCTCACCCCCTAAAGGGTCCATCTCAATACCAAAAGATTGCCAAATTCCGGTAATCACGGCCACACAGGTAGAAACCGCACTCTCCAAAGCTAAGAATACAGCAACCATGGGACCAGATGACATCCAGGGCCGTGTACTACATGAACTACAAAATGAACTGACTCCTCACTAAGTGTCATGTTTAATCATAGCCTCACCTCAGGCTTTGTGCCCACTGAGTGGCGCACAGCTACAGTTATCCCACCCCACAAGGGGTGATCCACCCTAGATCCCAGGAACTATCATCCCATCAGTCTGACGAGCCTGATCTGCAATGGCATGGGATGCATTATCATGGAACTTATAAACAATGACATTGGCAACCTTCAAACACTGGACCCCACCCAGTTTGGGTTTGTGAAGGGCCGATCTTGTCTCCTGAACCTGATTGATTTCTTTGAATCAGTCTCCAGAGCTGTGAAAGAGGGTAAGGCAGTCCACACAGCCTATCTGGAACTCACCAAGGCCTTTGGCACCATCCTCCACTCTGGAATCATAAATAAACTTACTAAGCTGGGCATAAATCCCTATGTCTCTCAATGGATTGCCAACTGGCTTACTGACAGAACCCAGACTATAAAAGTAGCCGACTCTAAATCCAGCTCCAGACAAGTGACTAGTGGAGTACCTCAGGGTTCAGTCCTGGGACCACTCTTGTTTACCATCTACTTCTCTGAAGTACAGGCCAACACTAAGGGACTCTGGCTAAAAAAGTTCACAGATGACTGCAAACTGGGAGCCATTATTGAATCCCCAAATGATGTGGATACTGTACAAAAGGGCCTTACAGAAACAGATGCTTGGTGTCAGAGCCATGGGCTCAAGCTTAATGCCAAGAAATATATAGTTATCCCCTTTGGGAAAAACCATGTATCCATGAATTACCAGATAGGTGGCAGTACACTAAACACTGAAAGTGTGATGAGAGACTTAGGGACACAGGTGGACAGTGGTCTCACCTTCAATAACCACATCGCCCCAACAGTCAGTAAATCCTTCTATGTGGCACACCTCATCACTAAGGGCTTTTCATCTAGAAAAAAGGAGATCATTGTCCCACTGTACTCATCCCCCATTAGACCCATTATAGAATACAACGCCCCATTTTGTATGTACCTCACAAGACATCTGCAACAGCTGGAAAGGCCGCAGAAATACCGCACTAAAAAAATCACAGGCCTAAAGCAGATGCCCTATGCTGACTATCTAAAAAAACTCCAGCTATACTCTGTGGCATATCATCTACTCAGAGGCAATCTCTGCTTAACATACAAGGCCATGTCAAACCCTGAGCTGTTAGACATGCTCCACTTAAAGAAATCCCAATCCCTCAGAGCCACACGCTCCAGCAATCTAATCCTTGTCATCACAATGAACAAAACATGCTGAAGTGTTAGTTTCCTGACCTAGAGTCTCCCCATACTCTGGAAAAGACTTCCCATACATGTCAAGCAGAGTGCCTCATTGGCCATCGTCAAAAGGAACCTTGACGATTGGATAGGAGATAGGAAATTCACCCCGGGGATCATGCCAGTCACCCTGCTAGACAGGGGTCCAGGGAAGTAAATATTGTGGGAAGAAATATCCAAGGAATTGTATAGGCCCTAAGGCCGATAGCCTAGTACCAACCTATGAACTACAATGGAACTATTATCTAGTGCAATCTAAGAAAATAAGCTCGGCATTTTGTAAACTATTTGAGATACATTATTTGGGAGTAACATATATATGTGTGTATATATATATATATATATATATATATATATATATATATATATATTACCATTATTACTGTATATGACTGAGAAAAGATAATACAAAGTTTAGTGATTAAAATCAGTGAGTGCACATTCAAGAGTTAAAGAATATTTAGCTCTTTGCTTAACACCTATTGTATCCTTTTAGAATCAGAGGCTAGCCAAATTATTCCCTGCCAAACAAACAACTTGGAGGCAGATAAGAAGTCTTGGAGTGGACATAAATTTTGTCTGTTCTCATTCAATAAGTTAATAAAAGCTTCCTTTTTTTTCCATATGAAATCATCATTCAATAGTGAACATATGCTTTTGATGTATACAACTCTCTGATATAAACAGTTATGCAATGTACAACTGTTGTGGTTAGTATTTTTGTTGCAAATAACTTTGTTTTCATGTATCATAATATCAGCTCAAATGGTTATTGATTTAGAGAATAACAACATGTATGCAAGTAACTGCTGAGATATTTAATCCCACCCTACAAAACATGCATAAAATGTGATGAATTAGTCAATCTGTTGACTGATTACACCAAAAACAGATGGAATGATTTCCCTGTGATGCTGTTGTTCAAGAAAACCTTTACACTTTATGTGCCTGATGGCAGATAGAGGAAATTTGTCCAAATAGCCTATACTCATTGTATCCTGCCACGTGTGACTCTGTCCTGCTATCTTTCATACTGATGGCAGTCACCTTCATATCTCCCTGAAATAATTAGTTATACTAACATCATAGACCCCCATTGTTTCTGGTTTGTAGTGAGAAAAGCACCAACAACCCTAGTATACACTCATATCCATTCCCCACCATCTTGCCATAGATCAAGAAATATTTGTGAAGAATATTTGGCCCTTGTGGACAAGCATCCCAGATGGTTTTAATTATCTGTTGCTTTAATTCATTTTCACGTCATCTTCATCACCTCAAGTTTCTTCAACTTCCCTGCCTTCACTGTCCAGGTTTATGTGCTATACTGAACCACTGGGTCCAGCACTGAATTGTAGTACTGAACCACTGGGCCCACCACTGTATTGTAGACATTACTTTTCATTTTCTTTGGCATTCTTCTGATACACACTACCCCTGACATGCAGTGCCAGTTGGTTGCAATACCTCTGATTCTAATTTTGACTTCCCCATCTATTCCACTCTTCTCCTCAACCACCCATCCATCCCAGATTCTTGAAGCCATTAGCCTGTTCCAGTATTTTTTCTTCTAGTCAACTTTTAGCTTCTTCTGATTTTAACCATTTCCTGCCATGGCACCTGTTTCATCTCATGTGCCATCAGTTTTGCATTCCACTCGCCTATCACCTGCTGAAGCTACTGCACAGAATCTGATTGTAGTGCCATGTCATCAGCATACAGCAGCTTTGCTTATCTGTCCTGTCTGACATGTTTACTAATGTAGTACACTCCACCAGTATGAACAGCAATAAGCTTACAGCTGAAGCATGATGCACGTTCTATCCAAAAAGGGAGCCCGCTCTTTGAATGTAAACACTCTACTTGTATCTTAAGGTACGTGTACATAGTTTGCACTATTTCTACCAATGTTTTTATGACTTTGAATCATCACAGCCTTTCCCAAACCAGCATTCTTGGAGCCTTGTCATATGCTTCCTCCAGGTCTAGGAATGGAACTATTTTTTTCCATTTCCAGCCTCCTCTCCGCTATCTGTTTCACTGTAAACAGTGAGTCAGTTGTACTACATCCTCATCTTAATCTATACTGCTTAGCTTTTTTCCTACTTTCTACTACTCTGTCTGTTTGACTCATTTAATCAACATGTGTCTATTCAGCACAAAAATATCTAAAACCTTGGTAGGTCACTACTCAAAACAGTGATAGTCTCAAGGTCACAACACACAAGAAGCATTTTATTTTGGAGGAGATATAGATATCTATGTCAATATCTACATCTGTATTTATATCTATATACGTGTGTGTGTGTGTGTGTGTGTGTGTGTGTGTGTGTGTGTGTGTGTGTGTGTGTGTGTGTGTGTGTGTGTGTGTGTGTGTGTGTGTGTGTGTGTGTGTGTTTGTGTGTGTGTGTATGTGTGTGTGTGTGTGTGTGTGTGTGTGTGTGTGTGTGTGTGTGTGTATTATACCAATAGAAAACATATTTTATTGGAGTTTAAAGACAAAGAAACACATCAGTTTCACTCACTAAATGAACTTCAATGTAAATACACCTAATTATCCAATCAAATTTTAGAGCGCTTATGAATATCTCATGATACATTCCCACCAATGAAATGCAAACTAATACAGATTTCAGAGAGAACAAAAGATGATAATTGGGGCCAGATTTAAATAGAGCCCCAGTTTTTATTATGCATACTTTTCTCTTTTCTATCCAAGGTTTGTTGACATTCTGTCCACCCCTCTCTATACAGATATAGCCTACAGGTTGTATTAATGAATGGTTTTGCTGTATGATCTTTATACACTAATGGAATCCAAGACCACACAAACTCAAAGAAGAGGGTGAAAGTGATGGAAATGTAATACTGTGATATTCATCTTATCACTCTTCTCTGATGCTGGTCACTTTCCAGTAATCACATTTTGAACATCAGTCCACTCTATTCCTTCCTTTTAGACTTTTAGCTAACTCCCTCCAGCTAGGATAACAATTTCAACCTCAACCATTCTGCCCACCTCTCACAGGGTGGTTAGTCCAGCACCCTGGTCAGTAATAAAATCCTGGTTATTTTGGATATTGCCAGATGTCCTTACATTCACTGCTGCAGTATTTTTAACATATGAGATTCCCTGCCATGGAAGCCCGACGTCTGGCCAATCTACCAAAGATTACTGTTGCTTTAAGGTATGCAGAATGTCACCCAAAAGCTCTTTGCGTAGCGTAGGGCATAAAGGTGATATTCAGGCCTTCCATAATCAGAACTTCTTTGCTGCAGTCTAAATGTATCGTTTCACCATCGGTCTGTTTACTTGCATCAGTTTTCCACCAGGTGAATACATTTGCATTCTCCAGTGAATACATATGCATGTTTGTTGACTTCTAAATTTGAGGTGAAAAAAATTTCTTAAAGGCATCCCTAATATTTGACCTCCCACTTGTTCTTCCTCCCTGGGATCTTAATTTTGTTTTGGAAAAGTTGACTCAGGCTCCTTTTGAGCCTGCTGCTTTGGCTTCCTTGCAACATTGTTCCTGGAAGACTGTTATTTTGTTAGCTCTTACTTCTGCCAGATGGGTGCCTGAATTGCAGGCCCTTATGGCTTGTCATCCATTTTTTATGTTTCATGAGGACAGGGTGTCCTCACGCACTAACCCTTCTTTCATGTCTAAGGTGGCTAATGAGCTCTCACTTAATCAGTCAACTAATCTGCCTACTTTTTTCCCCTCTCCATAATCTGACAGTCAGAGGGTGCTGCATACTTTGGATGTGCATAGGCAACTCAGGGTTTATTTGGATAAGACTAATTATTTTAGGAGACCTGATCAGTTGTTTGTTTCTTTTCATCCTAGATGTTTGGGACTTGCTGTGTCCAAGCAAACTATTTCTTCTTGGATTCTAAGGCTATTTCCTTTTTTTACACTTTTTTATGGCAAGAGCCTTCCTTCTTCAGTTAAGATTCATTCTACTAGACCTGTGGCTTCTTCTGGTGCTTTTTTCTAAGGCTTAGATACTATTCTTGAAGCAGCTACTTGGACTTCTGTGTATACATTTAAAAAGCTCTACAAGTTGGATGGCATCTCTACAGCTAGGGCTGGTTTTGCTAGTGCCATTCTTCATGGCTTTTTAGGACTCTCTTCTGCTCCTTCCCTCTCTAAAGTTTTCTCTTGAGCTTTGGCACTCTCCCATATGTTAAGAATACTGCTGCAGAGAATCTGAGGACATAGTACAGTTGTGTAAAATCTTACCATAACAGAAAATGTCCTTGCCTTCACTGCTGCAGTATTCGCTCCCTCCCTCCATCCCCCTAGTCCTTTCCTTTTCTGGATGCACAGATTCCCTCATGGGTTCCTTGGACTGGTGTTCTTACTGCGGCAATCAGTTCTGATTATGTCTGGCCTGAACATCACCTTTATGCCTTATGCTATGCAAGGAGTATTTGGGTGACATTTGGTGTACCTTAAAGCAACAGTAGTCTTTGGTAGACTGGCCAGACATTAGCCTTCCATGACACAGAATCCCAAATGTTATGAATACTGCAGCAATGAAGGCAAGGACATCTACCTTTATGGTAAGATTTTACACAACTGTACTTTCTCCTTTCCTGTATAACACAGTGCTGCATAAAAAACTGAACCAATGATACAAGTACAAATCCTAAATGCAATGGCTTGATATTTTTGGCTTTTCTAAATACTGATTGACTTTTTATTTCTTTTTTATGGTGCAACAGAACTTTGGCTGTACCGTCAGACAAAAAGACCTATGTTAAGTTTTACTATCACAATCTATCATCCAGGATCATGGATGAGGCAGAGTTCATGCTACTCTCCAGAAGAATAAAATTAAGAGAGATAAAAGTATTAATTATTCTTCTATACTTCTGAAGGTTACGTTCATAGTCCCTATTTTCACAGACTACCTGATGTATGGAATAAGGATGTTGATCTATGAAAGGGGCATGTTTTGTCGATAGCAAAATTATCCCTGCCTTTGTGTTTGACGTAAACATAGGATGGGTGTGATAGCTACTGCATTGTAAATGGCAAGATGCTCTAAATAGAAAGCCAGGTGTGTAGATCTCTACCTCAGCCCAAGGAAGATAACTGATAAATGGAGAGCAGAGAGCTAGCATTTCCATGAAAAGCATTATCCTGTCTACCCAGAACATTTGACCATTCGAGGTAGGATTGTGCAATACCCTGTCACATTTGCCCATTCTATGAGAGTTGCATTAAGGTGTTCAGTTACCAAAAAAAGAGACACTGTGATACTGAAATAATATACTACTTTCTGTCGATCTAGTTTGGTTTCATCAGGAATGCTGGAAACATATAGCATATATCAGTTTTAATTACCTAATTATATCACCACTATGCTGCCCAAGATGTTGCATTTGACTCAGTGGAAGTATTTTTTGGGAGTACTCAGGAACACAAGGGTCAAACATTATACAAATGACAACTGATGAGATTCATACCCAAGTCTGCAGGCATTACACACATGTTTTTTTGTCCACAGTTACTACATAGAATTGCATAAAAAAGTCACATCATACCATGTAGTTCCTCAGATACTGAAAATAAAAATAAAATTCTTCATTTCCATGTCATATGTATTGCGTACAACATTGCCAATACTGAGATGCTCCCTTTTAAAGTCTCAAAAAAAAAAAGAATAAATCTCCCTTCTCACGGCCAAATTAAGCATGACAAATAAACATGCAGCTTCCTGGAACTTAGTATTTAAGTAAATGTAATTTAAAGTTTTAGAGTATGCATCCATGTTCACATTTTCCCAGAACTAATGTTCAGCTATCATTAATGGAACATGCCCCTGCAATATGGTACTGTTTATAGCCAAGCAGTGCTCCAGCTGAGAAGTGCCAGCGGCATTTCCTTGTGCATGACTGACATCCAAAAAGGGTTAGATGTTATAATATCGCTAGGCAATAGCTAGCCAACAGTAACACCTCATATAATGTGCATACTTCAGGAAACACAATCAAGTCAATTAATTAACCCATTTATCACACATGCAAAATGTTTAAGTAATTAAGCAACTTGTGCTGAGATATTAGCTCATTGTATCCTAAACATAAATGCATGAATTGAATTTAAAACATAAAAATTCTTAGGAAATGCAAGAAAAAGGTGGCAGTTATTGTGAAGCTTGTGTTTATTTGTGTTTGTGCATATTAGCATGTGCATGCATATGCATTTGATTTTGTGAATGTGGACATTTCTTTAAGCAATTATGTGCATGGGGCAAAAAAGAAGCAACAGTGTTGAAATAGCTTTAAATCATTTCAGAATACAAGCAAAAATTTTATTAACTGCAACTAGACGAACCACCAGACTATATCAGCATGTAAATAACTGCATACATTCAGCTGTACCATGTAGGAATAAGCCCAAGGCAAATATCAGAAACAAGCCTCCACGGTGGAACCAGGTCTATAGCACAACATTAAATGAACTATTTAGTGAATACCTATTTGTCTAATCCTATTTGATGAAAGATCTATCCATCGAAGAACGTTTTAATTAAAAGTTTTCCAAGGGAAAATAACCGCTAAGCCAATGAACCAAAAAGTTGATCAGTGGACCAAGGACACAAAAAGTTCCGAGTATAAATAAAAAATGTCCACAAAAAGTTGAACAGCTGTTTATTCCAATGCAGATAAAAGTACAGGTAAGTCTTCTGCTTCTTCTGACCAAAGATACTTAGCAAACCAAAGTACAATATTTAAATATATTAACAGCCAATCAAATCACATAATTACATAATTAAAAACAAAGCACTTACCT
Source organism: Protopterus annectens (assembly GCF_019279795.1). NCBI lineage: Eukaryota > Metazoa > Chordata > Ceratodontiformes > Protopteridae > Protopterus > Protopterus annectens. The sequence goes on from NC_056739.1 coordinate 1,607,230,398, forward strand.
GTACTTTTATCTGCATTGGAATAAACAGCTGTTCAGCTTTTTGTGGACATGTTTTATATATAACCACTAGGCCAGCCAGTGATTGTCACAAAAATAACAACATTTAAAACCCATTCAAGTGGGGGATTGTGCAACCCCCCTCAACTAAATAATCCAACTCAGAGATAGCACTATAGTGGGGAAAAGAGCAAATTCACGATGATGGCCAAGCGTCATTTCCCCGGGGAAAAATTTTGCTTAAATGAACATTCGATGGATTGACTTCAATGAACAGTGTTCAACAAAAAGGTATTCTACGAATAGTTTTTTTTTCACAAAGTGAAGTATACCTGGTGGAACCATGAAATCAACAAGCTTTACAATAAAAGGTAGATAATTTTGAGCAATAGAAAGAAGATTCATTTTCAGAAAGATTGAGCCCTCATCACTGGAATAAGCAAACAACTCAGAAGCATAGTACAATGAACCAGAGCCAAGTCTAATGTTAAAATAGCCACTCAAGCCAAAGATAATCACAGTGCCCTTTTTAGTTATGTTCATAATTTCAGAAGCACAATTCAGTAATGCACTGAGCCAATTGTGAATGATGTTGTCTATACTTTGATGAAGATATAGCTAACCTACCAGTTGATAAATACAGCTCAAACTTTACCCCTCGCTCCCTTCTGTCTATCCCACAAGATATACCTGAAACAGACTTGCCTCTAGCTATCATGCAAGACCAAGTCCTGAATGCTTTATTATTTAAGACCCAAGTATGGGTGTTTGTAGAGCCACTGATTTTGCAAAGAAATTGGAGGTCAATTAGGAATGGGTTTTTCATGGCTTGAAAAGCGATTCAGAGGTCACCTTGGAGCAGCTGGTAGGTTACAGAATAGTATATGGAGAGTTCTGCTAATCTTTTGAGGTTTTTAAAGGATTAAAGGACTTTAATCTTTTAACTGCGGTGGTGATGCTGCAGTAGCATTGTCGCCTCTCAGTAAGACGTTGTCCTGTTCGATTCTCAGCTAGAGCGTCTTCTGTGTGGAGACATGCGTGAATGGGCGTAACTTTGTTGAAGGTTGTGCGTCAGGGCTGGCAACTCGGCATGTAAAAATCTTCTGCCAATCATTAGTGGACCGGAGTTCCGCTATGGCGACCCCTAACTGGGAAAAGCAGAAAGACACAAACAAACAATTTTTTAAGAGCAATAATTTTTGGGACCACCCAGTTGAGTGCTATGCTTGGATTTGTACATACCAGTGGGGTATTGTTTTTGATGATAAGTCTGATAAGGGAAGTATACAGTGAAAGGATTTCATCTTTGGATCTTGAAGATATTCCCTTAGAAATTAGAAATTCTTCAGGCCAAATTTTACTGCACACTTACTACATCACACCACTGCACACTTAGCACATGATACCACTGCACACTTAGCACTTCACATCACCAAACTGCACACTTACCTCACACCACTGCACACTTACCACATCACATCACCCAACTGCACACTTATTACATCACATCACTGCACACTTAGCACACCACTACACTGTGCACCTCACTTGGTCAGACACCCATTGTTGGCCTGGAATCCATCAAAAGAAACATGGCTGCAGACATTCCACAGACTGAGATTTAACCAACACTGGACATCTGACTTCTGGACAAATTTCAAGATTACTAAGGCTATCCTTTTACAAGGTGTCAAGTTATCTCCCACACTGAGGACATCATTTATAACTTCAGCATTAAAGGGAAGAGTATCTTGTGTCTTCATTTTCTGGTTTTGCTGACAAAGTGTACGTATGATTATTCTGCATAGTGCAAATCTATTTATATAGCTCTTACAGGCAAAGATTTTCCAAAAAGAAAATAAATATTCATACAGTTTTCAATGTTTTCTTACTTTTTATAGTGACTTAACTGTTACTTGTTTGTTGTTCGCATTTCATTTTTTTTTTTTTTGAGAAGAAACATAATACTCACACTTATAGTCACTGATAGATGTATCTAGGGCAACAAGTAACTCTAAATACTTGTTTTGCATGTTTGCTTGGGCAGAAATTATGATGTGATAAGCTGTGAAAACAGCAAAAATTTTTTTTTTTCCTTAGAAGGACTAAGATTTTCAGAGGGTTTTTAGACCACAGGTATCTAATTTCTTTTGCATAGACATCCACTCTTTTCTGTCAAGTAAACCGCCAACAAAAGCAGTTATACTCTGGAAAGTGAAGAAGCCTAAAAAAATTGTTAATGAAAAAAGATTTCAGGTTACAAGAACCATAATGGTCCTTTCAGCATGATGAAGTCTAAAATGCATGGTCCACACCTTGCTGGTATCTCTTTTTCTTAAGACTCATGTTCCTGTCTTCTGATTTTAGCTTTGAAGAGCTTACTTGAAGGGTCAAGGGGAAAGACATATAGTGTGATGAAGCAGAAAGTCAGGCAGTTCTCTTGCAATATTTTGCTAATGAAGCAAGTACAGAAGTGACAAACAATGCAAAGGATTGCTTTAGCATGATTTTATATATAGCATCACCATTTTTATGTTTTCCTCCTGACTGTTTGTTGGTTAAAGTGAAAGTGTGATTTCTTAATTTGTTGTGGGATAGCAGGTCTCAAGCTATTGTTTCCAAAGAAGAGATGTGGATTGGGGGTACATATGATCAGACATTACAATTAAAAACATATTTGGCTTTAATAAATATGGAAGGAGCTGGCATTGTTAAAAGAAGACAATGAAAATGGTATGAATATTCTGGAGCTTTGGAATGGGACTTACTAGAAGCAACCCAATACATTCCCAGTATGAAACTTTCTTATCCAGACTAAAATCCAGTTAACTATGTAAGGGTGGATGTAGGAACTGACTCTAGCAGGTCCTATAAAAGAGAATATCAGAACTAAAGATATTTACATACTGAAAGCGGGCTTATTGGAACAAGATGATTAAATACTGGCATCAGTTGGTTAGGTCAGGTGAAGTGACAGAGAACTTCAGAAGAACAGAGCCAAGTTCTTGATAGGAAATCAAGTGACTTTGAGTAACTGAAAGCTAGTTAATGACCTGATGGATATAGGTATGCAGTTCCAGTATTTGGCAACATAGTATGAGTATAGATTATGTTCAGCAGATTTGAGTGGTTTGTGGATGGAAAGATGTTTTTGGTTATTGGGATGAAAAGCTTGGTTTAGGGTGTAGTTAATGAGAAAAGTGCTTAGTGCAGGACAGGTAGTAGGGTAATGAATCATTTTATAGGTGGTGAGTAGTTGTGTATTTAGCTCAGCAAAATGTGCAGTGGAGCACATCACATCACATCACCCCACTGCACACTTAGCATGTCATCCAACTGCACATGCAACATATCACCCCACTGCACACTTAGCATATCACCCCACTGCAAACTTAACATATCACACCACTGTAAACACTTAAAATACTACATCACCACAATGCACACTTAGAATATCATCTCACTGCACACTCAACACATCACCACACTTAACACATCATATCACACCAGCGCACACTTAGCATATCCATAAACACACTTGATATCACATGATACCACTGCACACTTAGCACATCATATCACACCACTGTACACTTACCACATCACCCTACTGCACACTTAGCATAACACCCCACTGCACACTTACCACATCACATCACACCCACAGCACACTTAGCACATATCACACTACTGCACACCTAGCACATCATATCATACCACTGCACACTAACACATCACATCATATTACTGCACACTTAGAACACCACCCCACTGCACACTTAGCACACCACCCCACTGCATGCTTATCACCTAACATAACTGCATACTTAGCACAACACACCCCTGCCCACTTAATGCATCATATTACACCACTGCACACTTAGCATTTCACCTCACTGCACATTTATCACATCATATGACTGCACATTATGTATTATTTTCAAAGGATATATGTGGATTATGGGTACCTAAGCTGAAGACATATTATTAGATAGTATGGTTAAAACATATTTTAACAAGATTAAAAATTGGTAAATTTAGGTATAGTGATGAGATGGAAGGAATCATCAGCAAAATATGACTTATCTTCAGATGATATGGACAAATATGAGACTGTGGTTGGAGAATGCAAGCAACTGAAGTATTTACAGGTACAGAAGGGTGCCAGGCCTTAGTTAAGGAGTTGACAATTAGAATGAGAGGCCATAAACACCAGCAGCTCAGGCTCAATAAGCTACTGGCTGGGCAGTCTCCAGTTGCCCAGCTTGGGTGACCTAGAATAGCTTTGTTGAGTAAAAGAAGGCATGAAAGTAGAATCAATTGATCTACTGAACATGAACTAGTGATTATTATAATGAATACAGGTTCACTTTCCGCATGTGGCTTAGACATGGATGACATAATGGTAAGGAGAAGACTGGACATCATTTGTGTCAAGCAGACAATGTGGAAGGGTAGTGCAGCAAGGCCACTTGGCTTGGGATACAAAGTCTAGATAATAGCCTTTTAACAGTGTAGGAATTGTGATGAGGGAGAGTCTTATGAAAATGTGATGGGTCTCATCAGAGTTAGTGATAAACTCATGTCAATCAGACTGCAGTGCAGAGACAGAGCAGTATTCATAATCCCAAACTAGTATACATTCAGGCAGCAGCTGCAGGACCTACTAAACAAAGCAGGACAAAATGATAGGGTGTTGATAATGGACAATCTGACTGCTCATATCAGGGCAGACAGAACAGGAAATGAGGAATACCTGGGTCTACATGGGTGGGGCAATACAAATGAAAAGGAGACTCGATTCTAGACATTTGACAGGTAAGTTGCTTGACAGTGCCCAAAACATGGTTCAGGAAGAGAGACAGTCACAAGATCACATAGTGTCCAACATGCAACTCAGGTAGACTTCCTACTAGTAAGGAAAGGGCATTGTGGTAGAATCAGATTACAAAACCATCCCCATTGAAATGGTCAGCCCACAACATAAACCACAGATGAAAACAATCAGTTGCAAGCAGTGGTCATAGCAGACTCTAAGGTCAGCAGGAACTGGGATGAAGACCAGTAAGTTGACTAGAGTGAACACAAGAGTTCAAGGAAATACTCAGGGCTATAGCACATCAGGTGAAAGAGGGAATAGACAAAGCTGAAGAGGAGTGTCAGTGCCTCAAAACAGCATGTGTGAGGTAGGACTATAGAACAAATATGTATCCAGTCCGGGCCGGGCCAGGTAGGGAAATAAGGCATATAAGGAAAGCTTTAGAGGTCCAAGAAGTTTTCAAAAGAAAGAAGGAGTTGAGGAAAAAGTGTGAGATACAAAGGATGGGCCAGGCTATGAATGAATACTGGTTTGCTAACAAACATGCTAAGAGAGCAGACACAATAGCAATGAACAAGGTATCAGAGGCACTCCAGCTTGTGGAAAGTGACTTAGCAGATTCTATCAGGTTGCAAGGCAAAAACAGAAAGATAGAGAAAAATCGCCAGGTATCAATCACAGGGGATGCCAACAACAACTTGATCACCAGGTCATATGACATCAAAAGCAGATGAAAGGAGTACTTTTAGAATCTGATAAATGAAGAAAATCTCACAGAAGCTGTACCGCTGCATACATAGCCTACAATGAATGAGGAAGAAGTAAGATCACCGTACAAAAAATAACAACACTAAAGAAAGTGAAGTCGGGAAAGCAGCAGGCTCAGATGAGGTCACAGCAAATATGGTCAAGATGTTGGGTGAGTTAGTGCAGAAATGGCCCGAGAAGGTACTCAGAGCAGTATGGAGAGAAAGGCTCATCAAAGATGACTGGAAACCAAGCATTTTAGTGCTAGTGTACAAGAACAAAGAGGACATTCACAACTGTGGGCAGTACAAAGGTGTCATATTCCTGTTACATTACATGAAAGTGCTTGAGAGGGTGACTGATAAATGAATGGACAGGGTAGTAGAAAGTATGTTGGGAGATGAACACATTCAATGTCTGCAGTGAGATAGATAGTGGACAAAATGCTAGGTATGAGGAAAGATTCCAACTGGGCATTATTAGATTTGGAGAAAGCATATAATAAGATCCCAAAAAGATGATTTGTCAGCCCTGAGATGGTTTAAAGTCCCAGAAACACTTGTAGAATTAGTGCTGACTATGTACAAGAACCAAATAAGACAAGTATGAATAGTGTTCAGACTCACAGAGTGGTTCCCAGTGGGAGTAGGTGTGTGTTAGGGTTCAGTTCTGAGCCCACTGCTCCTCATACTGTTGCTGGACTACATTAGCAAACTGGTCAGAGGAAATATGTCACCAAAGCTGCTGTTTGCAGATTATGTGACATCACAGGCAGACTCTGAGCAACAACTTCAGCAAAGGAGAGGGGAATGGAATGCAGACCTGAGGGCACATGGGATGAAACTAAATACAGATAAGAAAGTTGTAATGGCAGTAGATGGGGAAGTCAGAGGAAACTTAAAAATGAGATATATAGGAAAATAGTGGCAATCATTATCAACTGCAAATATCTGAAAGGGGTGGTTAAGAAGAAAGGAAGTCTGAATGAGAAGGTCAAAGCTAGAATCAAGAGAGGCTGCAGCCAACTGGTACAGAGGTGATGAAGATGAAGTGCCTGAGATGGGTAGAATGCACACAGATGTCAGGATGTGACAGATGAAGAAATGATGACATCAGAACAGAAGCTAAAGTAGATCCATTTGCAAAGAAGGTAAAGAAGGAACAGAGTACAGTTGTTCAAACACGTGCAGAAAAGTTGAAGATGAATTATTGAAGAAGATTTGGGAGAGAAAATTAGAAGACAAGAGGAAATGAAGATGTCCAGCAACCAGACAGAGGGATTGTGTGAGAGAAGACCTGCAAAAGTCAGGCATGATGGTCAAAGAAGGTAGGAGAGTGTCACTGATTCAAGAGGTGTAGCAATAGTTGGAATGACACTCTGACCCCATGTAGGAAACAGAAAAAAGGGCATTGAAGATGATGTATTAGAATGAGAGTCAAAACATTAAGGAGCAGGCACCCAATTAGTGAAGTATATAAGATACTGATGGAGAAGAAGAAAGCTATTCTAGATGAAACTAGATGCACTTGAGCTAGATTGTTGTTTGGTACATGTACACAACACACATGTGGAGTGAGGTCTGCCCAATGAAAAGGTATAGCACCAATGTGAGATGTTTTGATATTTTTGTTTAGTAGTACCTCCATAGTTATCTTTACATTACTGTTTCCTGGTGCATCTCAAATATATTACCAATATGAGCCTAATGAGGCTGGATGTTTGCTCAGTATAGTTAGGGAAAATAATATCCAGCAATTGGAACATCCACAAAGTTTCCACACTAAAAGAATACAGAGCGTAAATAAAATGTCCTATGCAGAACACCTCATGTCCCTATCCCTGCATTCTGTCTCCTACAGGTTTTTAAGGGGAGATCTATGCCTGGCATACAGGGCATTGTCAGACCCCACTGTGATGGACCTCCTATATATCCATAAAGTAAACAGCACCAGAATTACCCATTCTAAATAATTAAACCTTGCCTGTGATATAAATAGGACCTGATGGAGAGAGAGGTATGTATCCAAGAGACTACCCCATCTATGGAACAGCCTCCCCATCCATGTGAACCAGAGTTCCTGCCTAATGCAATTCAAGTGCAACTTGGACAATTGGATGGGGAAACCAGAAATTCATCCCTGCCTTGGCACCTATGTCTCCAATGGTCACAGGTAACCTATAAATGGTTCATCTCCCAGGCCCATGCTTACACTTATCAAGGGTATCAGAATTTGTCAGAGACTTGGGATACTTGGCTAGGCTTAAAAAGGCCCTTGTGGTCATTACCCTAGTAAACACCTGTGAACCTATGAACTTATAATATACCAACTGGGTATAATAGTAACCTATAGAAGTTAGTAGTGGATGTGTTTGGAGTGAAGATAAAAAATAAACAGTATTTTGCATTTTCTGTGGATGCATGCGGAGAGAAAGTTCATGACTCATTTTTAACAGTTGTTGGCATTAGTGATATTATTGGTTTAAAAAGGTGGTCCCAATGACACTGACATGAAGGATACAGTTGTTGGCATTAGTGATATTATTGGTTTAAAAAGGTGGTCCCAATGACACTGAAATGAAGGATACAGTTGTTGGCATTAGTGATATTATTGGTTTAAAAAGGTGGTCCCAATGACACTGAAATGAAGGATACAGTTGTTGGCATTAGTGATATTATTGGTTTAAAAAGGTGGTCCCAATGACACTGAAATGAAGGATACTCCTATAATTAAGGAGCTCACCTGACACAGAAGAAAGAACATCCTTCCAGGAATGCAGGCAGAATGTATCAACAAATATATGCCATAGTTCAGGAGTCTAGATGACAGTGCTTTAGTATACGTCAGTGATAACATAAATTTCTCTCTCTTGCCACCTCTTCTAACCTAACCCCCTATCATTGGATGTTCATAAGAATAGTTGCAACTATTTCAGTAGCATGTGGACAATTGTCGTAGTTTCAGCAATATTAGAGAATGCTGTCAATTTTTTGGGATGGTAACTATATTATGTGAACTATAACTGTATATGACTGGTACTAGATGAGACTTTGTCTGTCTTAGTAAACCCAATTTTATGAAAGTAAAGGGCGGAGGGTTCCTGGATCAGTGGACCTACCTGTTTAACAATATCTAAATATGTAAACATCTAAATAGATACAAATAACTAAACATTTCTCCGGGTGTAAACAATGTGTTGTCATAGTCAGTGCAACACCTCTGTATTAATCACCTTATGAATACAATATATATTACAATGATGCAGATCAAGGAAGAAATACTTATGCCATTTGATGGAAGAAACCAGAATGCTGCTAAGCCTGTCAGAATGCTACTTACTAAAATGGAATCTCTATACAGTAACATCCCACATTCATTAACCTAAATGTCGAACAGATTTGGTTTAGCATTGGTAAAATACAATTACATTGATAAAATATCTGCTTTACTCAGCAAAAGGGCAAGCTAAAAGAGCGCTGCAGCAAGTTTATAATATCAAATGTAAAACATAAATCTGTAAGTACACACGCAAATAAATGCTTCTGACCGCAGGAACTTGGAAGAGTTCAACCGCATAAAAAACTTCCTCTGCCAAGAAAACACAAAGTCATCAATTAGAAACATACCCAGTGTTCACAATGAACAATAACAGTGACAGATGAAGAATTTAACTGGTAGAGTGAATGTGCTTCAGCATGTAAAGGAATATAGACATGAGTCTCACATTAAACAACCATCTCTGCTGAATCATTGCAGTACAAAACCATGAGCACAGCAAAACTGCTACGTTACATCAGACATTAGTTAATAAAAGTATGACTTTTTTAAGATAACTTCATAGTGTAACAGCAATAAACAATGCTCAGTCCAAAAATCATTCTGGTTTTATCCGTTTGGTTATTGTTAATTCTAAATCAACAGATCAGGTAGCAATTATCTCTTTAAGCCATAGTTTATGCTGTGTAGGGCTGGATGGACTGATTGTAAGAATGCCATGGGAGCCAAAGAGGAACACTGAAGTTTTGACGATACTGAAAAATTTTGGATTAGAATATTACTTTAAGAACATTTACCTGTTATAACAAGGTGACATTTCAAGTCAAACACCCACGCTTTTAAAAAGAGTATGTCACCAGTTATAAGTCTTCCAAAGTTTGGGCTACATGGAAATAAATCAAGGTCTTAATGTACTGTTAGAACTTACAGATATTATTTTATTTTTAACCTACACTTTCTTTTCTAAACTTTGTCAAATGCCAGACTAGAAATTGGATATTAAATCAACTTCAGTCAAGCTTGAGTATATTAGCAGAATGCTTGTTGAATAATAGTGGATACTCACAGAAGGGCAGGTTGCAATAATGCCATTACGTACAGCTGCAGCACAAATTAAGCTCAAAGTACAAAACTAGGATTGCAGGTAAAGTTGGCAATCTTGTAATTAGCACTTGAAGATTAAGATGTGTGCATGGGGTCACTGCAGGACTCAGATGCAGCACAGACGGATCATTGGACAGATGAATGATTTACCAGGTTTAACACTTTTGAGCAGTGACTTATTCTGCTGATGAGACAGTACAGCAGAACCTTATGCAGAATGTTTTTGAAACCGTAAGACAGCAGTGTTTTGAAAAGGTTTTAGAACTCCGAAGGGCATGTGACTGTAAGCTAACAAAATCAGAAGAAGGAGAATAGTGAATAAAGGAATGTATCTGCAAAAGACCAAGGAAGAAACAAAAATATGCAGAAAGGAAATAATAAAACAGAAATTAAATTAAATATCGTAAAAGGGCAGCTTAAAGGGGTACATGACCTGATTGACAATGACTATGTTTTTGAAAAAGAGTACGCAGCCTTATGTAATAAATCTGCCAGTAAATGGTATCCAAAGGAAGATATAGAAAGTAGTTATAAAGAGATTGTGGCTGAAAAACGTAACTGTCAAAAAGATTTCAAAACTTCAATGCAAGTTACAAATAGTGTAGACTCTCACTCAATAAAAAATTTAGTGAGTAATAATTGGAAATTTTTGAAATGTAGTCCGCAAGTAAGTAAAGCCGTAGGGGATGCTCCTACTTTTATGCAAAGAAAAGGTAGGAGTTTTAAAAATTTATTTCAAAGTAGGTTAAGCTACACACAGAAAAAATGCACTAATCCTGGAATGTTTAAATGTTTAAGTTGCAATTTATGTGACTATATATTAACAGATGTTAAAGATAGTAAGGTGGGAAATTATTGTATTCGTTTGAATGGAAGGTATTCATGTAAATCAAAATTTACTGTGTATTTAGTTATATGCTTGTCATGTAGTTATTTTTATGTGGGGTGTACTACAAGGGAGCTCAGTAAAAGAATGCATGAGCATAAGTATGCTGTAATTACACAAGATGAGAAAAATGCATTCGGCAAGCATTATAAAGAAAATGGTTGTGATGTTAATTTTAAATTCTGTGTGTTAGATGAAGTGTTGAATGTAGATAATAAATTTGATGCAGAAGAAGAGCTTGGGTGGAAAAAATATGAGTGGCAAGTGAAACTTAATGCTTACCATCCACCTGGGCTAAATGATAGAAAGGAATTTACTGCTTTCCTTAAAAGGAAAGGGTTTTATCACTGACATCATAGATCATGTGTTTATGTAGATAGGGTATTTAAATGTTTTGAACTTTAGTTATCACATTATGCAGTCTGAAGAAGTTCATTACGGATGAAAACACTTACTGCTTGATGTGGATTATTTGCTATTAAAGTCACAATCGCTATTTTGGCTCTGGTCCATTTTATTTTATTAATAATAAAACAGTGTTATGTACCCCTGCATTCAGAATATGACTGGAGGTAGAGGTGGAGTTAAATTTTCATAAGGAAGTACATTTCCATCTTTGTGAAATGTGAAATGGCATTAGTTGCACTGTATGTTGTGTGATGTATGCTACAACAGGGTCTATATCATAAGCTCAAAATCTTAAAAGAGAGAACAGTCTTTTATTGAACTGTAAACATCGAAACCACTAAATAGCAAAGACATGGAACAGCCATTTTTTTTCCAGAGGAAAAAAGTCACTGGGCCGTTTTTGGGATTTTGCCATTTCCTCCACTGTGGCGCTATCTTGGAGTTGATATATTTAATTTGGGGTGGTGTGAGGGGCACAGCCCCCCCCCCCCACATCAAGAGGTGTGGGGGCAAAGCTCCCACTTTATTTTGTGTTTGCATTTGCCTTTTTTTTTTTTTTTTTTTGCGGAACAGCAATTTCTTTCCCTGGGAAAAAAATTGCTGTTACGTGTTTTCGCTATTTAGTGGTTTCGATGTTTACAGCTCGATAAAAGAGTGTTCTCTCTTTTAAGCTTTCGAGCTTATAATATAACTCCATTACAACTTTTTTGTAGCTGAGGTAACTGCAGAGAAAGAAAAATAAATTGTACAAGAATAATAGGATGTAAAGAAATGAAAGTAGTCAAGTAAGCACTGAATAAAGATGCAGTTAAATGGGGAAGGACTGCACAAGATAACAGTTTCCTTCCCTTAACTAGTATATTTCCAGATGACTGTCATGTTTTGATATTCCTACATATACAGTTTGAGAGAAGGGTGAGACTATTTTGAATGCTGATGTGCATTTAGTGTTTATTCATCTCTGAGGCTACATGCTGTATGACATTTAATGCAGAAGGAGAGAGCTGTTAATGAGCTGCTTCCTGTACCCATAGTACAGGGTTTGATTCCTTCCACCTCCATTTTCCTCTTGTGTGATCTCAACAAGTTACTTAACCAGACAGTGGTCCCAGGTTGCTCCTCAAAAGGAAACGTTTGTGCCCAGAGGGCTTACGTGGTTAACAAATGCATGAAATGAAAATAAGATACTATACTAGATGTCAGTGCATATTCAAGCACGCTCACTTTCCATAGGCATTATTTCTATCACTGTCGCTTTTATAAAATGTTGTTGGTCTGTCTAAAGCTAGGGAGGCCTGTCACAGAGACTAGTCCGAGCAAAGGGTACGGTCAGTTTTAGGCCATAAGGGACAGCCCTGCTTATTGTTAGGATGAAAAGTAACATCTTAACAATCCTGTCTTTACTCTAAGATCAAGGGAGAGGGACAGTCCACATTGGGAGAAGATACTTAGGCAGTAGACAGAAGGTAAAAGCAGACAATGGGCACGCCAGAAGAAGAAGCAAGGTTGACTCAGATCACAGCTGGGTTGTCTTACTTTGTAATGAAAGAAGTCTGGTACAACGATGGCACGGCTACATGTTGTGGTCAGGATTGGCAGGTGGATGTCTCTGGAGCCATGGAAACATGCATTTAAGGTGAGAAGGGATGAGTTATTTAGGCCCTAGGGCACAGGTTATTGAAGAATGACAGTGAAAGGAGAAACTGGGGTGAAATAGTAATCAACATAAAGCAAGATATCTACTATAAGGCCAGAGGAGGAATAACACTGTACCAGGAATAGGGCAAATGTATACCCAGGGCTAGAAACTAGGTTTAATACTAAAAACATTTCCACGGTCACACATAGCTGGCCTTAGGCATAGGCCAACTAGGCTGCCGCTTAGGGCGCTGCTCTAGCAGGAGCTCGCTCTAGCAGGGTCTCTTTTCCAGTAAACTGGATGGTGTAAATAGACCAGGATGGGGGGCACCAGGTGGTGCTGGTGGGCACTGTGGAACCCTTTTGCCTAGGGCATCACTTGACCTAAGGCCAACCCTGCGGTCAGACCCACCTTTCAATATTTTATTTCACTATAACAACACAAATCTTATATGTAGGTATACTGTATGCATGCATATATGTACAAGTACTTACATAATGTATAATATAAATAATTTTACGTGCTAACATGTCATGTGCTTGATATATTTAAAACAAGCTTATCACATTTTAGAAGGCACATGCAACGTTCTAGCATTACATGGGCTTGTTATATAAAGAAGAAGGAAGCAATCACATTTTATAAAACACATACAACTTTTCAGTCATATAACATGCACTTAGCTACTGTACCAGTTTCTTAACAAGATACTACTATATAGCACGATTAGCTCTCACCCCCCCACCTCCCCAAAAAAGTCTGCCAGTCCTTTTCAGGTTCAGCATAATCATCCCAACAAATAATCCAGTAATCTTCAAATTCTTTCTCCAACTGCCTGGCCTCCAAACTCCTAAAACTCATCAGTGCTTTATAACCTTTGTGCATGACCTGCTGCACAAATATTCAGTGCAACCCAGGTCCTGTAAAGCAAACCCCTTACCCTGATTCCAACTCTTACGCAATGTTCTTAACACTTCACTTAGACTCAAACTCCGACATGTTAATACCATTAGCATCAAAAATAAATGGCCTGGATTCAATGCAGAGTGTTCTTTCCAGTAACTAGACATAATTTTAGTCTCCAATTCATAACTCAAGCCCCATTCATTCCTCCCTCCAACTCTTACTTCTAAATTTCAAGCATTTTCCAGCTATAAGATCAGGAACATTTTAGGTGGTAGGGCTCATTACCTAATATCGAAAAAATACCAGTGTTCACGTCCTGCACACTTCCCCAGCCTTAATGCTCAGTGTACCACCTGGGTCACTGTCTGAATTTGTCTGTATAACCACTCAGGTACCAGACAGAAATGTGATGCAGCTGTGATTGACTCTTTTAGGCACAATCAAAAAAACTGCAATTTCTGTAATTTATACATTAAATCAAGACCATAATATTCCAGAAAGTCATGTCACTCAATGGCCTATCACACAGTTAGTATGTATAACTAACAGGGGTATGGGGGCATGACCCTTATTTTGTGGAATAGGGAGGTGAAGCTTGCTCTACAAAAATGCCATGTAGTGATAACAGAACATATCTGATATCTGAGTATCTGTTTGAGCAATCTCAGTTTTGTGATCACAAGTAATTATTATTGCATCAGATTTCTGTCATTGAGATAATCCTCTCAGACTACATGTAGCATCAAGTCTACAACTCACAGTTTACTTCTACTCAAAAAGCTAAAATATCCATCCCCACTATTGCCGGCAAAATGCAAAAGCATAATGCCATAAATGTAGACACATGTAACCTTGACTGACTTCTTACAGTAATGACTCTCACAGCACTCTACATGATACTCGGACATTCTAGAATCACCTCCAAATGGTACAGAAATGGTCTAATCTCATCTCACTAAAACATGCTACAGTCGACTAGAATCCTTACTTTACAACCAGTTTATTCAAGTCCCAAAGCTAGCCCCACCCACTGCTAGCCACCTTCCTCTTCTATTCTAAGTGCACCACCACCCTTGAATCTATTATTACTTCTTTATCAAAATTACCAATGACCACTTTTAACTACTCTAACTACACTAATTGGTTCCCTGTTTGCTTCCAAGTCACTCTTACTGCACCGTGAACACTTCTTAGATATGATGCCTTCTTTATGGAGAAAATTCACTTCCAAATCTAAAAGGTTGAAGCAAGTTATTCTGCTGGGCTTCTGCTTAACTAAACCATTTATGAAAAGTGTGTGTGTGTGTGTGTGTGTGTGTGTGTGTGGGGGGGGGGGGTAACTCTTAGATTCCCTTACATGAACTCTAGCAGACTGTACATCGTAAGCCTTTTTCTCAAACAAATGTAAATACAGTATCTCACCTGGACACTCAAAGCAGGAAAACAGCTTTATAAACCCAAATACCTAGTGGAAAGAAACTAGTTTCCTCATAGACAGAAACAACACTGACAAGAACACTTCCTTGCTTCTTGGTACCACCCTATCTATTCATCCATCCACAACCCCTTTTTGCCAATTTTTGCACATGAGGTTGGGGTGCCACTTCAAGAGTGACAATCATCTAGAGCCAGTTTTTACACTGCTTGGTAGCTATCCCCATCTCTGTTCTTCCACAACACACACTCACATGCACACTCACACCTGTGGCCAATTTAGAGTGTCCAATACACCTACTCCATGCCTTTGGAATGTGGGAGGAAGCTGGAGCACCTGGAGGAAACCAATGCGAACATAGCGAGGACATGCAGACTCCACACAGAATGTACCCCAGCCTAGAATTGAACCGGGGAATCTCATGCTGTGAGGCAACAATGCTATCTGGTTTACCACTGTGCCACCATACCACTGTGCTGCCAAGTACAACCCTATGTAATTTTCTAAATTTACAAAAGAAATACTTTTCTGAGCACCTTCTTCTCTACTCATTCCTTTCACCCTTAACAGAATAACCTACATCCTCCTGATCAGTTTCATTACCTTCCTTTGAATAGTCTACCTATTTTACAAAGCCTTTCACTCTTGATCCTATACGGTGAACAGATTGCCACGTATAGTCGGTGGTGGAGCTAGCTCTAAAAAGAGCTGTTTTAGCCCTGTGGGCAGCTGGAGCTCTATATAGAGCTGGTACAGATCTCTATGAGCTCTGAGAAGAGCTGTTTTGTGTTTAGAATGCCCTTTTGGGCAGATGCAGTAGTTCTAAAAAGAACTGTTTTGTTTGGTTCACCGAAGCTGTGTCTGTGCCTCCAACTGGTCTTACCAAAGCTGATACAGATTTCTGTGAGCTCTGAGAAGGGCTGATTTGTGTTTTGAATGCCCGTTCGGGTGTTGGTGGTAGCTCTAATAAGAACATTTTTGCTTTATTCTTCAATGTGTCTCCGGTTGCTCTTACCAGAGCTTTTACAGATCTCTGTGAGCTCTGAGAAGAGCTGTTTGGTGGACTGTGAGCTCTGAGAAGAGCTGTTTGGTGTAAGGTGCAGATCCACGTGAGCTCTGAAAAGAGCTGTTTTGTGTATGGACACAATGGGCTCTGGGAAGAGCTGCTGTTGTGTCTTTCGGTGTTCCGCGGTGGTGTCGATCTCCATTGTCCTTCTTCTTGAACAGATCTTCGGTTCTTTTGCTATGTGTGAGTCCTAAAAAGGACTATTTGTGCGCTCCCCAAGCGCTGGTCAGAATGACCTGAGAGCTGTTGCTGTGCTGCTTTTATGCTACTGTGGAGGGGGCGTGGTTGAGAGATGTCCAATGAGAAGTGAATAGTTGGGGGTGTGGCCCTAGTAGGCCTACAAGGTGAAGACGGACCTGGTTGGAAGCATCTCATTCCTCTTATTTAGTTCCTTTTTATTAACCAGCTACTTGTTCATTATCTGCCATTCCTAACCTCTAGCAATGCGTTGGTGCCTTTTGCTTTGCCACGATTATACCTATGTTTGAAAAAACTGTACTAAAACTTAAATTTATATGTAACCAAAAAAGAAAAAAATATATAAAAAATAAAAATAAATTTAAAATTAAAATTGAACTGTAAAACTCTGGGGTTACTGACTATAGTTCTAAATTTAGACTTGCCATTACCATCTGTAAAACATTGGAAGCAAGCTTGGTTCTGAGAAATATTCTGAGATGTCCGGCGCTTTCAGGGCAGATAGGAAGGTAGCCTGTCTGCCGCTCCTTCATCAGGGAGAGCGTACATTTGGTAGTAAAAAGTTAACTGTAGTTTGACATTGAAATTTTACCTTTTAAATTAAAAATAATTAAAAGTTGAGCTAACAATTGTAACTTTTGTGAGGGCTGATACATTAACTTACTGCAATTTTAGTTCTGCTTATAAACAGTTAATGTTCAAAAAATTAATACATTATGCCTTATACCAGTGAGAAAACAGTGAGCGAAATAGATAGCATATCTTACTAGGAGCCGATTAGTTGTAGTTAGCATGGTTAAGTGCCCTGAGGTTCAGGACTGGAGTGATGGTCTCCATGTAGTTGAGACCCGGAGGGTGCCTTGCTTCAAGTTGTATCTGCCAGATAAGTTCTTTTTTCTCTAATCTTGAATTGAAGTCCCCATTGAAAGGAATCTTCTCCAGCTGTTCGAGTATCAGGAACTTAAATCTTTCGTGTCCTAGTTTTTTTGTTGTGTGTGTTGCTAGTTTATTTGTCGGTATCTTGTGCCTGATGTTGTATAGGTGTTTGGCAATCCTGGTTTTGAGGGCATTGATGGTCTTGCCCGCGTAGAAGGCTTGACATTTGCAGCAGTTTGCTCTGTAGACAACACCTTCTGTGTTGCAGCCTCCGAATGCTCTTGTGGTTATTGTTTTTTTGTTGTTGGGGCAGTAGAAGCGGTCCATGCCTGCCATGTATTTACAGTAGAAGCAGGGGGATAAGTCGCTACACAGATAGGTGCAGTATCTGTCGACTTTTCTTGGTGGGGGTCTGTCAAGGTGGTCTTTTAGGTTGGGTCCTCTTTTCATCGTGAACCCTGGTGCTTCAGGGAAGATGTGTCCAAAAGATCTGTTTGAAGTGATGATGGTCCAGTTTTCACGGATGATCTTTTGTATGTCCTTATAGTCCATGGAGAAATGTAAAATAACGTTGAGCCTATATTTGTTTTCATACCTGTTTTTAGTCCCTAGGCTCTGTTGAAGTATGAATGGTTTTTCCTTCCTGTTGTTCGTGATGGGGTCCAGAATCTGGTGCAGAGTCCTGTACGTGTAGCCTCTGGCCAGGAAATCATTTTAGTCTACCTATTTGAAAATAAAATCACATCAGAGAGGAATCTATACTTATAACATGTTGATTAAAGGAAATGTGTATGTAAGTATAATGTGTACCAAACATCTATATTGCAATGTAGAATGCTGAAAATATTATGATAGCAATTGGCCAAATTAGTTTGGTATAAATGGAGATAACCCAAACAGCTAAACTATGGAAGATAGTTCCTTATACATAAAGAAAGCTCCAGAAACATGTAGTGAGGAAGACCGTAACTGGGGTTAACATATGGCGTGTAACCAGTGAATTATAAATTGTCGAAGTACATGTTTTACAAGTTAAAAATGGGTCTGTAAGAGGCCTGCAGCCTTAGACTTTGCATTGGTTGTAACACAGCCTAAAACATGGAAGGGATGTGTGAAGTGGACCCTGTTGTAAAATTTCTTTTAGTATGAAACCATAAAGCCAACTGGGTTAATATTTTACTTTGTTCTACCTCCAGTATCTTTCTGGAGCGTACATCTTCTATGGAACCTTTAATCCCATTGCACACCTGTTAGTGGTGGACCTTACCCACAGTCCCTTAAAGCTTGCTTCTCTACTCATTACTTTTATTCCATTTTTACACATCTTCAGCAGCCAGTTCATTAACTCGGGCACGGCATCTCTTCAGGAAAAATTGGGTATTTCTATTCCTAAGCATACCACCAGCAGTAAATTCTGATTTATGTACTTTTTCTTTACACCCTCCATACTCATGGAATCATCCATAACTGTGCAACTAATACATCAGCTACACATACAATATACAATCTACTCTACAAAGGAGAGCATTGCCTCTTCCTTAGGTATGGCATCATCACAATTCTCTTCTCCTTATTACATTCTAACTAATGGATTACTGATGGGCACCTTCTTCATATTCCTGACCAAGTTCATAATTTCTGCTTAATATGGATGTAGACAGGTAAAAAACTCACTGCGCATCTAATAAGCTAAATACATAATTTCCTCAGAAACTGATCCTTCAGAGTGCTCCTTGCCTTTAACCTTTCACACCTCTCTCCCTTCCAAGAAACTATATCCCAAATTTATGTCCATAGAGTTCTTCTGTGATTGCTCTTCTGAAGCTCTGCAGGTCCTTAATGTCCTGGAATTTCACCTATTAATCTACACAGGAGACCTGGTGTTCATTAGAGCAGATAATTCTTTATCTCCTCTGCAGACAGGAACAAGTCAGCTCAAGTTTCTCTTATCTTTACACTGATTCACAGACAAGCTCTTCACCATTATATTTTCCAAAACCTAAGTTATTATCCTAGGCACCATCTCTGCAAAAAATGAAATATTCCATTAGATCATCTACATTCCTTTAAATATTACAGTCCATACATTTTTACTGCAATAACTTTTTCTTTGTGTATCAACTGTAAAAAAAAAATGTCAAAACTACTCAAGGGTTGTTACTCCATAAATTGCATTCAGACTAAAGATGCAAAGTAGATGTTGGTCCTGGAAGTCATCTTACTTAAAAATGACTATAAATTTCCCAAGATGCACTGCCACATCAGCATCTATCAGAGATTTCTGTCAATTAAAATCCATTGCTCCTTCTTTGCCTGTAAAGATTCTCCATGTACTTACCACCACAGTCTTCTACATTCCCTAAAATAACACTCACACCCCTACTATATAGCTTCAGGTAATGATCTCTGAGATGTGAGGTTGCAATGATTTAAAGACAAGGCAAAGACTTGTTTTTCTCTAGAAATATATATATATATATATATATATATATATATATATATATATATATATATATATATATTCACCTTTCTTTCACAAATTCAGAGAAAAGCTCCATTTCTAAAATATAGTGACTGAACTAGTATGAGTGATGGACTTATTATTTGGCAGAAGAAACATCACCCTCCCTTCCTTTCTATCCTACAAACAAGTATTTTCATCTTTATTTTTATATAGCCAAATAATTAATTAATTGAACTAACGTGATCACCAGTGACACATTCTACCTTTGTTCCTTGCTCACTGATATATTGCTTATTTTTATACTGAACTCACATACTTTTTATCCTCACATTTTTATTTTACATTTGTTTACCGGGAACGTCCTTTTTCAGTGGAGGCCCAGGGAGAAAAGCTCCAGTGACAAATAATATATATTATATTAGAACAGCTCTTCAAAACATTAATTTGGCACGTCAAAACTTTAAAATATTAATATAGTACATCAGAAGTAGAGAAATAGGAACAGTAGCATTAACATATCATAAATCATGAATATTAATAAAGTACATAAGGAAGTTAAAAATTGGAACAGTAGCATAACTTAGTGGGCATCTTAGTGTTGTATTGCCTTAAATGCAAATGAACACATCTCTGTCATGTTCTGCAAAGATAAATACTAGTAACTTCTTTAGTAGCATAAAAGTCTGTACATCTTATTTTTTAAATCATCTATTTATGTACTCGATTATAATTATCTCTATACTCTAAATTTACTGAGGCAATGACAGAACAGGGCCATTGACCCATCTGCTCACTGTGTAAACTTTTGGATCCTAAAATGCTCAATCAATTGAATTTTATTAGATCAAATTCCAGTTTCTCATAAGCAAATCTGACATATTCTCTCCTGTTCTCCAAGAATCTGTATTATGCCTTTGATTGCTCCAAACAAGGTTTATTTTTCTAGTGCTTCTTATGGAGATATCAGATTTTGTTGTTCCCTCCTTCTCTCTGTCTCTCATATTCTCTATACTGGTGTTTGAGATATAACATCTGTTATGAATACTAT
Organism: Protopterus annectens; assembly: GCF_019279795.1. Taxonomy (NCBI): domain Eukaryota; kingdom Metazoa; phylum Chordata; order Ceratodontiformes; family Protopteridae; genus Protopterus; species Protopterus annectens. Next base: position 1,607,251,267 of record NC_056739.1, read on the forward strand.
AAAAATTTCTGTACCGTGCCTTTAACTTCTCATACATCAGTGTAGTATTTTCAAAGATACTGACTGTGATGTGCTCATGGCAAGATGAGCTAAAAGTAAGAATGAATATGAATGAGGTAAATGGATTGCAATGATTTTAATTCACAGCATGGCTTTATTTCTGAGTAACTCTCGCACCTGCTGATGCTTTAAATGGCAGGGCAGCCTATTTTACTTTGAAAAAGATTCTCTTTGAATGTCTCTCGACATCCAGCATTGCCTGTATTTTATATAATTTCATAAGGATGACTTAGCCAACATGAAACATCAGACTGACAGCAGGAGGGACCAGAAGACAGCCATATACATAAAACATGAGACTGTGGTACACAGCACAAACAAAAAAAATAAAAGGCTGCATACCTAAGACATGTGAATGCAGATGGAGAAATTAGCACTGAAACTCAAGCATTGTTTGATGGATAGCCACATTTATTTTACTGCAAATTTGTTTTTAAGACAGCATGTTTTATGTAATTATCTCTACAAATCAGACACATGAAGCAAGGAGGATATTTAACTTTTGGTTATTTTATTAATATATTATAAATTTGTAATGTTTCCTCATGGAAGCATGCTGGAGCTGATACACTTTACTGCTGCCTTGTCACTTTAGAAATGGATGCTTTCTTTTATACTTTTTATGTTCTTTATTTTAGATTTTTTTTTGTGTGCTAGAACTCAGTGTCTCAGTGGAAATTTTTCTGCAGCTGTTCAACAAGCATGGATTTCTATTTGGATAAAATCACATGAAGTTTATTTTTATATGCAGGAAAAAAACTAACAGTACAATATCACTGTCATATGACAGTCAATTACCTGTAATGCCAAGTATAAAAGTTACTGGTGTGTGATTAGAATTTGTACAATTTGTATAGTTGATATGAGCGTATTGTCTATATACCACAGTAATAATTCCAAAATGATTAGGTTTTTATGTGACAAATTATTTCCTTGGTGTACTATAAAGTAATATAGAATCACATATCCCTTGCCATGGCTATACTGTTGAATAACAAAATATGAATGAGTGAATTAATGTCAGGACACACTATGAAATAAAATATACTGAATAATGTTATTATGACCAAACCACATAAAGAATTTGGAGTCCAGATATAAATACTGAATTGACATACATATAAAGATACATATATGAATGCTCACATGCATTGTTTTTAAGTATCTGTTTACATATCAGCTGTCAGGATCCATCAGATCACACATGAACTTAGGTCGTTGATCCACAAGAATCAGTATGACTTAGTCATGGTTCATGTGATGTAACAACCTCAGACATACCTCCCTGGACTATATGAAGAGAGACATGACTGAGGCTTAGAGTATTGTGCCATTCGGGGGGGGGGGGGTCACAATATTTTTCAGCGTGGCGAAAATATGGTTGACAGACCATGCTACTTTGCCAGAGATGGTCTGCACCTGTCCCCCTGGGATTTCAAATATTGGCTAAAATTTTGTCCACTCCTATACTGCCTTTTTTAATCATTGCCAACCAGATAAACCTACTGATATAGCTAAACCAGCCCAGTAAAATCTAAAGGTGGTATTGTTCAATGTCAGGTATCTAAACAAGAAACTCCACTCTGTGCAAACTCTCCTCAACCTGGAGAATGTCTACATCTGTGCAGTTACTGAGGCATGGATTTAACTTAATTCTGAACAGCAGGAAGCCAAGTAACACCTTTGCTTCCTGAGATCTTCTAAGCTAGGAAACCATTTGTTTTCTGAGATCTGTTCTACAAAATCTTCTACTGAAAGTACAATTCATAAGATTTATGATGACTTATAAATGGAGCTTGTAATTACAAATACAATGCACCCCCCCATTGTCTCATCCTCCTGGTAAGGTCCGACCATAAAGCTGTCTCCTTTGAAATCAAAGTCAACATCCTAACCACAGTAAAACCAGAAACAGTTAGGAACTATTCCAAGGCAAACTACCGTCCATTAAGTGATAGCTTGTAAAAATTTAATGCCCCTCCAAAAACTGAGAACATAGCAGTCTAAGCTGAAATACTCTCAGAAACTCTGTATAGCCATTTTCATGGTTGCAGAGAAACTGCTGTGCCTGCCATAAATATGCCCAGAACTAGCCCCAGGAACAAACTGCTATGTTGGGATCAAAAATTAAACAGATCATACAACAAAAATCAGGAAGGGTAATTCCCATAAAGATAAAAAACTTTCTCATCAAAATAATAGACATCTGAGAGGGTTAATAAGATCAAGAAAAAACATCTTTTAAGTTAAAATATCCTCCCAGGTGAAAGATAACCACAAGGCCTCCTTCAGCTATGTCAGAAACCTCAAGGGCAGCACACAGCAATGTGTGGAAATGGTGGTTAATGAAGCCTGGCAATATAGAGGACCTGTTATTGGACAAATACAGTTCCAACTTTATCCCTCTCTCACCGCCAATCATCTTCCTAGAAATAACTTCAAACATAACCCCATCCAACTATAACTAAGGAACAGGTACTGGCTACACTCATTAAAGCCAAGAACACAGCCTCAGTGGGCCCCAATAATATCCCAAGGTGCCTCCTGAACAGTCTAAAATATGACTTATCAGGACCCCTGGAGTCACTATTTAACTATGGTCTTAAAGCAGGCTTTTTGCCAATAGAATGGGGTACTGTGACAGCTATCCCCCTTCATAAGGAAGGGCCTTCAACAAATTCTGAAATCTACAGACTCATTAGTCTGACTAGTCTTATATACAAAGCGATGGAAAAAATTATTTTGGAAATTATTCACAAGTACACAGGTGACCTCCAGACATGGGATCCATCCCAGTTTTGCTTTGACAAAGAAAGGTCATGATTATTGAACCTGGTCAATTTTTCTGAAAAGGACACTAAGGCAATGGATGATGGTAAAGCAGTAGAATCTGCCTGCCTAGATCTAGCTAAAGCATTTGATACAATATCCCCAACTCTGGCATTGTCAAACTTATAGAACTAGGCACAGCCCCCTTTATAACATGTTAGATAGGACCCAGGAGGATAGGATTGGTGAAGCCACCTCAATAAAGAGGTCAGTCATCAGTTCAGTCTGCCAGGGTTCTATGCTGGGCACCCTCTTCTTTGGCTTCTACTTCTTGGAGGTCAAAGCCAATGTTAAAGGTCTCTGGCTGACCAAGTTCATAGATAATTGCAAACTGGAGGACTCATTAAATCTCCCCCAGATGAGAACACCCTTAAGGAAGGTATAAAACAGAAAAATGTTTGGTGCCAAAGCCATGGCTTAAAACTGAGTGCCGAGAAATGGACTGTAATACCTTTTGGGAAGTCAGGCACCCCAGATAACTACATCATCATTAAAACACTCCTAAAAGTTGATTCACTAGTCAGGGATCTGGGAAGTCATGCAGATAATAACCTAGCCTTTGACCAACATGTCTCTAAGGAAGTTAGAAAATCCTTCTATATTGCTTAAATTGTAGGTAAGATCATGGCATCTAGGTCCAGAGTATTTATTGTACCACTGTACTTGGCTGTCAACAGACCCATCCTGGAGTATATTGTCACCTTTTGTATGTACCTGACCAGACACATGCAGCAGATGGAACTTCCACAAAAGTCCTTTACAAAAAGAATATGGAGCAGAAACAAAATGTCCTAGACTGATCACCTCAAAGCCCTGTCTCTTTACACCGTATCATATACACTACTGAGAGGAGGTCTTTGCCTGGTGTACAAGGCATCCTTGGACCCTATTTGATGAACCTTTTGCACATCCATGAAATAAACATTATCAGAACTACAGGATCAAAAGACTTAAATTTTACTGACGTTCCACATCCATGTGAAGTAAAAATCCTCACTTAACCCTATTTAAGCTCAACATTGATGAGTGATTGTGTAATTGGAAACTCACCTCTAGTCTGGTGCCCATCTCTCTGATGGACAGAGGCAGACAGTAAATCACCCCCAATATGAAATCTAATTTGTGGGTCACATTAAGGTTGCACAGCTAAACATATAAGGGCCCTATGAATTCTGAGTGATTTAAAGGAAATGTAAAATATGATAGCTCTTTGGTTGACAATGGGCAGCACACTGGTCTTAGTATCAAAGGTCTGACTGCAGATACTGAATTTATACTGCAGATTTATTAAATGTACTTTGTTTTGAAAAAATAGAGTTATAGTCAAACAAAGGGTTACATCTCTGTTAGTATGCAAGATAGATCCAAGATATAAGTGATGGAATTGTTCACCTGTTCAAAAGCTTCAAAAAGAAGAATGGCAGGAGGGGAAAGCATACTGCTCCTTTGTGATTGTGCTGAATCTGTGCAAATTATGCATTTAATAATTTCACAATATTTCAAAGCAATATTAATTTACAGTAATTTGTGTCAGAGTCAACACTATGTGCCTTAATGTTTTTATTACAATGGAACCATTTGTTCACCTGCAAGTCACACAACATTTAAGAAATGAATGACATTATGAAAATATAGGTAATCGTTATTACTTCTTTACCAAAATAACATTTATATTTCAGAATGTCTTCACATTACACACCAAGATTTAATGTCATTTTTACTAACACCCACTGCTTGAATACAACACCCCCAACGTGAAAGTTGCACACACTGTTTTTACATTACTAATGTAAACAAGGAAATATGACCTGTTTTTCATAACTTTTTGCAAATACTCCTTAATAACTCCAGCTCTGCTCATCCCCTACTAACCATTGCATGGTCAAACTTAGCAGACCATGTCATCTTGCACATGCTCCCTTGCTGCCTTAGTTTTATGAATGTACTTTTACCAGGACTTCAGAAATTAGACTTCAAAAAATAGTGATGAATATAGTCATAGGTTATAGGTAAGTACTATGCTAGCTGACTTTGTGAGCCATTTTAAGCCTAGCCAATTTCACTTTTGGTGCTCAAAGTAATCTATCCCATTTGGTTATAAATTGGCCTTACCCATTCCATGGATGATAATTATATAATACCTATAATGAGAATAATTGGGATCATACCATGGATAATCTGAGGGGTCCCATGCATGGGTTAAAACATTTAGGAGCTACCTCTGTTCATTAGTAGTACAGGGAGGGGACTCTTGGGGTAAAATTTCTGTTCGCCACCCATAGATCATTGTCCACATAGTTTCACAAATCCCAAACAACGGGGTCAACTCTTAGGGCCATATTGTCAATATGGTAGTTCCCTGTGTTGGATGACTTCCCGAATTATGCAATAATGCATTTTTAGCATTTAGTGTCAGTCCATCATTTTGGCACCAGTTACTTATTTAAGTCAAAACTTCCTACAGAATAACTAAGTCATCCAGAGCCATTTGGTATTGACTTTTACTTCAAAAAGGTAGATGCCAAAAAGGAGAGATCTCAGCACAGAACCCTAGGGGATCCCACTGGTGACTGGTCTCTTTGAGGAGGTAAATTCCATTGTTTTGATTATCTGTGTCTTATATGTAAGCCAGTTGACGATCCAGCAGGTGACATAGGGGTTTATTCCTAGTTTATTTAGCTTTTCTACTATGCCTAAGTAGGAAACTATGACAAAAGATTTGGCCACTTTTTTAAAAAAAAATTCACCAAGTTGAGGAAGCACGACCTTCCCTTGATAAACCCAAATTGAGATGGGTCCAGTGTTTGAAGGTTCCCTATCTCCCAAATGATTAATTCCATGATAAGTCTTTCCATAGTAATCTATCTCATTTGGTTATAAATTGGCCTTACCCATTCCATGGATGATAATTATATAATACCTATAATGAGAATAATTGGGATCATACCATGGATAATCTGAGGGGTCCCATGCATATGTTAAAGTATTTAGGAGCTACCTCTGTTCATTAGTACTACAGGGTTGGGACTCTTGGGGTAAATTTTCTGTTCCCCACCTCCTAGATCATTGTCCACATAGTTTCACAAATCCCAAACAACTGGGTCAACTCTTAGGGCCATATTGTCAACATGGTAGTTCCCTGGGGTGGATGACTTCTCAAATTATGCAATAATGCAGTTTTAGCATTTAGTGTCAGTCCATCATTTTGGCACCAGTTACTTATTTAAGTAAAAACTTCCTACAGAATAACTAAGTCATCCAGAGCCATTTGGTATTGACTTTTACTTCAAAAAGGTAGATGCCAAACAGGAGAGATCTCAGCACAGAACCCTAGGGGAGTTCACTGGTGAATGGTCTCTTTGAGGAGGTAAATTCCATTATTTTGATTATCTGTTTCTTATATATGAGCCAGTTGACAATCCAGCAGGTGACATAGGGGTTTATTCCTAGTTTATTTAGCTTTTCTACTATGCCTAAGTAGGAAACTATGACAAAAGATTTGGCCACTTTTTTAAAAAATTTCACCAAGTTGAGGAAGCCCGACCTTCCCCAGATGAACCCAAATTGAGATGGGTCCAGTGTTTGGAGGTTCCCTATCTCTCGATTGATTAATTCCATGATAAGTCTTCCCATAGCTTTGCCTATGAGGCTGGCCAGACTTATGGGTCTGTAATTGCATGGGTCTGTGGAAGGTCCTTTCTTATGCAGGAGAGTGAATATAGCTGTTCTTCATTATTTTGGTACGAAGCCTGTATGGTGGCTGAGATTAAATAGTGTTGTTAGGAGTGTGGCAAAATCATGCTTCATACCATTTAAAATGCACATAAGGAAGGTTAACACCATGTTAAAGGATGAGAGATACAGAGACCCTGCCTGATTAGCCTAGAGGGGAATTCATCCAGATGTCAGCCACCTCCATGACTGACATCATGGATGGTTCCATCTCTGGTATCCTGATGGATGGGATCAGCCAGCAATTTCACTGTTCCAGCCAAACAAGGAATCACACACATGATTCCAGCTGCAGGCCCACCTTGGTCCTCAACAGCTACCACACTTGCCACTGGGTGATAGGAGAAACCCTCTGCAATACTCTCAGAGAAGGAGCCTTTCCCCCTTTCAGGTTGTGGCCACAAAGGCCACTAGCAGGCCTTTCTACTAACATTTCTAGAGGGTGACCTTCATTACCCTGCAGAGGTCCTGACCTGTGGACTGCTAGTGGTAACACAGCGATAGGCATGATGACGTGCACAATTGGGTGACTACAGTATTACCTGAGTCTGCACCACAGCTGATCCTATAGAAACAGAAAAGAATGCAACAGATCAGTATACATAATGACAATTTATTCATATACTGCCGTATAGACAGCTTTAAAACTACCTGTACCCCACTGCCTTTAGAGTCAGTCAGGTCACCTTAGACAGACAGTGCAACAGAAATTCATCTTCTCAGCTGCTGTAAAACATAAAATATTCATCAGTCAGTACTATATATACCCCAAAGCAGCAGACAATTACAACTGGCCTTTAGCAGAATGTAGAATACTAAACCAAATACAGAAAGTTTAAAATATAGACTTGGCCCTGTATCTATAAACTTTGGTTCCCTCTTGTGAAATAGGTCTAGGTCATGCCTTTGCAGGTCACTGTAGCTGTGCCTGCACAGCTCAGCCAAGGGGGCAAGCCACTGATATCAGTCAATGTCTTGCGAAAATGGACCCAGGAATCAGTGTTATGGGAGGGGGGGCATCATACTGCCTCAGCAGGTATGTGCTCCCTATAATCCACTTGCAGTATGTTTAAAGTACTGTCATTGGAAAAGCAACTCAAGCAACCAAACATTTGGGGTCCCAGTCTTTGTAACATAGTTATTATGGTTCAAGGATTCATAATATACAACTGTGGAGTAATTTAGCTGCTTCACTAGCCAATCTGGACTGCAATAAAAGCCAATGCATAAGTCGCAACATTAAGTTTGATAATATTAAAGTGGTCCATGCAGCTGGATATGTGCATTATTACAAAGCACAGTCAATGCTTGCTTGTCACCAAGGAATGTATTTCAGAGACAGAAACAGGAAATAAGGGACATTATATTGGATAACAATACACATTCGATATCAAAATAGCATGTTGTTAAAAATAATGCTAATGTGACTGGCAAAAGAGCTTCTATGATTATTAATTTCTTTCATATTCAGAAGTGTAATTCTCAAAGTGCTGAATCTGTTGTGAGAAAGGTTCAAAAAGGAACATTATCCATTTCAGACAATTGAGAAATTCATTGCAACAGCGTTTAATCCTAAGCTGCTTTCTGTTTTTGGCACTAACCAAGGGATACAACAAATGCAGAAATGCCTAATGTGAAGTTTAATGTGAAGTTTCTTTCCATTATTTAAGCCAACCAAAGGTGCTATCCAATTAAACAAGATGATGTTAGTTCAAAGCTGTAAACATTTAATACATCTCTTGAGTATATACAAATTTCAGAGGAAAACATTTTGAATCTCTATAGCTCCAGTGCATTCCAGAGCCCTGGAATAAAAATGATTAAAAGGCTATACTGTATAATGTGTATAACCGACAGTATTCTAGTCTGGGAAGTTACTAAGTAATAACATGGCTTACATATGGTAAAGCCACCATATATGGTAAGACAAAGAGGGCAGAAGCTGAACAAAAGGAAGTGTCAAATATATGTAACTTGTATCAAGTGCACTGGATATGTATTAACCTTAGAAGGACTTAAACCTGATTTGGACAGAGTCAAGAGAACATCTAAATATGTGTTTCAAGTTTGTACCGACCTTGTAAGATGTAAAAGTATCCCTCAGGAAACTACTAGAGCATTATGTCTCCTGGTTTTGGTCAATGGATTAAGAGAGAACTTGAAATGCTTAAAGAGTTGGTCATTATGGCACCTACAATACTAAAAACACTGACCGCACCAAAAATAAAACCAAAACTGACACTAAAAAAATTTAAAAAAGTTTTGTTACAACACAGCACATACTATAATAGTATTCATTATTTACATGGTGAATAATATTATAGTAAATGCTGTGTTGTAATGGAACATTTTTTTAATTTTTTTTTAGTATCAATTATGGCACCTACACTTATTTATTTATTTATTTATTTTACATTTGTTTACCGGGACAGTCTGACTGGATACATGTCCATTTTCAGTGGAGGTCCGGGGAGAAAAGTTCCACAAAGACAAACTTACATAGATTACACAGAAGTTAGCAAACAATTATAAAAACAAAGTGATTATATACAATGGGTTAGTAGTGTTCCCTAGTAGGGACTCACAATTGTCATGGACAGACAATTAAAAGTAAGAGACATCAGATTGGAAGCAGAGCTTGGTGATGTAGTTACAAGTTATGATAATTGCAGAATATGCTTTTAGTTTATAACTTAATCAGGGTTGGTACATGTGCATAGCCAATTCACTTTGAGATACTGTTTGAGGTTTTTTTTAAAGAGACTTTTAGAGGATTGTAGGGTTATATAGTTTGGCAACGAATTCCAGGTTTTGCCAATGAAGTTGGCAAACAGGGATTCACCAGCAGAGTTATTAGCTTTGTGGGTTTGGACCAGTAATTTATCGGCTGACCGTAGAGATCTTAGATTGCTATATGGCTTAATAATATTTTTAAGTGAGGGGGTATCCTCAGGGTGGTACAAAATTTTGTGCACTATTAAGAGTTGATTGAATTGAATTAAGCTGGGCAGTTCTAGCTACTCTAGTTGTTTAAGGTTCTGGCAGTGGTGGGTTCTATAGGTGGAGCCAGTGGCGAATCTGGCAATATGATTGTAGCTATGGGACAGCTTACACTTTAGTTCTATCATGTATTAGAAACACCTGCTGTGCAAGTAAATGCTAGGCAAAAAAACGTTTTGAGTCAGGGTAACTGCAGATAAGTAGACAAACAGCTTATGGCTAAAGATCTCTGAATTATGCCTTCTAAGATGGTATACTCAAATTGCAAAGCAGATGCTAGCTATATTTTTTAGTTGTCAAAAAAAGTTCCACCACTCTGTCTTTGGTAAAAAAAAATACAGTGGAACCAGACATAAACCACTTTGGAGTAAACTTAGAATGTTTTATGTTCAAAATATTTATTAGCTCTTTGCAAAAAGGTGATCTGGAAGTTCATTGCAAACCTGTCACATTAATGCATACAATTCATACCCTAAGTAGACTGTATATGCTTGAGCATAAGAAAAAAATATTTGTGAATGCTTTAGCAGTCTTATAGATTGTTTTTCAATTACTTATGTCCATTGAAGTTGTACATTTTCAGTCAACTTGGAATCTGTGTTTTAGTATGGTCCATTGACCTAAACATATACTATGAAATTATTTATGTGATATAAAGAACCATGTTAGAACTTCTGGCTACTACTCAGATCTTGTACACCTACACAGAAAAATGGCTGGATGACTTATGCCTTGTACTGCTTAACCCTATTAAAGTTAAGCTAATGCTCTTCACTCCTAAATTGTGCTTAGAATAAAAAAGAAACTTCACTGTCACATCACAAAACAATATCAAACTAGATGCAGACACACATGTCAGACTTTTAGTGTTGTTATTTTTATGAGAACTTAAACTCAATGCATATACCCAAACAGCAATATAATCAATATATCTCAGTCGAGGTCTCCTATACAGAGTAAGCATATATCTTACTTAAGCATGAAAAAACACAGTTTTAACCAACTCATTACCTACACTTCTCTGTGCTTCATCTGTTCTTATAAATGTTAATTCTACTCAAATAAAAACATGAGAGCAGCATTACAACAATGTTGCCAAATTTGCTGTCCGCATTTCAAGAAGACACTCCACTATATAACCCTAAAGAAACTAAATTGGTTCCAACTCACCAATGACCTGTCCTTCTCTCAACTAAAAGCTGCCCATAACATCACCCATTACCCAGACAAATGTCAGGCAATAAACTCATTAAGGGAAGGGTACTCATCCACAGAGCCCTTAGATCCAAAGATCAATACCTGGCACTCACTGCAAAATCACACAACAGTCATTGTGATGCCCTTTATTCCATTAATGTATCTACATTTTGGAACAAAATCCCATTGACTATCAGATCAATCCCAAGTCCACATGTCTCTAAGACTTAATTCAAGGAACACCTTACTTCTTCATATTTACCCATATTTAAATTCACTCAAGCAAGCTATGTCATTTGAATATAACTCTGTAATAACACATAGCCTAATTACAATTTTATTTTATTTATTTTATTTTACATTTATTTTACATTTGTTAACTGGGGGTGTCTGACTGAGCATAAAGGCCCTTTTTCAGCAGAGGCCCGGGGAGAAAAGCTCCACAAAGAAAAATTACAGACACATTTAGTTATTTAGACATGATCAGTATACACACAAATTACAAGAGAAATGTTTTTACAGTGGTATGCAGCACATAAACAGTTACAGAGGAGAGAACAAATAAAAAAATATAAATTTTAAAAATAAAGGTAATTAATAGATTTGTGGTGTACAGCTGAAATTTGGAACATAGGTAGAATACATACATAGTACACAGGTACAGTACATACATTGTAGACTAGCCAGTGTTTATGAGTAAGGTTGAAAACTATTATCAAGTGCTCTAGATTTAGTATGTATATGTTATCCGCTTTCACTAGCCTGGGGAGCAATTATGGCACTGCCAAATTTGCTTGAGATGTTGCCTGATGAGGACTTTAGAGGAGGCTTTGGATGATGTGTTTTGAATGCTAGTAAGGACAGAGTTCCATTTTTTAGCCACTGAACTACTATATAGTGCATCTCCAAAGCTATTGTAGCTGTTGGTGACTTCTAGTAGTAGTTTGCTTGATGATCTAAGAGGCCTTTTGGCTGAGTGATGTTGTACTAAGTTTTTGAGGGCAGGACACTTATTGGGGAGGTAATAGATAGAATGACAGAGGCAGAGCTGATTGTAGGTTAGGAGGTTGGGCAGTTCAAGCCAGTGGAGCTGTCTCAAAGCAGTACAGTGATGAGTTCTATATGAGCAATTTGCAGCAAAGTGGGCAATTCTGTTATAGCAGGCTTCCATTTTGCTTAGTTCAGTTTTATTGAGATTAGTCAGAATGGGAGATGCATAGAGTAGGGTGGATAGAAGTTGGGAGTGAGCAATGGCTGATCTTGTGTTGTTGGTAAGAAATTGTTTGATACCGTAGAGTGACCCCAGTTTGGAATATACTTTTTTAATAGTCAAGTTGAGATGACTATCAAATTTTAGGTGGGAGTCTATGGTTATTCCCAATAGCTTAGTCTGTGCCACTGGAGCAATTGGACTAGCATTTGTGGAGTAGATAGTGAATTGACTGTTAGTATGTTTGTTAGAACTGGTTGTAATCATAAGCTGAGTTTTCTTTGGATTGAGGATAAGTTGGGCTTTGGTAAGGTAGTTTTCAACGTCAGAGAATGCTAGTTGAGTTGTTTTCTGGAGGGTGGGAATGTTTTGTGCAGCACAGATTAAGGTAGTGTCATCTGCATACTGAATTATAGATGCATGCTGTATGGAGGTATGGAGGTCATTTGTGAAGACTGTGAATAGTAGTGGTCCTAAGACAGAACCCTGTGGGACTCCTATAGTTATGTGCAGCTGAGGAGAGAGAGAATTTTCCCATTTCACAGCTTGGTACCTGTCAGTTAAGTAGCTTTGGAACCAGGTAAGAGTGGAATTTGATAGATGATATTGGTTTAGTTTGTTTAGCAGGATTTGGTGTGAGACTGTGTCAAATGCTTTGGACATGTCCAAAAAAAGAGTTGACACTTGTAGGCCTTCATTTTTGAGACGGTTTACTGTGTCTGTGAAGCAGAGGAGGACTGTAGTGGTACTATGGGCAGGTCTGAAACCATGCTGAGTAGGTGACAGGATGTTGCTGTCTAGGAGATGGTTTAGAATCTGGGTATGGATGCATTTTTCTAGGATTTTGGCCAGGGGGGAGAGTAAAGCAATGGGTCTGTAGTTATTAAGTTCAGTGGAGGTCCCGCCTTTATGTATGGGTGTAACATAGGATATTTTCCAGAGTTTGGGCACATAGTTTTCAACAATTGATCTGTTTATGAGTGGAGACTGGGATAGCAATAACATCTGCTGTGAGTTTCAAGAAATAGCTGGGGAGTAGGTCGGCTGCTGTTGATGTGGTTTTTAGTTTGGAGAGCATGCTTTTGATTGAAGTGGTGGAAACTGTTTTGAGGGTAAAGCTTGTATTAGAGTTATTTGTGTTGGGGGGGATAGTGAGGAAGGAACTGTCCTGTGATACTAAGGATAGAATTGATTTTACAAAGTGGGAGTCGAATTGTGTTTCGATGGGAACTTTAGTATCAGGGGTGGTTGGTTTGGGGGTAGCCTTTTGGGTGGATTTTAGTAGCTGGTTTACATTTTTCCAAAATTTTTGCGGGTTGTGTTGGTATTTAGTTTGTAATGTTGTGTATTAGGATTTTTCGTCCAGCCTAATGCTTTTTTTTGCACGGTTGCGCAGTTCTTGGTACTTAGTTAGGCTTTGTGTTTCTTTGGTTTTTTTGATAGTAAAGCCAGGCAGTGTCTCTGGACTTGAGGATTTGTTTGGTTTCTTTACTGAGCCAGGGGTTTGTAGAGGTTCTAACCTTGATTTTGCACAATGGAGCGACAGTGTCTAGGTGTTGAAGAAATGTTTTGTTGAAATATGCTACAGCCTGGTCAAGTGGGAGGGTTTTTAGGGGAGTCCAGTCACAGTTACAGAGTAATGTGTTGAGGACCTCAGGAGATCATTTGTTTGTGTTTCTAGTGGATATATAGTTAGTGGTTTTGCATATGCTTGTGCTACTACGTATAAAGTATATTATGTTGTGGTCACTTAAGGTGTCTGGGAAACTGCCTGTGTGAGGGTACAATGTGGGGTTGTTAGTTAGGACCCAGTCAAGAATGGATTCCCTTTTAGATTTTTTATCACATCTAGTTGGAATTTGGACTAGCTGCTGGTAGCTATGGAGATTTACTAGATTACTTGGTGGTTCTGATATACATATGAACCAATCTAGGTTGAAGTCCCCCAGAATAAGGGTTTCTTGTGAGTATGTGGAAGAACACCAGGATAAGAAGTCTTCAAGGCTAGCAGGTGTATTACCAGGTGGAATATAGATCACAATTGTGGTGATGACCTTTTTAGGGTGAAGTTGAAGTTGTGAGATAAGTATGTCCCAATTATTGGGGGAGGGGTAGGAGTTTGGTAATTGACGGACAGTTAAGCTGGACTTGTACAGTAAGGCAGTTCCACCCCCTTTACGAAGTGGTCTGTCTTGTCTAATGATATTGTAGCCGGTAGGGAGAACTTCTGAGTTAGCTATGTTTTTATTTAGCCAGGTTTCTGTTAAAGCTACTATGTTTGGGGAGTAGTGTGCTATTGTGGCCTGGAGTTCAGATATTTTATTTTTGATACTTCTAATATTAATATTTAGCATTAAAAAATGGTTGGTTTTGCTGCTGTTGTTGATTTGCCCAGGGATGAGAAAAGTGGGGGTGTTATGTTCTGACATTTGTGTTGGAGCAGTTTGTGTTGGACAGGATGGATTTGGGCCTGGGTTGGGGTGGATATCCCCACTTATGGTGAGCCTGGAGTTAAAATGGTTATACAGATGTTGGAGTTTGGTGAGGAGTGTGAGAAAGTATTGTGTTTTTATGGAGTAGGAATGAGAGCATATGTGTTTAGTTCTGAATTGGTCCGTTATGTAGTTCTTGAATAACTGTGGGCAGATATTATTATAATTTGTGGTGTCTGTATACAATAGTGCATAATGCAGTGTTGTGCTACTAAGTTTAGGGATATTGCTAGAGTGATCATTTGTGGTGTTGTAAAGAATTATGAGAAGACAGACTAGACTTAGTTGTGTGATAGTCATGGTTATAAAGTTTAAGTTGTTTCTAGGTGGGGGGGTCTAAATAGGAAGTATAGAGTTGCACTATATGTGGATGGGGAAGTAGTGTGGGTGATGTAAAAAATGCCTATTGGGAATGTGAGTGATTGGGAGTATTTTGTGTGGAGCAAATTGGTGTGGTATAATGTGATATGACTTGAGGAGCTGTGATTGGTGGAAGTGATGTGAGGTTGAGCTGTGGGTGTGGCTGTGATTACTATAAATGTAGAGGTAGTGGGGGAGGGAGGGAATAGGGGCAGGGCAGGGGAGCGGACAGAGCCCGAGCGTTAGCGAGGGCAAACAGAGTGGGGCAGAGCCAACCAAGACAAGAGAAAAAAGTAAGTATTACTTTGGGTTGGGAGGGTGGCCTAATGGTTAAGGTGTTTGCCTTACAAACACAAGGTGCAGGGTTTGAGTCTCATAAGGGATAATTGGCTAGGCTTAAAATGGCTCGCAAGGGCAGTTAGCTCAGTACTAATCTATGAACCTATGAACCTATGAACCAAATCTGAACACTTTTAAAACAAATTCCTGAGGTCTAATGGCTTACCGGCAAGCGGAATGTAATTGCTGAAGAGCACTTGTGTCCTGGTGGGAGACTAGAAATTTAAAGATGGCTCCATGCTCAGCAGGATTCTAATATAGACTTTGCATTGGGGGAGGGAGATAGCACAAGGGGTGTAAACCAGGTGGAATGCAAAGAAACCAGAGAGGCAATCAGTGGAAATCAGTGAAGGCCTCAGAGGGGGTAAGTAATAATTCAAACTACCTGTAAAGTGAAGAAGAGAAGAGACAGCAAAGTTTATTAAGGTTGGGAGTGTGTCTTCACATTGACTTGCTGATTAGTAACCAGTTTGTGCACAGATTAGAGTAGGGAGATACATTAGCAATGAAGGGGAATGTATAGAGATGCAAATAAACAGGTGGGCCTCCAAGTGATACAAACTAAGGCAGAAAGCACTGAGAGGGCTGCTTGATGGTTAATTTAGTCACAGGGATGTGAATTAAATGTATACTGTCTATTGGACAGTTAGGATTACTGTACTAGCGGGGGGGGAGGACACAAGGCTACAACAGTCAGTTTTATTAGCAAGCTGAGAACTACTAAGAAATACTGCTAATGTAATAGCTTCACTCTCATAAAACATACAAGTAGAATGCCTGGGTGGACCGACCCTGCTCTTGAGGCTCAAAATGTATATCCTTGTTTAGTTTGCAGTACTGATTCCTTCTTATACTGTATGGATGGAGTGGTAGCCGCACACTGCAGATTTGCTTGAGTGTGCTCCTGCTCTTGAGGCTCAAAATGTACATCCTTGTTTAGTTTGCAGTACTGATTCCTTCTTATACTGTATGGATGGAGTGGTAGCCACAGACTGCAGATTTGTTTGAGTGTGCTCCTGCTCTTTAGGCTCAAAATGTATATCCTTGTTTAGTTTGCAGTACTGATTCCTTCTTAGACCGTATAGATGGAGTGGCAGCCGCAGTCTGCAGATTTGCTTGAGTGTGCTTCTGCTCTTGAGGCTCAAAATGTATAGCCTTGTTTAGTTTGCAGTACTGATTCCTTCTTTTTCTGTATGGATGGAGTGGTAGCCGCAGACTGCAGATTTGCTTGTGTGTGCTCCTGCTCTTGAGGCTCAAAATGTATATCCTTGTTTAGTTTGCAGTACTGATTCCTTCTTATACTGTATGGATGGAGTGGTAGCCGCAGACTGCAGATTTGCTTGAGTGTGCTAAGTAGAATGCCTGGGTGGACTGACCCTGCTCTTGAGGCTCAAAATGTATATCCTTGTTTAGTTTGCAGTACCGATTCCTTCTTATACTGTATGGACGGAGTGGTAGCCGCAGACTGCAGATTTGCTTGAGTGTGCTCCTGCTCTTGAGGCTCAAAATGTATATCCTTGTTTAGTTTGCAGTACTGATTTCTTTTTATACTCTATGGATGGAGTGGTAGCAGGAGACTGCAGATTTGCTTGAGTGTGCTCGGCAAGCAGAATGTAATTGCTGAAGAGCACTTGTGTCCTGGAGTGTCTTCTTGAAATGCGGACAGCAAATTTGGCAACATTGTTGTAATACTGCTCTCATGTTTTTATTTGAGTAGAATTAACAATGTTATCTAAGCTCAGTGTGACCATTTTAATACTGGAGTTTTTCTCCTTAAGCCTCCACTGAAAAGGGGTCTATTACAGTTCAAAAGGATTTTCCCAGTTCAACAACTGAAAAAATGAAAAAAAAAAAAATAGGAAAAACCGACAAGATGCTTAGGAAAAACGAGATTTGTTTATTTATTTATTTATTTATTTATCTTTTACTGTTTTCTTTTGAAGGGTTTTATTATTATCAAAAAGGGTGGTGGAAATGGAATCACTGTTTATTAATAAAAGAGGAAAACAGCAAAATGTTATTAGAAAGGGAAGGATGGACATTGAAAGAACATAAAAGAGGAACGTTCCGGTGTTATATTCGTTCTATGTGTACCTACATGTCAGGAAATCCCTACTTTACAAGCACAGGAAATGGTGATAGAAGTTATCAGGTTCCATTTTTTTTTTTACCTGTGTTTCTACTTTTGTTGTTCATTTGGTCAACTGTTTAACCTGGGAATCATTTTATATTGGAAAAACAAATAGGGAATTGAGAAAGTGTGTATTCGAAAATCATTATGCAATAAAGACAAAAAATATTGGCAATGTTATTGGGAAGCATTTCACGGAATGTGGGTTTTAAGGAGTTCTTTTTTTACATTATAGCAAGTCTCCTGCAGTTTTAATAGTGATGGAGGGTTGGAATTTAAGGAATTAAGATAGCAGATTCGTTAAATACTTATAGTGTACCAGGTTTGAATAGTAATATTAATTACAAAGTGGTTCTAAATAAAAAATGAAGAATTGATAATTGCAAATAATTTTGTTAATATGTATTTTAACAGCAGTAGTTATAGTAACTTGATTGTAAAGGTTTTTATACATATTCGTTTTTGTACTTCTTGCATTTCTTCTATAGGAAGATATTTTCATCCACCGTGTGACTGAAGACCCAAGTGGTCAAAAGCACTTAATCATTAAAAGTTTTTCCTAAGCATCTTGTTGCTTTCTTTTCATTTTTGTTGGTTTTTCCAGTTGTTGAACTAGTGTATTTTAACCAATTTTGAGACACCTTTTAGTTGAAGTTTACAGATTTTCCCAGTTAACAATTGCAAATAAATAAATAAAATATTTTAATACAAGTTAGAGTGTTTTCTTTACATAACTTTACATATTATATTATGAAGAGAGTTTTTTTTTTGAGGAAAAGAGAATGCAGGATTAAGTGTATGTAGCACAAGAAGTAGAAGCAGTAAGAAATGTGAGAGGGAGTCATATAGAGTATATCGGGTCTATATCACTTTATCAAATCCTCAATCCATTGAGCCCCAATTCATCCAACTTAAAACATCGAAGATCATTTCAGCCAACACTTAGATCATCAAAATGTTTTCCTAGGGAGAAAAAACACTTGGCCACCAGAGTAATCATATGACAAACTGCATAATGTTATACTCACCAAGATGGGGGGGGGGTTCTTCTCAACTCACCCCCCCAATTATATATACCAACTCCAAGATCACACTACACTGGGGAAAAGGGCACATTTATAACAGTGAACAACTAACTCCCTTCCCTAGGAAAACCTTTTGATGATGTAAGTGTTCACTGAAATGATGTTTGATTTTTTTAAGTTCGATGGATAGGGATTTGACGGATTGAGGATTTGATGAAGTGATGGTGGCCTGTGTATATCATATGTTGCCTGCCTAGCAAAATTCATTTTTTTATTGTCCTTTGAATGCACTTTATAATGCTAGTGCTGTAGTAATTTCTAGGTCAAAACTGTCTTATAAAGTTTAATATCTTGACATGGGTAGGGAATAGAAGTAGTGAAGCAGCATTAGGAATTGTAGAAAACCTATCATATCAGTTGTCCTACAATTAGAAGCTAGAGGTAAGAAGTCAGGAAAAAATATTAGGAAGGAAGAAGGTAACAGGAATGAAACAGTAACAATAGTTGGTTGTATGGAGTTATTTTAGCCTCTTTCAACATGGATGGCCTGTAGTGGCTTAGATCAACTTATACTGGGGAATGGAGGGCGGGTCACTACTGCAACTTTTTATCACACCCAAAGGCCTTTCATGCCCAGGAGCTGTGAGTAGGTCTAGGGAAGTGGGATGTAGGAGAGTGTAGAATAGTCAAAGGAGATACTGGGCTAGTAAATGTCTCATTAGAAGTGAGGATGCATTAGCTAGGAGCAAAAGGAAATGCTTTGATGGAATTAAAATTTAGTAGAACTGAGATAGTGAAATATAGGAAATGAAGCTAAAGTAGATGGAAATGGAGTATCCAATAGGAATGAGGAAAAGAGGCATGGGAATACTGGAATGGGATGGAGCAGGATGGATTTGGGCTGAAAGTATACAGGGAGAAGTTGTTAGGTAGGTGATATGTCCAGGTACTACAGAACAACTAGAATTAGTAGTTATCTGTTATTATGGTTCAAACGAGGATGATACAACAGATAAGCTTAATAGTATGATTGCTATGGCAAAACTGAAAAGTGCAGAGGAAAGGATAATTTGAAGTGGGAATTTTAATGTAACGTTGCTTTCTAGAATTTGTTAGGTTATTTAAGAAGTCAAAATCCATACAGAATGCCAAAACATGTTAAAAGAAGGGAAAAAGAAACAAGGAACACGTGATGTGTGAAAGGAAAGATGAAGAGAGCAAAACAATTTAGTTTCCTTAGAGATGAAAGAAGGTAAGCAAGCATACTAGGCAGAATTTTAGCAGACAGTGAGACCTTGTCGTAAGTGGAAGTAATGACAATCCTGGAGAGGGGGATTTCTGGCCATGATTTAGTTTGAATAGTCTGGAATTATAGCTGTAAGGAATTAAATATATGGAGATGGAACTGAGGAAAGTGAAGACAGTTAGAGCAAAGGAAGTAGGTACAGATTATGGTTAGGGAATACAAGATTTTAATAGGACAGAAGATGGCAGTTATTGCAGAGGACTAAAGCTCTTAGCTGTTACTGAGTTTTTTTCCATGCCCATGATATAGGCATCAATTCTTTCCACATTCATTTGCCTAAAGAGTGACTTTGAGCAAGTCACTTAACCAGACAATTCTCCCAGGTCATCCCTGAAAAGGGACATTTGTGTCCAGTGGGCTTACCTACTCGACAGATAAGTAAAATACATTTTAAGAAGGATGTAAAGAAATGTGATGGACTGAAAGCATCCCAGAGAGCACAAATTAGGAAGTATAGAGAAACAATCAATAGAACAAGAAGAGATGCAATGATGGAACTGGAAAACCACTTAAAGGTGGAACAATAAAAGATACTTAACAGGGAAAGGAAAGAATGAAGAAGATCGGACAATCTGAAGAAAGAAGAGTAAATGAGGAGGGCCAGTTGCAGGCAGAGATGGAAAGGAAACAGACTGTATGGAAAATATGGGGGGTGTAAATCCCAAATTATTGGTCTGGAAATGAAAACAGATTTATCAAATATGGAGTGAGAGTGTAAGGGAAGAAGAAGGAAAGTGAGTAGTGATGAATAAGGAAATTAAAAAAAAACTGTAAAGTTTCCTAGGGATAAAATGTCTGTAGGGAATATGTTCAAGGAGTGGAGGGGCCTATCATTAGACAACAAAGAGGGAGAAAGAATGAATGAAGAAATCAGAATGGGAGATAATAACATCTCTAAGATACATGAAAAAGGAAAATTAGGAAGACCAGAAGGTTTTTATTAGATTTCTTTAATATAGTGTGATTAAAATTATGGGATAGTTCAATAGAACTCTTTAATAAGATAATATAGGAAGGAATACTTCCAGTATCTAAAGGTGAGTCTAAAATAGTAGCCTTTTTTTATAAAGGAAAAGATGAGAAGAAAGACCACGGAAACCAGAGACCCATTTCTTTATGTAACTCAGATAAAAAAAATACTTGCAATAATTTTATCAGTAAGAATATTTTCCAAAGGTGATTGGAGATGCCCAGGTGGAGTATGTGACAGATGGATCTTCCACTGACACTGGAGATTGCCAGCAACATTTTTGGGATGAGGTAAAGGGGAGTATAAAGGAAAGTTGGGTGGTCCTGATGAACAAATGATAGTGCCAGTACTAAAGAAGGGTTTAGTACTGCAGATTCAGGGTTTTAAAGATGTATGTAATCCCCCAACAAAAGGATTACAGAAAACTGTGAGGTATCAGTCAGAGTAATATTGAAGAAAGGCACTTATCTCCAGGACCATTTCTGTTAATTAGATCAGAGGTTAAGCAAATCTGCAATGTCTTGGTGAGTAAAAGGATACCAAAGTAGTATTAACATATTTTCAAATGTTGGTATGCTTCCTCAGAAAGATGTAGAATAGATGATACCATAGGTGTCGGGTTAGCATATCACCCTAAGAATTCATTAGTGATACAAACTGCTTAGGGAGCTAGAAGATATGTGTACAATGCATGGAAAAGAGTGAGAAATTTTTAGGGAAAGGGTATTATTTCCCCACAGTGAAAGACATTAAAGATAGAATTCCCCTACAGAAGATATTCAAGATAAGCCTCAAAACAGGCTTCATGCCAGATGAATGGAGGACAGCCCCTGCACAAAGTGCAACTTCAACAGACCCAAGTAATTAGAGACCCATAAGCCTGGCCAATTTCATTTGTAAGGCTAAGGAAAGGATCATTACTGAATTAATAAATTGGGATATAGATAACATACAGACTCTCAATCCAACCCAATCTAGATTCTTCAAAGGCAAGTCCTGCCTACTTAACCTTATCCACTCTAAAAAAGTTACTGAAGAAATAGATGAAAGCAAAATAGAGCACACTGCATATCAAGACCTCACAAAGGTGTTCAGCACTATTTTACCTTCAAGTAGCAGAAACAAACTCTCCCAGCTATATGTCAATGTATATGTAACTCATTGGATAGCAAATTTGACTACAAATACAACTCAAGAAGTTGGGATATGGGGCTCTACCTACTACAAAAGACATGTCATTGAGGAGTATCTCAGGGTTCAATCCTTGAGCAACTCCGGTTTGACATTTACTTCTTGCAGGTCAAAGTTAATGATAAGGGTTTATGACTGATGACTGCAAACTTCAAGCCATCATAAATTTCCTAGAAGAAACCAATATTCTTCAAGAGTGTTGGTCCTGAAAAAAATAACTGATGTCAAAACCATGGACTAAAAATAAATGCCAAGAAGTGTATAATCATATCCTTCATATCACGTTGACAATACACCTCTGAAAATTGCTTCTGTTGTTAAGGATCAGTTAACCTAAGTCAACAATGAACTGCCCTTTTATTACAACACATCCACTAATGTGAGGAACTCATTTTGTATTGCACAGCTTGTATCTGAGGTCTTTGCATCCAGATATAGGGATGTAATCATTCTATTGTACACTGCACTAATTAGTTCATTCACTGAGTATAATGCACCTTTTGGGCTCCACCTGTCCAAACATCTGTTACAGCCGGAAGGACAACATTGCTTTCTCACCAAATTTATTAAGGGCCTAAATTATAAAAACTATCCAAGCTATCTCAAAGCCTTGTCCCTCTTCTCAGTAGCATTCATGCTACTGAGAGGCAACCTCTGCGTTACTTATAGAGCTTCAATAAACCTTATTCTGTCAGACCTATTACACATTCGCATGCCCAATAATATCATAGACTCCCACTGAAGGGATCTCAATCTCTTTGCAAAATAAATAGAATATGTTGGAGGCTTAGGTTTTTATTTCAGAGAATATTGCTTTTATGAGTCTTCCTCTCCACATAAAGCAAAACACTTCTCTTACTCTTTTCCAATGTAATTTGGATGAAAGGATGGCTAGCTGAAAATACAAACTTGTCCTTCATTGATAGAGGTAGCATGCAAATGTCCTGGCATACCTTTGTTTAACCTGTACACCTCCTTAAATTATTAGAAAACTTTATTTATTTATTTTATTTTATTTATTTTACATTTGTTGAACAGGATAGTCCATCTGGGTGTAAGCCCATTTTCAGCATAGGCCTGGGGAAAAAGCTCCAATAGACACAAGAATAACATTGACAGGTACAGTGTAGACTTTGCATAGAATTTAATAGACATATTTATTGAAAACAAGAAAGTACATCAAATGACACACTAGGCACATTATGAATGAATCCATGTGATGGAAGATATGGGAAGGCGAAGAGGAGGGTAAGGTTGTTAAGTTCTGTGTAATGTCAAATGGACAAGTAAATCAGTTAGTATACTGGAGGAAATGTGGTAGTTATAGAGCTAGAAGAATAAAGGTTGAGGGACAAATTCAGTAGACTGCAAAGGAAAATATTTGGAAGAAGATCCAAGAATGGTGTAGAAAAGTCTGAAGTGGTTAAAAGATGTTAGCATCCAAACGGAATTTAATGATTTTAAGCAGGTTCAGAACGAGTTTTCCTTTGGTAGGGAAAATGGATACTTTATTATAGATTAAGCAATAAAATAACAGTTTTGACATACAGACTCTGTAAGAAGGATGGTAAGGCAAAGAACTTCATTATTAAAGAAAAAATGATCACAAAGAACAGAAGAATAATTAGGAGTGGTATATATATATATATATATATATATATATATATATATATATATACACATATACGTGTGTGTGTATGTTTGTGTGTGTGTGTGTGCGTGTGTATGTATATACATATATATATATATATATATATATATATATATATATAGATTCACTTCATAACACTGAAAGCTCAAAACACTGAAACTCAAAACACTGAAACCAAAACACTGAAACTTCAAAATCTTGAAAACTCAAAACACTGAAAACACATATCATACATATACTGAGTTTAAACAACAGAAATCATAGCACTTTCCACCAAGTGTAATATATATATATATATATATATATATATATATATATATATATATATATATATATATATATATATATATATATATATATATATATATATATATATATATATATATATATATATATATATATATATATATATGTATGTGTATATATCTATATATCTATCTATATATATATATATATATATATATATATATATATATATATATATATATGTAGCAGCTGAAGCAATAGCATAATCAGTTTCAATACTTATAAACAAATCCATAGCTGAACACCAAATCCCAATCTTATGGAAGACTTCCCATATAATTCCACTTCACAAAGGTGGAAACCTTACTGACCTTACCAACTACCATCCTATTGCTATCCTACCCCCACCGTCCAAAATATCAGAGAGAATTGTCCACACACAGCTCATGCACTACCTGCAAACAAATAACCTATTAACTCAGTCACAATATGGTTTCCGTCCAAATCACAGTACAGCCACAGCCCTGTTATCTTTTACTAACACAATAAACCAACATAGAAACAACCACAAATATGTAACCTCTATTTTCTTAGACCTATAGAAAGCCTTTGATATGGTGTCCCACAGCAAACTCATAACAACACTTTCTTCACTAAACTTTTCTCAGTCTGCACTTGATTGGTTCCAAGACTATTTGACTGGACGCCAGCATGCAGTACAATGGCAAGCACATCTATTACTCCTTCTACCTACCACCATAGGTGTCCCCCAGAGCCCCATACTAGGTCCTCTCCTTTTCTCACTGTGCACTAATAACCTCCACACCTCTGTCTCACATGCATCCCTAATTCAGTATGCCGACAATTCCATTGTAATTTGTGCTGCCCCTACTATTCCAGAATTACAAATGCTTACTCGTCACTCATTTCCTGCAATTGAAACCTGGCTAACTAACTCTCATCTTATTCTGACCCCCAACAAAACAAAACATATGCTATTTCATCCAACCAAAACTAAAGCAGCCACCTCTTCATTCACTATCGAATCTGTAAACAAAATCAGAATCTTTCTTACAGTTTATACAAAGCTGTTGGGTGTTGAAATTGACAATAATATGAGATTTGATCTCCGTATATCTCAAACAATAAAAATGTCCACAAAAACTAGGTACCCTCTACAGGAATAAACATTATCTCACAGACAGCACAAACGCCACAGTAACTCAAACACACTTGATCTCAGCCCTACTGTACTTATCACCTATTCTCACCAACCTTAGGAAATCAGACCTTGCAATACTTGAAACATGTTACAATAAAATCGCTAGATTGCAACCAACTCGAACTCCAGATCTAATCAATGTACAGAACTCAGGCAGCTCAACTGGCTTTTGAGTTTCCTCAACTTCTACTTTACACCCAACTAACCATGGCCCACAAATTACTCCATCAGAAAGAAAAGACACCTGCCCTGAAAAATCTATCACAACCATACTCCAGTACCAGAACTTTAAAATCCAATAATAAACCTCTGATAAAGGTCTCTATTGCCAATAATCAGGCTGGGGAATCCCTCCTCTCCAACTGTATAGCTAAAATCTGGAATACTTTACCTCCTAGTGTAATGTCCACCACAACCTCACCTCAGTTTAAATCTGTACTAAAAAAATCACCTATCTAAAAACTGGATATGTCCATGTATGGCTCCTGACTAACATGCTTGTTGCTAATGTTGATACTATATTAGAGTCAGTCTTACTAAATGTACATATAAACACAAAAGATATGTTGTATTATGTTTAATCAACCATGTGTCTCACAATGTATATTTAACTGTGTTCTGTCTTGTTATATTTTAATTGTACCTTTGTTGTATTAGCTTACTTTTATGTGGAGGTTTTCTCCTCGGGCCTCCTCTGAAAAAGGACTTGTGTCCAGCCAGACTTTTCCGATTAACAAATGTAAAATAAAATAAAAAAAAAGAAAGTGGCCTGGAAGGAGTGAAAAGTCTGAGAGAATTATGGGTAGAACAAGTCACAGTCTAGTGCAGAAATGACATCTGGTAAGTAGTACAGGTAGAGTACTGCAGATAGTAGGTCTGAAATAGTACTTAAGAGTAAGTCACGGATGATATAGGACACCCCCCCCCCAAAAAATAAGGAAAGATTGACAGCTGAATGCAGTGACATGCTGGAGCTATAGACAGGAAAATTCAGCAAAAATAGGAAACAATATGGACTTAATGTAGAGAAATATGTAAAAAGATGATTGAAAAATGATACACTTCATGCCTGTTTGTAGTGAAGATACTAGCTCCCATTAGCTATTAGATCAATCCAAAATCTTGCCCACTTCAAAACTTATCTCCACATTTGCCTGTTTTCCACCTGGAATTGTTCCTACAATCAGGCCCCCACACAGACACACACACACACACACACACACACACACACACACACACACACAGATATGCACACACGCAAACCCACACTCTCTCTGCTTTCATTTACGCATTCACTCACACATGCAGACAGAAACAAAAACGCACACACATACACACGTTTCTGTTTCACTCAGTCCATCACTCTCTCTCTTTCTTACATTCATACACACATACAGTCTCACACACATGCATTATTTATTTATTTATTTTTTACAATCGTTAAACAGCAAAAGCGCTGCTTAGAGAGCCATTGCTCACTCACTCTCATTTTCACTGAATTGCATGCATACAGTCACATACAAGGCCATCTCAGACTCAGCCTTCATGGATTTGCTGCATATCCGTGTCAAACTCCACTCACGTAACCCATACGCAAGGTCTCAGCCTGGTCTGTAACATTACTAGAACTTGTTGGCGGGATAGATCTGTGTCCCAAAGACTCCCCCATCTGTGGAATACACTTCCTCTCCATGTCAAGCAGAGTACCTTACTAGCCCTCTTTAAGAGGAACCTGGATGACTGGATGGGAAACAAAAATATACTCCTGGGATCCCACCTGTGTCCCTGCTGGATGGGGGAAACAGGTGCTGACTTTGTGGGAACATGAGTGAAATTCTTGGCTAGGCTTATAAGGGCCTCTGGGCCAATAGCCTAGTATCGTCCCATGAACACACACACGCACACGCACACACGCACACACACACACACACACACACACACACACACACACACACACACACACACACACACACACACACACACACACACACACACACACACACACACACACACACACACACACACACACACACACACACACACACGCACACACTGTATATATGTATACACCACAGGAACTTGTGCTGGTGTGGAGAAACTGAAGAAAACAAGTTTCTTGACCTCAGGCCAGAAGATGTATTCTTCCCAAACAGAGATGAAAGATACTGCATCTGGAGCTGTTGAAAGATGCTCTGGCTGTAAGGGGAAATTATAGTCTTTTATTGTGGCATTAGGGAAAGTAAGCCACACTGCATTTATTGCAACCTGCTGAAAATCACACGTGAAATAGAGGTAGACAAAATCCTCATCCCTCTCTGACTGCCAACTGCAGCAAGCTGCCCAGTATCAATGTGTACATCCAACTCCAGCATGCTGTCCAGTATTAATGGGTACATCCAACTCCAGCATGCTTTCCAGTATTAATGTGTACATCCAACTTCAGCAAACTGTCCAATATTAATGTGTACATCCAACTTCAGCAGACTGTCCTGTATCAATGTGTACATCCAACTCCAGCATGCTTTCCAGTATTAATGTGTGCATCCAACTTCAGCAGACTGTCTAATATTAATGTATACATCCAACTTCAACAGACTGTCCAGTATAAATGTGTACATCCAATTCCAGCAGGCTGTCCAATATTATTAATGTGTCCATGGCTTCACTCCTGCTGGCTATGGATGCTTACTACACTGGTAAAATATAGTAGTTGGCAATCTGCCTAGTAAAGCTCTGCACTGAATATAGGTGCCGGCCAAGATCATCTGTGCAGGAAACTTGCCTTCATTGTGAGTAACTCAGACTGTAGTTAGTTATTTATGATTTTAACCGGTAAAGTACACTTATCAGTCAAGACTATTTTCAGACAGAACTGGGATGAATAGCATTCACAAAATAATTTAGAATTAACAATGAAAACAGTTTAGATATAATAATCACAAAACAATTTAAAATAGAGGTGTAACTGATAGCATAAATTTGATGACTGAATTTAAGCATAAGATGTGGAAAAACAAGTTATTAGTATGGAAACTGTTGATAAAATATTGAGAAAAGAAGACAGTAGGCCAAGTGATTGCAAAGCAGGAACATTTGACTTGTTGACACAGATGAGATTTTAGATATTTTTTGAAAGTAAGAATGTTGGTGGTAGTTTTGACGTGAGGGGGGAGAGAGTGATTGTCAAAGGGTGGAGTCCTGTATTGAGAAAGCATGTTTCGTGGAGTGGAGGTTTGATCTAGAGGCAGCAAGAGGGGGGCATATTGTGAGATATGATGTAGGTTTCAAGTGAAGTTTTTTTTCCTGGAGCTTAGCAAAGAAATGGAGGAAACTTTTAAGGTGTAACAATTTAAAGAGTTTTGTTCCAAGTAGGAGGATGGATCTTTGTTTAATGGGAGACATTTGTTTTTTTTGTTTTTTTTTTGTTATTTTTGTTTTTGTTTTATATTGTAGCACTGGTGTCTTTTAGAAGGAGAATTGGTTATGTATCAAGGAATGGAATATAAGATGCTTTCTAGGGAACTGGTGTTTTTTACTAAGGCTAAATGATAAGAAAGCTGCATTCTAACTGGTAAGGTAGGACCCCTTTACCAATAGCACCCCTAGTTAAGGAGAAAAGAAAAGGAGAAATTATTTTCAACTGGAAGAGCAGAGAGTTAGATTTTACCTTTTTTTCCAATGTGGTGATGAAAATTTAGCAAAGGGTTAAGCTTGACTCCAAGGCATTTGAAAACAGTAGTTTATATATTGATATTGTTTAGGTCAGACATGTAGAGGATGTTTTGGGCTTTGGAGAGTCCCTAGGGGTGCTAAATAACATTGTTTTGTTTTAGACGGCTGCAGGAGGTTATATTGCAAGAGCTAGTATTGGAGATGAGTTAGGGCTGCTCAAAGTAAATTTTGGATAATAGTGAGGAGCTGTCTAGAGTGTTAAACAACCATGTCATCTGCATAAAGAATGATGTAAAGACTGGCAAGGTCACAAAGCGATGTTTTGATAAGGATGGAAAATAGAAGAAGGGAAGGCTAAGAACCTAGGTTAACAATTGTTTTGATTGTCAGTAGTATAAGCACTGCCCTGTTCTCATTATACTCACAAATCTATTTATCTGTTTGTCTAGCTAACTACAGGCTTTTCAGGTCAGCAGAAAAAAATCTGCAGGGAGTATCAAGCAGCTCATCACTGATGAGGCTGTTCTTTCATATAGTTCTCTGGCACATTGCCCTTTACTGGGCACGTGTTGTTTCACCTCCTTGGTTAGGTCCCACTTCATCTCAGACACTGATGTAAAGCTCATCTTAGCAGGTACTGGCATAATTCTTTTTGTGCCACACCATGTCTGCTATCTCCCATCCTGTAGGTCTGGGGGTGGGGGGTGGAGCAGCAGACTTTAGAAGCAATTCTTCATTGAGTATTAAAGGGTGATGCCCTGTTCTTGCACTTTCTCAGGATCTTGCCCTTGTAACACCAGTAGATTTTTGGTTTCTTGATTGTAGATGCATCCATACACTACAAGGCACTGTTTACCCTTTTGGGAGGCAGTGCATAAGTATAGTCATACTCTGGGGGCTGAGAGAATAGGCTCATCCTTGAATATCTAGTCTTCACTTCATGCATGTCCCATTGCTCATTAAATCTTATTGCATCCTTGCTGCATACCTGGTTCATCCTACCTACCTTGTTATCCCTACACAGGTGTTTCTATACCTCTAATTATTAAGTAAAAATGAGCACACACTTTTTTTCCTGGTTCCTTCTGTAATGCTATCCAGCTTCTGTTTTGGGGGGGTGGATATATGGACCCTATATGATGTTCTTCCATGCCCACATACAATTAATCCTTTCATTTATTTATTTATTTGGGTGGGGCAGTGGTGCTGGAAGCTGCAGAAGGCTGGGGGGGGGGGCAAAAGGGATTATTTAGCTGTCAATTGCCATAACAGAAGCATAACTGTGCCACAAATGGTATATAGTGTAAATATGAGTTGCATTTGGAATAGCTGCACAGAAGTTTCACAGAAACATACTAATGAAGCTAATGTTGCACCTGCATGGTATTTGATCCAGTAGCTAAAGAAGGTGGAATTTCCTTACTTGGTGATATAAGTTTATTGGCGGACCCTCTCGTTGATGTGGTAACCAAAGGAGTAGTATTGCTCGCATTAGGGTTGACAGAAACTGACAAATTAGCATTAGTAGCAGCAACAGTAGCTGTATTTAACCCTGCTGGATGCATTGCAGTACCATCACTAGGTAAAGAAGCTCTGCCTTCTTTAGCTGGAACTTCCGCTACACAATTCCTGAGAGTTTCACCATCAGAGATGAGTGGATTGCCAACTAAGGGAATATCTTCAACTAATTCAGCCTATGCTCCAGAGACTTCTTTTTCGCTGGAAAAGCCATTTCCTATTACCACCAGAGAATGAGTAGGAAGATCTCGCGGCCAAGGCAGGAGAGGAAGAGTATGCCAATTACAACATATCGAAGAGAGATAGGTCCATACAAGAACATGAGGAGCAACACTTGAATAACTCAGTAGTTAATATTTCTTCTTTTCAATTGACTGAAGCACAAATATCGCTTCTAATTAAGGGCTTACATTTGTCCCGTTGAAAAGGTCAGATTTGAATGATGTACTGTTGAATTTAAAAAAGTTTTCCAGGAATTTAAGTATTGCAGCACTTTTTAGAAATGTACACTGCAGTGAATTTACTAGTTTTAAGGAACCTAGTGTTTTTGTCCCTAAGATTCATCCTAATGTAGATATTTTTATGCAAGTATGTGATCGAGAAATTAGGGATTAGTTTGTTAATGGCAATACTAAACATGCTTTCTTTAATCTGTCCCATGAAGAGCATAAGGCACTTTATCAGCTCAAAGAAGCATCCACTATAGAGATCCACCCCTGTAACAAGGGTGGGGGGATCATTGGGTTAGATAAAGATTTGTACATCAGATGGATGGGGGATTTATTATATGGCAAGGATACCTATCCGGTCATGAATAAATCAGTAGTTAAGGCAATTACTGAGTAAGTCCTATTTTTAATTTTTGACTTGCTTATCACCAAGATGATTACAGACCATTTATTCAAATATTCTTCTATAGAACACCCTACTATTCCTTTGGTGTATGGTTTACCTAAAATCCATAAAGATTTGACTAACCTCCCCCTCCCCCATGCGACCTATAGTTTCTAGTCAGGGGTGGGTTACTGAAACCATCTCCATTTATGCGGAAAAGGGTTTACATCCTGTTCTAGAGAAAATCAATACTGTCCTTAAAGATACTAAAACTTTTTTGGAAGACTTATATTCGGTTCTTGAATCTTATGATTATATGTTTGATTTTAATTTTGTTACTTTAGATATAGGTTCTTTATTTACAGTTATACCCAATAGATGGGGAATAGAAAATGTGAGAACTTTATTAAATGATATGAAGATTTTCCCATCAGATAAAATCAATCTTTTATGTTCTTTATTGGAGATTATTTTAAATAATAATGCCTTCCTATTCAGTGGAACCTATTTTCTGCAGAAAGTTGGCGAAGCTATGGGCACATCTTGTGCAAATAGCTACACCAACCTTGCATTAGCTCAGTGGGAAAAAGAATGTCTTTTCACAAACAGTAGCTTTATCTTTTGCGTATCATGGTACAAGCAGTTCATGGATGATATTTTTATTCTATGGAACAGTACTAAGGAATCTTTGTTATAGTTTGTAGAACTTTTACATACTACAACCTCATTTTTGAAATTTTCTGTGAAATATTCTAGACATAATATTGATTTTCCAGATGTGAATATTAGTAAGAATTTGGACTTTAAGTTTAGCACTTGTGTTTGTAGAAAAGACACTACAAAGAATGCTTATATCCATAAGAATAGCATGCACCCTCGTCATGTTTCTAAAAATGTATTGAGATCACAATTTCTTAGGAATATGAGATTGAATAATGATGAACAACAGTTACAGTTAGCATTTAATGAGCTTAAACATGATTTTTTAGCAAGGGGTTGCAGTGACAGAGATATTAATTCCTGCATAGTCAGTTTTGACTGAAAGGGATAGAGCAGGGAGGCCTTATTTTGCTAAATGAGGTAGTCAATATCAAGATGTAGCTCAACACATTACTAAAACTAACATGATTAGAGTGTCATTAATGTTTTCTTCTTAACTTAAGTGATGTGTGTGATATAATTAAAACAACACTGGGATATTTTACTTGCTAATGATGAGCTGAGGAATTTGATTACTGCTACACCCAGGTTTTCTTTTAAGAACTATATGTCCCTCAAGAGGCACCTGTGCTATAGGAATCAGGGCCAAGTACAGAATATTATATCTCAGAGACATGGTACATTTTCTTGTCAACATTGTAACATTTGTAAATGTATATATTCTGGAGATAGCTTTATTCATCCCTTTTTAGGAGTATCGATAGACTTTTGTTTCTATGCTGATTGTTCTTCCAAGCATTTGGTCTGCTACAGTTTTTGCATTCTATGTGGGGCCTAATATATTGGGAAAACTGATTGCACCCTGAGGGAACGGGTGCAAGAACATATGCGGGTTATTAAGAACAAGAAAGAAAGTAGTGCCCTAGGAAACATGTACTCCTCTGTGGTATTGAACACATATTTAGGTTCTTTCTCCTTGAATTATTAAAGAATGATAGAGGAGGGAATATGAAAACTAGGACTGAAGCTTGTGAACAGATTAAATCATATATTTTCAAGCTGACAGACCACCAGGCTTGAATGAAGCTGTATCAGTGAAAACTTTTCTTTCCACCCATCCCTTTAAACACTGATTTGATGATGTTCTTATTTTATTGTTTGAATGTGCAATGTTGTTGCTGATTGGTTGTTTCTTATCTGAGGTTTGCATAAATGCACATGCTCTTTTTAAATGTTTGTCTGATTAAGAGGTTTTTGCCTTGAAAGTGCTTACCAGCTGTTTTATTGCTTGTGCTATTAAATTGTTTATTATCAGCATATTTGGGACCTAGAATTGTTTTTTATTTTTATTTCTCAGTTGTACTTTACTAGGACCCACTTTCTAGTTGCATTTTTATTATTTTTATTATTATGGATAGTAGACGGGTTTGGGCAATGGCTATTTTGGTGGTTTGGGTGAGGAATGATTTGGCTCTATAGATGCCCTGAGTTTTAGGTGGAACTTTTTGATTGCTTGGGATATGTGCAGGTCATAACTAAGGGATTTGTCAGTGGTGACACCTAGTAGTTTGGTGTGTTCAACTGGCTCTATATTGGTGTTGTTAGTGCAGTAGATGGCAGATGGGATGGGGGGGTTTGAGGTATTTTATTGCTGGTAAATATTAGTAGTTTGATCTTGGAACCAAGTATTAGCTGATTGGCAGAAAGGTAGTGTTCAATATCTGTAAAGACTTTTTGTGTTTTTTGCAAGAGTTCGTGGATTGAAGTTTCTGAGCAGATGAGTGTAGAATCATCTGCATATTGTATAATGTTAGCTGATGTGGTGGCTGAACTGAGATCATTTGTAAAGATTGTAAAGAGAAGTGGGCCTAGTATGGAACCTTGGGGTATGCCTACTGAGACTGGTAAGAGTGAGGATACATTGTCATTTCACAGCTTGTTGTCTGTCTGATAGGTAGCTATGAGACCATGATACTGTGGAATATGAGAAGTTTATGGTGGCTAGTTGGTGCAGAAGTTTTTGGTGCAACACAGTGTCAAATACTTTTGACATGTCTAGGAAAACTAATGAAACATAAAGGCCATTGTTTCTTGACTAGTTGACTATGGCTGTGAAGCTAATTAGGGTGGATTGGTTGCTAGGCTTGGGTTTAAAGCCCTGTTGTGTATCTGACAGGAGGTTATTGTTCAGGAGATAGGGAAGGATTTGTGAGTGTATACATTTCTCGAGGATTTTGGCAGGGGGAGGGAGTAGTATTGCGATGGGTCTGTAGTTTGACAGGAGTGTCAAGATCCCTCCTTTCTGTAGGGGGGAAATGTGGAATATCTTCCAGAGTTTGGGATGCATTGCTCAGAGTCAGGCTGATTTATAAGTAGGGAGAATGGGTAAGTAATGGTGTCAGCTGCCACCTTTAGGAATTCATTGGGAAGCAGGTCAGCTGCTAGATTTGAAGGTTTCATTTGATTAAGAAGTTTAATGTAGCTCATAGGTATTGGTTTAAGGCTAAACACTGCAGGACTCATGGCAGAGGTGGTGGGTAAAATCAGTGGACTGGTAGTGTTATGATTTAGTAGGGACGGTATGGAATTGGTAAAGTGAGAGTTGAATTGAGTGGCTATGCTTTCGGTAGTGTTTGGGGAGGAGGGGTTAGGGATTTAGGAAAGTTTGGGTTTGAGAATTTCTCTTATAGAGGCACAAAATTTCTGGGGGTTATTCTGATGTTTCTGTTGAGCAGTTGAAAGGAGGTTTTTTTCTGTTTTTATTAGCTTTTTGACTGCGTTTCTTAATTGTTGGTTGTTTTGGAGGGTTGTTTGGTTTTTGGTGGCCAGATATTGGGACCACGCTCTGTCTCTTTGTTTCATAAGGAGTTTAGTGTGTCTTGTGAGCCATGGGATTGGTTTAATTTTTACAAGGATTTTTCTGATGGGAGCTACTTTGTCTAGGATTTTCAGGAATGTGTTGTTAAAGTACTGAGTCGCATTATCTAATTGTAGGTATTTTAGTGGAGACCAGTTACATTGTTTCAGGAGGGAGTTAAAAATATCTGTCGAGAAATTCTTTGTGCTACAGATGTGCTTGTATATGATTTTTTTAGGGTTTACTTTTTTGTCTTAACAGGTGCGTGGGTCTGTGATTACGGAAGGTGTCTGGGATACACCCAGAGTGAGGGCATAAGGAGGGTCTATTAGGGAGAATCCAGTCAAGTGTGGATTGTTTTTTGATGTGTTTGTTAATCCTAGTAGGAGTGGTGATAATTTGGGTAAAGTCAAAAAGGTTAATGTAGTTTGATGTGTTTTCGTAAAAACAGGAAGACCAGTCTAGGTTGAAATCTCCTGCGACAATTGTTTCTTGGTTAAATGTGGTTGCTGCTAGTTAAGGAGATTTTTGATTATTGTACAATTATTGCCTGGGGGAATGTGGACTGTGAAGATGACAATGCATTTGTTATTGTTTAATTGTAGGCTGGATACAAGTACTTCTGAGCTATTTGGATCAGAGGGGTAGTTGTCTAATTGTTCTATGTTAAGTGTGTCCTTATAGATAATTGCAGTGCCACCACCTCGCTTGTTAATTCTGTCTAATCTATGAATATTGTAACCCTGAGTTAGCAGTTCACTCTCACTGACATGTGGTTTTAACCAGGTGTCAGTTAGTATGACTATTTTGGGGTATATAAGCTGAGGGTAGTGTGGAATTGCTCAATTTTGTTTAGGATACTCCTTAGGTTAATATTTAAGATTAGGAGGTCACAGCTACTATGGGAGTGCATCATGCAGTTTTGTTGGCTGTATTTTTTATTTATTTTTTTGTGGTGGAATTGGTTGGGTGCCTGACTGTGGGCCAGGGTTAGGGTGTATGTCACCATCTTGAATAAGTAGAGATAAACTGCATGGGAAGAGCTGGGCAAGTTATGTGAGTAATTTAAATATTTATGAAACAAATTAGAAGTTGGCTGGATAGGAGAATGCTTGATTGAGAAGAGTTCTGTGAGGGAGTAGTTGTAGAGGTATGGTGATATTAAAGTGGTTGGGTGAGTGTTGGTTGTTTGGGCTGTGTTGACTAATGTGGGTGATGAGATAATTGCAATGTGTAGTCCATGGTATGAAGTAATTAGATAAGTGGTTATTAGAAAGGTAGTTGATACTATGTGTCAAAGTAACATTGTTAGTGTTTGTGGGTTGCAGTGAGTTTGAATGTGGGTCTGTTGTGAGGTAGAGTGTGATAGGGGTAGTAGATAACTATTGGTTGCCTGTAAGTAAGTGAAAGGTAGTGAAGAAAGATGTGGCTATATGAGATTGGTTAACTGGTGGGGAGGAGGGTGATATGTGATTGGTTTATGTGAGAAACGGGGAGGAGCAAAGAGGGTATGAATTAAATTGAAGTGGGTAGTGTGGGAATGGGGGAAGGGTAGGGGAGTACAGTAAGACTGAGCGCAGCAAGGGCAAATAGAGCAGGTTAGACCAGATCACTAGAAGCTAGCGAAAAACACTCAGTCAATTGCCGAGACTGTAAGTATTGGCAAATAGAAGCTATGGCTGATGTTTGAATGTGAGTAAGAAACCCAGACAGAGGGAAGTGGGACTAATTACTAGCAAGGGGATACAGATAAAGGTAAAGACCAAAGATTATCAACAGACAAGATCCACTTGGCTATATGGTGGGAAAGGACAGTGGGAAGAGGAAACCAAGTAGAAGTACAAGAAAGGTAGAAACTACAGCAGGGGGGGTTGCTTCACTGGTGTACTTGCTGCTGTACAACTGATTGCTTACAGGGAATATGAGGATGTACTTTATAGTTAGATGCAAAAGACTACAGTACTGTGGAGGCAGTGTAGAGGAGGTGTTTTTGCTCTGGTCTGCGTACTGGAGATATTCACGCTGTTCACTTAGCCAAATATACTGCTTTATAGTTAGATGAAAAAGATTGCAGTACTGTGGAGGCAGTGTAGAGGAGGCATTTTTGTTTCAGGTTGTGTACTGGAGAGATTCATGCTGTTCACTTAGCCAAGTATACTGCCTCTTAATGGATGATTTCCACTAATGCTAGCGCAAAAACTTAAATGCAGCTCTAGCACACCACCAGGACCTTAACAAAGAGGAAAGTCAGCATGAAAAGCTAGAAAGATACACCCTATGAGAAATCTTAGGAATATCATCGATCTTAGATTTTATTTAACCTGGTAAACTTCTTCAAAAGGGTTACAGAGGCTGTAGATAGTGACCATGAAGTTTGCATGGTGTATGTTGATCAGACAAGGGTTTTCAATACTATTCCCTATGCTGGCATTATATAAAAGCCAGTTACTTTAAAAGTTGACCCAAATGTGTTAAGATGGATAAGTAATAGGCTGAAAGATAGAACCCACACAGTCTAAGTTACAGGTTCCTTATCAAAATATATGAAAGTGATCAGTGGAGTCCCTCAGGGCTTAGTGCTAGGCCATCTTTTTGGTATTTACTTCTTAGATCTCCAAATGGAAAACCCAGACCACTGGCTAACAAAGTCTGCAGATGACTGCAAACTGGAGGTTGTTAAGTTACAGTATGACAACCAGACTCTCCTGAATGACATCTCCCATTTAACCTCTTGGTGCACTAAAAATGGTCTCAGACTAAATGCTAAAAAGTGTAGCATCATCTCTTTTCACAGACAACTCCTCCCCTCATCATAATATATAGATAACACAAAATGAAGATTTTGTCAGGGACCTAGGTACTTCACAAAAGAAAATGCTTTTCAAGATTCTAGGTACTTGGGCTAAGAGCTTCCTGTCTTTTGACCATCACTTGACAATGGCTGTCAGGAAATCCTTTTATGTAGTCCATTTAATTGTCAAATGAATATCATCACATTCTAAAGAGGTAATCACTTGGTTATACTCAGCACAGATCAGGACATTTATTGAGTACAATGTCTCCTTAGGGGTGTATCTCATCAATCACATCAAGCAATTAGTAGAAGAACACCAGTATGAGGACCACCACGATTATGCAGCAAAAATTCTTCTTTATTAGGTACAAAGAGAGATGAGCGCTTTCACGTACAGACTGTACGCTTCTTCAGAGCTATCAAGCAATTAGTGAGACCCCCAAAGATTCCTAAGCAAAAAGATCACAGACCTAAAGTCTCTGAGCTACCAAGATAGGCTGGAACTATATCTCTTTATTTGTCATGCAGACTTTTGAGGGGAGATCTCTGTCTTATGTACTGCACATTAGAGACCCAGGTGTCCTAGACCTTATGTTTCTCTGCAATTCCAATATCTCAACCAGTGCTAGAACCAGGGACCTAAATCTTCACCAACAGATAAATACAGCACAGTGTAAGGCAGTGCCTCCCAACCCTTTGCAAGAAACTTCCCCTACATGTTAAACAGTGTAATTTACCATCTTAATTTAAACATAAATTAGAAGACTGGATGGGTATCCACAAATTTGCTCTGGGTCTGACTGGTATGCTCTGACTGGACAAAGGTGGTGCTGCCTGAGGGAGGGTACTGGCAAGGCATGAATGGTCCTAAGACTCATTGTACTTGGAATATCTATGAACCAAAACTGTTTTTATGGCTTACTCCTATAGCTTGTTAAGAAATCTCTGCTTACCCCCATATTGATTCTGAATAGCATAAAGTGGGTTTAAGAGAATGAAAGAATAATTAAATGCTACAACATGATTGGTACTAGGAAGTCAGTTTAGCTCCTGTGAAATGCACCTCTGTGGAAAAGTCTCCCTAAAACAGGGTATTAAATAGGAGAGACAAAGCCTATCCTGACACTCAGTGGGTGAAAGGCAGAAAACATGCAGGGGTGCGTCAACTTATGAAAATCAAACTTTACTTGTAGAACATACCCCTCAGCTGTACAAAGGATGTAATGTCTTATTGTACCTGTATAAGTTGTTTTCACTGCCTTTGATCCCAGGTTGTGGCTGAAAGGGGTCCATAGATCAGACCACTTACCTGGTAAACAAATAGTAATAAATAAGTAAATAAAGTACCCAAAATTTTGCACTGCCCCTGAATTTGTCTTATAGTTTTGCCCTGTGCCTTGTAAAATGTTTGACTTTCTGGAAAATCACTTAGGATCATACCTCACAGCTCTCTAGAATTTCGCAGATGCCCAGCTTATTGCCTCATATTTTTGTTCTGTTCCTCATAAAGCTTATGATTTTCTAGCAAACCATTGAGGATTGTGCTCACTAAATAAAAAGACATTTAAGTCTGAGACTTCATATCCTTCAGAAAATGTATGCTAATACAAAAGCTGTTATTCTAGCAGCTCTCTAAATTTATTATAGCAGTATTTAAAATGAATCCCTGATTTTGGCCCTTTATCCCCCATTATTTTTGGCTTTGTCCAGAATTTTTAAGCAAAAGTTCAGAAGTATGCTGAGCATTAGTCACTAATGCCAGACATTAAAGTTTCATATTTCTATAGTTCAGAAAATGCATGTTGATGCAGAACCTGCTCTATTATTTTTTAAATTATCTTAAAAATGTTTAAAAATTGTCCCTGGTTTTGAGCCTTCATTCTTCATTTTGTCTAAATTTCCTGAGGAAGAGTTGATCAGTATGTCTCCAAAAGAAAAAAAAAATGGAAAAAAAAATAAAGCTGAGGCAGTCAGAGCAAAGAAAGATGATTTATTACTCATATCACCTTTTTCTGGCTGCCGGAGCTTGCAGTTGCATCAGAAGTGCTGGTTTGAATGTTTCCATATAATCCCTATGTAAATAAGACATTTTCTAGATAAAATAATAGACTAATTATTGTTATTTTAATATGGTCAGTAGATCAACAGTATTATATATACGAATTAATGAGTGTGTGTGTGTGTGTGTGTGTGTGTGTGTGTGTGTGTGTGTGTGTGTGTGTGTGTGTGTGTGTGTGTTTGTGTGTGTGTGTGTGTATGTATATAGGATCATAGGTTCATAGGTAGGTACTAGGTTATTGGCCCTAGGGCCTATATAAGCCTAGCCAAAAAAGTACCCTGGCTTTCGCCACCCAAGAAAATTTTTTCCTCTGCCCCTGTTGAGCAGAGCCCCAGAGGTGATCCCTGGGGTGAATTTCCTATTTCCCATCCAGTCATCAAGATTTTTCTTGAAGAGTGCTAATGAGGAGCTTTATTTGATATAGATATGTAGTTTGTTCCAGAGTATGGGAAGTCTCTGGGACAGGAATGTATCCCTCCAGCATGTTCTGTTTATTGTGGTGACAAGGTTTAGGTCCCTAGAGCGTGTAGCTTGGAGGGATTAGGATTTCTTTAAGTGGAGCATGTCCAACAGCTCCGGGTTTGAAATAGCATTGTATGCTAGGCAGAGATCACCTCTGAGTAGGCGATATGCGATGGAGTAAAGCTCGAGTTTTTTGAGACAGTCTGCATAGGGCATCTGTTGGAGGCCAGTAATCCTCTATGCGAGGTATTTCTGCAGCCTTCCAGTTGTTGTAGATGTCTTATGAGGTACATACCAAAATGGGCATTGTACTCTATAATGGGTCTAATGAGTGATGAGTAGAGGGGAATAATGACCTCTTTTTTCCTGGATGAGAAACCTTTTGTGATGAGGTGTGCCACATCACAGTCAGGATTTCCTGACTACTTTGGCGATGTGATTATCAAAGGAAAGACTACTGTCCACCTATGTCCCAAGGTCTCTTATCACACTTTTGGTGTTAAATAGACTACCGCCTATGTGGTAGCTCATGGGTACCGAGTTTTTACCAAAGGGGATGACAATGCACTTTTTGGCATTGAGCTTGAGGCCATGGCTTTGACACCAGGCATCTGTCTCAGTGAGGCCCTTTTGTAGGATGTCCACATCGTTAGGAGTATGGCTTCTAGTTTGCAGTCATCTGCAAACTTCATTGGCCAAAGACCTTTTGTGTTAGCCTGTACTTCAGAAAAGTAGATACCAAACAGGAGAGGACCCAGGACTGAACCCTCTGGTGCTCCACTTGCCACTGGTCTGAAGTCGGATTTGGCGTCTGCTACTTTCACAGTGTGGGTTCTGTCAGTGAGCCAGTTGGCAACCCATCTTGTGACATAGGGATTTATACCTAGTTTAGTGAGTTTATCCCAAAACACATCCATTAGCGGTTTTCGTTGATCATCATATCAAAGAAATTTTGATGAAAACGGTACATCTTTTAAAGGATTCATGAGATTTTCTCAGTAAATTAACCCCAGATTTGTGGAGTGAGGACATCAGTTTCCTCACCATTGATGTGAAGAATTTATTTACTTGCATTCCCCGTGAACTGGGTTTTGAGTATTTCAGTGACAGTATTTACAAACACTCTTCCCTAGATAAGGATAAAATTCCATTAATTTTGGAACTTTTGGAAATTGTCTTAGACAACAATTATATTAGTTTCCAAGGTGAATATTTCCAACAGACCAGTGGTGTTGCAATGGGGGCAGCTTGTGCCCCCATGTACGCCAACTTGGTCATGCTGGAATGGGAGAGTGGATATGTTTTTGGTAGTCCTTTTCAAGGTAACATTAAAATCTATCTTAGATTCCTTGACAACATTTTTATTTTGTGGAAAGGAACTACGGAAATGCTTACCTTGTTTATGAATTACTTGAACAACAGTACCAGTTTTCTGGCTTTCACACATACTTGGCATCCTGACACTATTAACTATTTGGATATTACCATTGTTAAAACCAATAAGAATTTTAAATCCAAGATTTACTGTAAAGATACTTGGTGCAATAGTTATTTGCACTTTGATAGTCATCACCCTACATTTCAAAAGAAAAGCCTTGTAAAAGGACAGGCAGTCAGGATTGCTAGGATGACTTCAGATTTTGATGATTTGAAGAATGAATTTCTTTTTCTAGGTATTAAGTTCATTGAAAGGAATTATCCTTTAGATATGGTTTGTGATATATTGGCAAAGGTTTATGGTGAATGGGGCAAAAGATATAAGCCTCTGTTAGGTCAACCCTTTGTGGTTTCAGGATCCCAGGGTGGAGATGTTAGAGACTTTAGGGGGTCTTGTGTTACAGAGTTTACTACATTTTCTGACATGTTTACCAACATCATTAGTTCCAATTGGTGTATGTTAAAAAGTAACAAAGATCTTTTTAAGGCGGTAGGACCAAAACCTATATTCACATTCAGGACTGGAAGGAATTTCAAAAAAGTTTTTGAGTACATTGATACCAACGCAAGACACTTTAATAAAAACACTGTTCCTTGTGGTAGTTGCAGCCAATGTTCCTGTATTATTAGTGATGCAAATGTTAGACTAAAGAATGGGCTTAACAGTTTTGTGAGATTCTGCAGGGGCAATTGCAGAACTAAGATGTTGGTTTACTTGGCGATCTGTGGTGGGTGCCCTGCATTTTATGTTGGAAAAACTGAGAGGGCACTCAGAGACAGATTATATGAACACACATATGACATTAGGACAGCCAAGGAAAGTAGTGCACTTTTCAAACATTCGGAGATATGTGCTTCCTTTTCTGGTTATAAATTTGGCATCATTGAAGTTGTTAGAGACAATGTCAGAGGGGGAGATTGCAAAAATATTTTATTAAATAAAGAACTCAAATGGCAACTTAGGCTGAGGGCACATATTGCTCCTGGTCTAAATGAATACATTAGTATCAAACCAGTATTACTAGCAAAAGCAGCCAGAGTTTAACATGAATTATATTTTAGAACTAGATGTTTTTTATTTCTGTTAATGTTTTTAGTCCAATGTATTTATTATTAATGTATCAAATAATTTACCATTGCATATTTTTTATAAGTGTGTGTTTCTTTAAAAGTTTAATTGACTGTATTGTGAGGCATTATAAATTTCTGTAGCACCTGTGTGTATTTTGTATCTGAAGAAGTCTTGTCCAGACGAAAGCGCTTGTACTTTTCTACTATAAAGGTCGTTCTACCTTCATTCGTGGTTGGATCTTTTTTATACATCTCTTTTCATGTAGTCCAGGGAGGTACATCTCAGGTCATTCACACCAACATGGACAATGACAAACTCATATTTGTACTTGTTGTGGAATGACCTGAGTGCATGCATTATGTGGTAGATCCTGGTATCCGACAGGCAGCTGACAGTAACTTTCTCCTTTTTTAGCCTGGTGAGTGGAACATCAGTGTGCCTGACCATAGAGTCACCTATGACTAGAGTGTTGGGTACGTTGTTATGCCTTATGGGCTGTGGTTGAGTGGCACACTGAGTTTGTGGGCTATGTGTCATTTGGGTTGTGTTTGGGGGGTGGAGGTTGCTTGCATTTCTGCTTTGGAGGTCTCTGTTGCTTAAGCAGATTTTTATTGAGAGCCTCCACAAATGTAGGTGTGTGTTTTGTGTCTCTATGTGTCTGTTTTGATGGTGTAGGTTTTGAGGGACTATGTGATGAATGTGGTGTGGTGCAAGTGTTTACCTTCTCCTCTTAACTATCTAGTCCAGTCTTGGGTGAAGAGAGCTTTGCTTCCAGTTTGGCTATATAAGTGCATCTCTCACAGGTTGTAGTGTTGGGTGGTAGGAGGAGAGGGTTGTCTGTGTACATGAGGCAATTGCTGCATTGCCCCAAGATGCCCAAATTCACCAGGTAGACAGAACATGGGGTGGGAGGTTGGTATAATGGTTAAGGTGCTTACCTTAAAGACGAAAGGTGTAGGGTTTGATTCTCACATGGGGTAATTGGCTAGGCTTAATATGACCCACAAGGACAGTTCGCCCAATACTAACCTAACCTTTAGGAGAAAACACCAGGAGCTGACCATTAGACATGCCTGGATAGGTGCCTATTTATTAAGTACTAAGAATTGTTTTCCTCTAGACAAGTGAGGAAAGTTGAGTGCTGTAGTAATTTGTAGCTTATTTAGTGCTTAAATGAGTTCTGAACAAGTTCTGAGCTCAAAGAAACAGATTTGAGTGCTAAAACTAAAAAAACTGGCTAGTTTTAAGGGAAAATTTAAAGAGCAGACCTTATGGCGCTGGGAATAGTTTAACCCTAGCTAAGCAGCGATGCATAAAGTTTATGTATTTTTTTTTAATATAACAGCAGCAAATAAGCAAACTGATTTAAACAAATTAACCAATTAACCAATAAAAAGCTAAAAACTGATCCCCGTTCCAGCAGTCTTCAATCAGACAAGTTCTGACTGCACATTCCTGCCATTAGGGGAACCTTTTCCAAAAAAGATGGTCTGGATTAGTGCTCAAGTTATACAACCAAGCCCAGATTCAGCAGGTCTGGATTTAGTCTATGCTACAGCAAACAAGGCATACCAATTTCAGAAAGAAACAGTTCAAATAAGCAGGCACAATAAGACTTTAACCAGAAACTCCCAGCTCAGAAGGGCAGAATCTACTCTTTCCTCCCACAAGAGTGCATACCACACCTTCTTAATGTAAAATATATATTATTAATGGAGTTTGATGTGGAGGTAAATATATATATGTGTATATATATATATATATATATATATATATATATATATATATATATATATATACATATATATATATATATATATATATATATATATATATATATATATATATATGGGTCTACCTGAAAACAACGAGAACACTGACACCGGAAGATCGACAACGGAGAAGACTGACAGTTGAGTATCCCAACGCTGAGAACACTGACATGTTAAGGTAAGTGTGCGATAGGGACGCATGTTAGGGTCAGG
This sequence comes from Protopterus annectens, assembly GCF_019279795.1. Classification (NCBI taxonomy): domain Eukaryota; kingdom Metazoa; phylum Chordata; order Ceratodontiformes; family Protopteridae; genus Protopterus; species Protopterus annectens. Next base: position 1,607,295,578 of record NC_056739.1, read on the forward strand.
GTGTGGGTAAGGTAAGTGTGAGATAGTGACGAAGTTTAGGTTTAGGGGCGGGTTAAGTGAGTTTGGGTTAGGGTGCGGGTAAGGTAAGTATGCAATAGTGATAGACTTGAGAGTTAGGGGCGGATTAAGTGAGTTAAGGTTAGGGTGCAGGTAAGGTAAGTGTGCGATAGTGATGAACCTTAGGGTTAGGGTTTGGGTTAAGGTTAGTGCATAGATAGTTGTGTTTGCAAGGTTTAGTGTAGGTCTGTCAAGTTTTTGGTGTGCTTGTGTTGTGTGTGTGTTTTTTGGGAAAGGTATTTGTTTTGTTGTTTGTCAGGATTTTGGTTTGTCAGGCATGTGAAGGTTCGTGTTTTTGAACTTTTTTTTTCGGTGTTTTTGTGTCGGTTATCTCATTGTCGGCATTCTGCTTTGTTGACGTTTTCAGGTAGACCCATATATATATAGTTGAAGTGCACTTTCGCTGAAGTGGGGATCTGCTTTTCTTTTTCAAACAAGTGTAATTTCGATGAAGAAAAGTAGATATATATATATATATATATATATATATATATATATATAAGATGGTGGACACCCACCTTACTCATGTGCTAAATTAAACATAACCCTAATCCTACACATTGCATTTCTAAAACCCATTTCCCTAACAGTATCAATAACAGAGCTTAGTTTTGTAGCTGTGATTTACTGATACAGGGATTTTTTTAGTGGAAGAGAAGTCTATTCTATTTTTTCTGATGCACTCTTATGATTCTTTCAGTATTTTGTTGACTCTCTTTTTTCTACCATTTGTGATTCTCTCTTATTAGTTTTCTATACTAGATAAAATAATAATTTATCATCATCATCAACCCCCCCCACATTTTTACATGGGGTTTAGGTGTCATGTCAACTGTTGCCATCTTTGCCGATTTAATGCCTGACTGTCACAGATCTTCGCTCACACTATGCATCCATCTCTTTGCAGGACGCCCATGTTTCTTCTTGCTTTCTCGCTGTCTTTCCCAAATCTTCAACAGATTTTCTTCTGCTGTTCTGCGCATGTCTAAACAACCATAATCTGTTCTTTTTGACCTTCCCTGCAGTTGGAGCTACTTTGGCTTCTTCTCTACTGCCTTCATTTCTTCTTCTTCTGTCCCATAGTGTGCATCCTACCACCCATCTCAGGCACTTAATCTCCATCACCTTTAGCTTCCTCAGTTGCTCTGTCTTTACTGCTTTGGTTTCTGTACCATACAACAGTACTTGTCACACCACTGTTTTGTATACCTTACTTTCTAGCTTCTTGGCGTTCTTCTCTCATACACTACCCCTGACAATATATGCCAGTTGTCTGCAGCCCTCCTGATTTGAATTTTGACATCCTCATTCAGGCCTTTCTTCTCCTCACTCACCCCTCCCAGATACTTAAAGCTGCTAATCTGTTCCACTATTTTCTCGTTTATCTCAATTCTGAGCTTCTTCTGATTTCCTCCATTTGCTGTCACTGCAACTATCTAATCTGTACTCCAATTCATCCTATGTACCTTCAGTTTTGCATTCAATTTCCCTATCTTTTATTGAAGTTCTCATTTAGAGTCTTCTTGTAATGCCACATCATCTGTGTACAGCAGCTTTGTCGATCTGTCCCTTCCAACCTGTTTGCTAATGTAATCCATCACCAGAATGAATGGTCTCAGAGCTGAACCCTGATGCACACCCAGTCCCACTCCCATTGGTAACCCCTGTGTGAGACTGAACACTATTTGTACTTGAGTCATTGGGTCCTTGTACATAACTTGTACTAATTCTACCACTGTTTCTGGGACCTCAAACCACCACAGAACTTTCTAAATCAGCTTTTATATGACCTTATCATATAGTTTCTCCTAGTCTAGGGATGCCCATTTGGACTCTTTCCTCATCTCTAGCTTCTTCTCAACTATGTGTCTGACTGCAAACATCAAGTCAGTTGTGCTGCATCCTGATCTGAATCCAAATTGCTCAGCTCCCACCTTACTTTCTATTACTCTTTGTATTCATTTATCAATAACCCTCTTAAGAACTCTCATGCAGTGTTACAAGAGTGTCATACATCTGTACTGCCCACAGGTGTAGATGTTCCCTTTGCTCTTGAACACTGGCACTACCATGCTTATTCTCCAGTCATCTGGGATAAGCTTTGCTCTCCATACTGCTATGATTACCCTCAGGAGCCATTTCTCCCCTCATCTGACATCTTTGCCATATCTGTTGTGACCACATCTGAGCTTATTGCTTTCCCTGACTTCATTTTCCTCAGTGCTGTTCTTACTTTTTCTAGGGTGGGATCCTCCTCTTCTTTCATTACAGGCTGAATCTGAGGCAATACAGTTTCTGTGTGATTTTTTTTCATTCAGAAGGTGTTGGAAATATTCCCTCCATCTGTCCTTGATGTTCTGTGGACTGGTGAGCAGGTTATTGCTAGCATGTCTTATGAAGGGTATCTGATGACTATCTTTCTGTCTTTGCCTTGCAACCTGCTAGAGTTTCTTTGTACTATCCACTGAGTCACTTTGCCGGAGCTGGTAGAGTGCCTGTGATGTCTTATTCTTTGCTATTGCAGCTGCTCTCTTACTTCTCTGTTAACCAACCAGTAGGCCTTCCTAGTCTGGTCCGTCTTTTCTATTTCCTACTTTTTGCTGCATTCATTTTTTCTTTCGATGACTTCCTGGACTTCTTCATCAACCACCAGCTTTCCTTATGTACTTTATTATCATACCTGTTTCAGCGGCATACATCTTCTGTAGTCCTCACACATGCAGTCTTGAGACACTGCCATTCTTCTTCAACTCCACCTGCTTCCTCTTTCTTCTGAGGTGCTAGAGCTCTGAGTAATTCCTTGAATGCTTGTGTTTTCTCTACAGTCAACTCTTATGCCTAGTATCTGTTGACCTTAGAACCTTTTCTGACCATTGCTTGCAGCTGACAGTGGTAACTAGTGCTTTATGCTGTCAGCTAACTGTTTCACCAAGGATGACTGCAATTGCTGATTCTAGCTCACATCTCTTGCTTACTTGGAGGAATTATAACTGAGTTGCATGTTGGCCACTCTTTTATGTGATCTTGTAACTGTTTCTCTTGCTGAACCATGCAATGACCACTATCAAGCTATCTGCCAGACAGAAGTTTAGAATGGCCTCTCTTCTTTATCCCTGTTGCCTACCCATGTGAACCTAGACAGTCCTCATACCCTGTTCTGTCTGCCCTGATATGTGCGTTTAGGTCACCCATTATCAACACCAGCTCATGCTGTCCTGGTTTATCTAGTAGCTCCTGCAACTGCTATCTGAAGGCACACTTTTCCTCTCTATCACAACCCTGCTGTGGAGCATAGGCTGAGATTATGAACAATGCCCTCTCCCTACACTGTAGTCTGATTGCCATTAGTCTATCATTAATTGTGATTACATCTTTCACTGTCTTTGGAAGCCTCTACCTCACCACAATTCCCATATCATTTGTAGCTTGTCCTTTTCCTGTGGAGTAGGCTCTGAATCCCAAGCTGATTGGCTTTGCTGCACTTACCATCCACCTTGTCTCCGAAATACATAAATGTTCAGCCTGCTTCTTATTATCATGTCATCCACTTCAAAGCCGCATCCTGTCAATGATGCTACATTTTGTGGAGTGAGTTCATGTTCAGCAGGTTAATTGTTTTACATCCAGCTTTCACTCAAAAAAAGCTACTCAAGATAACCCAAACTGTGTAACTGGACACTAGCCTGCCAGTAGCTGATTGACCCAGAGCTGCTGGGCTTTCTGGTGGGTGCACACTGGCCAGTGTGGGCAAATATACCCTTTCCACTGCTTGCATGGGACCATGGTGTAGATCAGAGAAGGCTAGATCCTCAACCCAGTTATCAACATCAAATGCCCATGCCCATTTGGCAACATAAATCAACTAAACTGGATCACTTAGTGCCAATTATGACACTAATGAGTGGCTAGCCATGACATGGCAGGCAGTCTATAATCAATGTTCTCCAATCTTGAGGTGACTGTGCACCACAACTGATGCACAAAGCAGTTGTTTAAATACTTCTTCCGCTTACAGGCCCCATCTAGCATCTATGTTGCTGCGCATTCTTAGGTGAGTTTTGAGGTGGAAGCACTCAGCATATTTTTGGAAGGTGGGCGGATTCCCTACAAAGTCACGTGGAGAACATGCAAACTCCACACAGGCATTGTCTGGAGGTTAAGATCAAGTCTTGTATCTTGTGCATGGGAAGTGAAGACCTTAACTATTGTGCCATCTGGTCTCTTTTCTGCCAGATGGTCTCTTTTCTATATATACTGTAATCATATATACAATTTACTTTGAATGTTTTAAATATAGTTATGTTACTGTTATATATGGTTATTTGTAAATTTCTTTTTGGAGCTTTTCTCCCCAGGCCTCCACTGAAAATGGCTCCTTGGCCCAGATGGACCTTCCCGGTAAACAAAAGTAAAATAAATAAATAAATATATATACTGGAGATCATATTGCTTTAGCCCAGAATCCAGGATGTGCTCACAATATAATTTTACACAAATACTGCACTGTTACTTGTCACTGATATTATGTTATAATAATATATCTTGAATTTTATCAGCTGGATATTTTAATACTCTATATATTGTAGAAAGAGGCTGTTGCTTACATGTTTTTACTCAGCATTTGGCTACTTCCTTTATAAAGAATTATTTTTTCATCTGTTTCAAAAAGAAATGTGTTTTTTTGTAATGTATTACATAATTCCTTGACTACAGTTTAAGACAACATGACATGCTGATTAAAAGGTGAAGGACTGATGAATAATGTGAGATACAGTGTGATTAAACTTGGGAAAATTCTTACAAATGCATTGTAATCTTGTATTAATTTTTATAATGCTTCTTGTTTGGTACTGTACTTCTTAATTATGTTTCACCAAAATGTGAAATAAAATGGCAAATTGTCACCTGATTAAACCTGAGAATACAAGAGTAAAATAGTGAAATCAATAGCAGTAATAATTTTAATGTTTACAGAGCATCATTAATTATTACAAATTAGTGTTAATAAATTATGCGGTGGTGCAGCGGTTAGCATTGTCGCCTCACAGCAAGAGATTATCCTGTTCGATTCTCGGCTGGAGCACCTTCTGTGTGGAGTCTGCATGTCCTCCCCGCAGTCGAGTGACATTTAAAGACAAGCAGGTAGATGTGTACGTGAATGGGTGTGCCTTCTTTGAAGGCTGGGCTTCAGGCTGGAAACTCGGCACCTTAAAAATCCACTGCCAATCATGAGCAGAGAGGAGTTCTGCTGTGGCGACCCCTAACCGAGAAAAGTCGAAAGACATTACTGTTAATAAAGGACATTGAGCAGTGAAGAAAATTGCTACCCCTATTGTATGGAGCGTTTTTTAAAGCCAAAGTGATGTATCGCTTTAACTGTGACACTTAAGAAAAATACATGTATATTTTTTGACTTGCCTCACCATGTTCATAATTTCAATTAAATAAAAACAACTCAGCTAGTATAAAACATGTATATAACTGAATTTATCTTTCATGCATTTCCTCTTTCTAGCAGAGTCCATCCTCATATTAAAGAAAACAGATTTTAAATGGTGTCATAATTTTTCTTGAATGTATTATCTGTCTTAAGGAAGTTTGTTGCAATCAAATTATTACCTCATACTATTACTCCAGACAGTAGAGTTCTAAAAGAGTACATGCTAGCAATTTTATACTCTCCATGTATACAATCAATAATATATAGAAACCTTTAGAAAATATAGTGCAGAGTTGGTCCACTTCTTCTGCACTAACATACAATTTAAGATGCAGTCAGAAATGACCTGCTACAATAACTGTAGAAACTCATAGATTAATAATGAATGAAAATAAAAAAAACAAATTAAGCACTTTGTAAAGCCATCATGTGATGCAACAGCCAAATATACAGATGCTGGCATAAAAACTACATAACATAACTGAGACTGTGGCAAATAAAAATATCTGTTAATAGTAACTAACAAGAATCTCAACTTTAAAAAAAATGGCAACACTCTATATATCTGATTTCCTGTCTCTTTGTTTCTTTAAGATCTGGTTTCTTATATCATTGAGAAGAGGTATTTAGTTTTACACTGGTATATTGGTGATCTGTTGCGCCTTTGCTGGGTCATGTGACAATATGGCACATTGTAGTATATATTGGACATATATATAGACCTATATCAAACGTTGAATGAAATTCCTTTTGTAGCTACTGGTATAGTAAAGTAAGCAAGTAAGAGAATGTACTTATCATTGCACATATGAATAGGACTAAGCACAAATTGCAGGATTTTATTTTTTTTCTTGAAATTTTCACATTGGAGGCAGATTTAGGTTTCATTTATTTATTTAATCATTTACATTTGGATAAGACTGTTTTCAGCAGAGTCCGTGGGAGAAAAGCTCCACAAAAATGCAATGAACATTAATGTACAGTAAAGATACACTAAAAAACAAGAGAAATACAACTATACATTGGCATTGAAAATAAACATTAAAATAATAGAATATTATCATATGCATTATTTACAGAGTTTAGAAGTTTTTTTTTAAATAAATATATATTAGTTTAGTATGGACAGAGAAAGAGAAAGAGGAAAATAAATGAGGATGAAAAAGAATTCTGATAAAGTTAGAAACAGGTCATAAAAAGCTACTGATCTGGGGGGGGGGGTGGAAGTCAACCTGGATTGATATAGTAACAAATCCATCTACTGTATAGGTGATCTTTTAACTGTTTCTTGACTTCAGTTGAGTTAGTAGTGTTTAAAATATGTTGCAGAATTGTGTTCCAGGTTTTGGAAATATGATGAGGGTAAAAAGAATCTCCAGCCTCGTATTACTTTTGAAGACTTGTAGAAGGGTTTTGTATGTAGAACGAAGTTCTCCAGTATTAACATATGGTTGGAGTAGTTGTTGCAAGGCGGGGTTCGGTCAGGCCAAAAAACTAAGTGGTGGGTGAGAATGAGTTGGGTATAGGTAAGATATTGAGGGAGTTCTAGCCATTTTAATTGACGTAGGGAGGAGCAATGATGTGACCTAAGTGGGGAATTTGTAGCAAACTTGGCACTTTTATTATAGTAGGATTCAAGTTTGGAAAGTTCAGTTTTGCTAAATAGGTTAAATATGGGGGAGGCATAAAGTAGAGTGGATAGGAGGTAAGTTCTAACTATGTCAAATCTGGCTTGATTTGTCAATAATTGCTTAATGTGGTACAGAGAGCCAAGTTTGATGTGAGTTTTTTTAATGGATTCAGATAGATGAATATCAAATTTTAGTTTGTTGTCAATAGTTATACCTAGTAGTTTGGTTTGGGAGATGGCAGTAATAATTGTGTTGTCTGAGGAATATATATGAAAAGAGGTTGGAGGTATGGTAGATTTGGTTGGGAGAAATAGCATAAGCTTGGTTTTGTTTGGGTTTAGTATAAGTTAGCTTTGTTTCACCAATGTTCAACTTCCAAGAAAGATTGTTGTGTGGTGTCCTGTAGTTGTGTGAGAGAGGGTACATTACATAAGATGGTAGAGTCATCTGCATATTGGATAACTGAGGCAAGTGGAGTGAATTTATACAATTGGTTAGTGAATACATTAAAAATCAGGGGGACTAGTATAGAACCTTGAGGGACTCCATTGTTAACAGGGAGTAAAGATGATAGGTCTTGATTCCACCGAACAGCTTGTTGTTGCCTGGTTAGATAACTATGGAACCATGCTAGGGTGGAGTGACTAAGGTTTAGGGTAGGCAGTTCTGACAGTAGATTTTGGTGTGAAACAGTATCAGAGGCCTTGGAATGGTCTAAAAAGATGGCAAAGATAAGTCTATTTTGATTTCTCTGATGGTTTACAATGTTTGTAAAGCTGAGTAGGGTGGTTGTAGTAGTATGATGGGCGTGAAAACCATGTTGTGTATAAGAGAGGAAGTTGTTAAAGAGAACATGATTTAAAAGTTGGGTATATATACATTTTCAAGTATTTTAGAGAGGGGAGAAAAGATGGTGATGGGTCTGTAGTTTGTAAGCTCTGTGGATTTACCTCCTTTATGCAGATGTATGATATAAGCAATTTTCCAGAGTAAAGGGATATAGTTTTCGGTGATAGAATGGTTGATGAGAATAGATATAGGGTGTGCGATGGCATCTGCATCAAGTTGTAGGAATTCTGAAGGGAGGTTTTCTGCAGCTAGGCTAGTAGGGTTTAGTGTTTTAAGGAGTTATTTTATAGTGTGAGTTGGAACAGTTGTAAAGGAGAAGGTATTTTCAGTATAAATATTGATGGCTGGGATTTCGAGAGAGATGTTATTGTTACATTTGATGAAAGAATGTAATGAGTTTATAAAGAAAGAATTAAACTGTGTTGCAATACTATGCTTTGAGGGAAATGTAGTTGGTGTAGGGTTAGTAGTGCTGCCAGGCTGCAGGAGTTTCTTAATAGAGGACCAGAATTTTTGGAGGTTGTTTTGGTGGTTTTGTTGTGCAGTAGTGTAATATATTTATCATTTTTTATTTGAGATTTAGCTTTATTTCTAAGCTGTTTGTAGAGTTGTAGATTGATATGTTTTTTGTTTTATAGCCAGTGTACCCATCCATTTGTTTTAATAGATCTTTAGTGTTATTTGTTAGCCATGGTGAATGGTGCTTTTTATCCTAGCAGATCTGCAAGGGGCTAGGCTATTTAAGATGTCCAGAAAAGTAATGTTAAAGTATTGTAGAGCAGAATCTAAAGGTAAGGTTATTAATGAAGACTAATTTATTTGTTGGAGTAGGGAATGAAATGTTTGGGTATTAAATTTGTTTTTATTATGAATTAGATGATAGATTGATTGTCTAGGTGGATTAAGAGTATGTCTTATCAAATAAGTGGGCATGTTGTCACTGATACTATCAAGTAGACACTCTGTTTGGAGGAATGTGGGAGATCTGTTTAAGAGAGTCCAGTCTGATATAGAGTGTTTGTTAGATGTTTTATCTATTCTGGTAGGTTCTTGAATGAGTTGAAAGAAACTGTGTAGGTTTATAAAGTTAGAAAGGCTACTGGTATCATAGGAGGTCCAATCTGTATTGCAATCTCCCAAAATGATGGTTTCTTGTTGGTAGGTTGAGTATAGAAAAAAGAGAATGTTTTCAACAGTAGCTGAATTATCCCCAGAGGAAATATATAGGGCTACTATGATCAAGGTTTTGTGTTCGTTAATGTTTAGCTTACTAAGAAGTATTTTGGTATTGTTAAATGAAGGAGAATTGATGCTTATGAGTTCTAGTGCAAGGTTTTGTGCATCAAAATGTTTTGTATGTTCTGAAGTTTTGCATTTATGCCTTTAATATTGTTGTGTTCTAGTTAATGAACATAACATTTATGTACTCCCTTTCTAAACTTTTCTATGTACAAGCATCACTTGGTTGTTAAGTACCAATTAACTAACTTAAGTGAGTTCCATAGATCATACAACAGTCAGAGGTCTGCTATCTAACCTTAATGAACGATAATACAGTTTAAATAAAATAGAACCCTCTAGATATGGGAACTGCTTTCTTGAGACCATAAGATTTTCTTCGAGCCTTAGGAACGATTTCACATTCATCTAATTTTAAACACTTCTCCAGGTAACCAATATTAAAACAACCTTACTAGTAAACATATGTCAGATTTAACACCACTTGTGTAAGGCTGCTCAGTGGCTGTAAAACAAAATGCTTAATTGAGCTTTTAACCTTTTGCACTAGACATGTTAGGACACTCTCACTGGTAAGGCTAACAACTCAACTCTAAATACCTCTCATATAACTAAAGCACTGGCACTGTCATATTGATCTGCTTAGTTCAATATATGTGAGTACTAGGCAATCCATCCACAGACCATATCAAGTCTCACCAGAAACCCTATTCAAAATTTTCCTCCAAGCTAATGGAGGGCAAGACAAGATAGACCAAGAGACAATTTAAGGCTGCTAATCTGATTCTCTAAGTTTACCTTGAAGGTAGCAATGGTGCTACTTTGCTTGACATGTAGTGAAAGTTTGTTCCAGAGGTGAGGAATACTTTTGGATATGATTCTATCATGACAATGTGTATTATTTACCTGCTAATTAGGGTTTAGTCCCTTAAACAGAGCATTTTGATGAGCCATTAGTTCAGAGAAGCAATAGCAGATTAAATAGGGTTACTCTTTCATGGCATGAAAGGCTAAATACAGATATCCATGGAGGAGTTTGTAAGAGACTGAGTACAGAGAAAGGGCTGCCAGTCTCACCTGATAACTAAGATTTTTGAGGCCACTGATCTTTTTTTAGTTATGAATCTCTGAGGTCTTTAGTTGTGTGATATGTTTAGATAAATACGTGCCAAAAGGTGTGTTATATTCAGTATTGGGTCTGATAAGATACAAGTATAGGGGAGTTAAGACTTCTTTGGATCTAGTGCAGATGCCTTTGGAAATTAGGTTTGCCAGATAAAAGGCTTTCCAAAGTATTATGGAGACATAATGGTAAAAATAAGGAATTATCAACAAGAGTACCCAGATCCCTTACAACAGTGTCTGATTGGAGGGGTGCATCTCTAGTCTGGTAAGTGAAACTGTTTTGTCTACCAAAATGAGCTATGCATATGTTTTTACATTTAACTTAAGGCCATTGTCCTTGTAGCAACTGCTAACATGATCTAAGCAATGTGCAAGCAATTGTGTGTCAGTTGAAGATCAAACACCATCACCCAATTTATGGTCATCTGCAGACTTAGTTTACCATAAGCCAGAAGTGCTAGTCTGACAGTCTGAGAAATAAATGTCAAATAGGAGAGGGCCCACAACTAAGCCCTGTGGTACACCACTGGTAACTGTTTTGATTTCAGAAGTGGATGTGCTACTCTAACCACATGGGTTCTGTCAAACAACCAATTAGCTATCCATCTCACAATATAAGGATTTATATTCAGATTTACTAGTCCGTCAATAATGATTGCAATGCAAATAGTGTCAAAGGTCTTGGCCAGGTCTAGATATGTTGTATGCACTGTATAACCACTATCCACTGCTTTGGTTACTTTTTCAAAGAAATTAATGTGGTTAAAAAGGCAGGATCTTCCTTTGATAAAGACAAATTGATGGGGTTCCAGAGTTGGGAAATTTTCAATGGGGTTCCAGAGTTGGGAAATTTTCAATGTCCAAATAAAGTCAGAGATAATGCACTCCACACCTTTATATATGAGGCTACTGAGACTAATGGATTTATAGTTACCAAGGTCTGTGGTTGGGCCACCCTTGTGTAATGGCATTAAAATAACTGTTTTCAAGGTTTCAGGAATGTAACTAGGAGAGAGGCTTAGATTAAAGATATTTAGTAGGGGTTCAGAAAGGCCATATTTGGAACTGATTAGTAGACAACCTGGTAGGTTGTTAGTGCCCATGGATGGCATATTCTTAATTTTTGAAAGGGCTGAGAGAACCTGTTCCATAGTAATTAAAGGGGGTGGCTGGGATTGTGGAACCTATGGGAAAGCTATAACTGTGTGTGGAGTAAAATTTGCACTAAGTTTGTTAACTAGGATATTAGTTATTTCCTTTCGACCAGAGAGTGTAGCATTATCAATATATCAAGTGAGTTTTGACTCTGAGCAAAGTTTATTTGCTATAGATATAGATACTAATATAGATTAGATGTATAATATATATATATATATATATATATATATATATATATATATATATATATATATATATATAAAATTGAATGTAAATATGGATACAGATACATAGAAATAGGAACACACACAAAGTAATGTATGAGTGCACACTAGCTGTCGACTACACTAGCACTTAACAGGAAAGCTTTCACTCAACTGTTGATCACAATCCATTGAAATCTAAGGAAGGAGAGCAAGACTTCCTCTCACAGGGCACATTGCAGCTTGCACCTGAGATTCTGTGATTTGGATTTCATTAGAATGTTATTTGTGGTACATAAGTTTATGTGTGTGTGTATGTATACATATGGGTCTACTTCACATAATCGAACATCCAAATGTTCGACTTTCATATGGCCGTGACCATATGATTGAACATTTGAATGTTCAACAATGTGAAAAAAATAAATAAAAAAAAAAAAAAACAGAAAATAAAAAGTGCCAGCAGGGGGCAACCCCCCCTGCACCCACCATGTGGGGGGCTGCGACCCCCACCCCCACACTATTTAAATATACCAACTCCGAGAGATCATACTACATTGCGGTAAAGGGAAATCTTCCTGTTCCGCTGTCTATGAGATCCCCTTTCAGACCGTTCAAATTTTTAAAAGTTCGATCATATGGTCTCGGTCATATGAATGTCAAGCTTTTAAAAGTTCTACCATCTGAAGAGGGCCGATACATATATATATATATATACATGATATATAAATTATAAATATAAATGTATAAATATAAATATATATATATATATATATATATATATATATATATATATATATATATAATGTGTGTGTGTGTGTGTATAAAACAACAGTTCAAAAGACAAATACAAATGGAATCATATATTATATATATATGTGTGTATATATATATATATATATATATATATATATATATATATGTGTGTGTGTATGGGTTTACCTGCTTTAGTCAAGTAACCCATATATCAGAGTACAGATAAAACTCCACAAGTGAAGACGACCAAATCAAGAACAAACTTGAAATAAACTGCCTTTAATCCAGCGTAAACAATAGAACCAGAAGTGAAACAAGCGCTTTCGCCTGGTTCATACCAGGCTTTATCAAGATAAAAACACACTGAAAAAAACTCATTATATATAGTTAACACTAGTCACATGACATCTTAATTAATCAAAGTAATTATTACATTCTATAAAATCTTTAAAAAACTGCGAAGACACAAAAAATCTTACTAAATTGTTGCAATGAAAAACTTCATACCAGATGTATAAAACCATGTAAAAAACATGTTAAAAATGTGCTAAAATATACATATAAATCCAAATGTCTTGATTAACAGTGATTAAAATGTACCTGACATTTTTTTTGTGAGAATTTTATAACCTTGCCTTTCTCATTTTAAGCACACTTGCAATACTAACATTGTCATTAAAACCAGGTGGTCTTGATGCATTTAATTTTAGTTGCCACAAAAGTTCCTTGTACTCAAGACGTGTCTCCCAATCACCTCCCCTAGGATCCTGCATTACCTGTTCTAAAACTAAAAATTTTAACTGCATGTTAGGACACTGAATGAGGTGCTTGTAAAAGGCATTAGTCTCCTTCTTTTTGGAAACATCATAAAGATGTTCGTATATTCTTCTCCTTAAGGGCCTCTCAGTTTTTCCAACATAGAAACCGAGACAATGCATACAAATTCCAAGATATATGACCGCTTTTGCCCCACAATTATAGTAACTGACCGCATTAAATTTAAAGTTCCTTGATGGAATATATGAACCACTATCATTGATAATAAAAGGGCACTGTTTGCATGCACCACATTTATATGTACCTAACTTTGTGGTAGAGTGTGCATAGTTTTCATGATGTTTTTTTTCTTTCAAATAAACTTTTCAAGTTAATGTCCCTCCTTCTCACAAAATTAGGTTTATTAGGTATTATTTTATTGATATCATCCTGAAATGTCAGGACCGGCCAGTACCTTAACACAGTGTCAGAGTGTAAAAGTCGACTGCAAAAGGTCAAGAAGCCAAAACATCAATACATTACCTTGCATGAGCCATGAACAAACCTTGGGGAATGTATTTTTTAAACAAACATACAAAAATAAGTAGCATTGTTGACACACACCCCTTGATAATTATATATACTAACTCTGAGATAACACAATCCCCCAGGGAAAGGAAATAGTCCCCTACCCAGGTATTGTTGATCTAGCACACCTGTCGATCATCTCCATATATTGACCAAATGTGGTTGAGTAAACAGATGATGACAAACCTCCATTAGTCAAATGCAGGGAACCCATGTATCAATGGATAAAGATACACACACACATACACACAAACACACACACACAAACACACACACACACACACACACACACACACACACGACTCTATAGACCATGTTATTATTGTTCAAAAAAATATCCATTTTTACAGATTTTACAGTGCAACAGATAATATATTAGCATGCATTATCAATCTAATTGAAATGGGAAGGCTGTCCCCCCAAAACACACACTACATGTTTGCATCATTAGGCACTCTGCTCACAAAATAACCTTAGGCAGGCAGAAACAAAATTCTAACTACTAAGCTAAACTGTGTCTTTAGAAATTCCTATGCATTTAAAAACACTAAACATGCAGCACCTATGTGTACACACTTTCTGCCTGATGTTAAAGAACAGATTTGTAAAGCCTGCACTTGAACCATTGGCATAAGTCATTTTGAGCTGAAGGCAGTGTGATATCAGAAGAGGAACAGCTGCAGTGTGAGGTCAGGTTTCAAGCAGCTGCAAATATGGGGAACTACTTGAAATATCAGTTGAAGGACCATAAATGTCTCAGTTCCATTTATATGAAGTGGTGCATCAGTCAGGGTGTGTAAGTGGTAATAGTACTGTATGCTAACAAAACAAAAAACATCAGAATTGTGGATGGAGATACAAACTGACAGTAATTAACTGACTTTAGGCATGAGACCTTGATATATATAAATTGATTGTAGAGCAAGCAATAAATGATTGCTCACATTGCCTAATACATGAGCACTTGTCCTGACTGACTGAAGCAATCCAATTATGTTTATTGCCACATTTTATTGCTGTGAAAAGAAATGAAGTGTTATTATGGTCATTTGAAAACTATGCCATTGCATTTCATTGGAGATGATTTTTGATGCTATAATGCATGACAAAGGTTTGTTACATATGGAAAACTACCAGACTCTAAGCTTGATATGGTATTTTACCTGCACTGTGAAACATGTTAAGTTGCTTTAATGATGAAGGCAAGTATTCTAACAACATCTAAAGGACAGTAGGTGCATACAAGGCAAAAAACAAAGCACTTACAAGCATGAATAAATATCTGACAGAAACTCCCTAATGTTAAGCAAGTGAGCCCATGTCAGTGAAACAGCTGCTGCTCAAGTTAACAACAACCTGTCCAGAAATGCAATTATTGCGCACCTCATTCTGTCAGAAAAGGTACCCAATGCCACAGGACCAAAAGAAAAGTAACAAGAAACAAAAAATAAATAAACTGAAATTATGAAAAATGCTAGCAAAAATAAAAATTGCAAATGTCATGTGCTGTAAAAGATAATGTCAGGCAGCACTATGCCAGGGCACTTCTATGGGCTAGGTTTGTAAAGGCTCCAGGACCATTAGCCTATTACACACCTATGAACCTATGAGGCTATTGTAAGTTTTATTTGGAAATTATACCTTGAAAGGTATATATGAGTAATTATTGCCTCTTGAGGTTTTCTCATGATGTTATATTTATTAAACTCACCTCTAATTTCCTGGTAAAAAATGTTAATGTTCACCATTGTCCTTTACATTTTAACATACTCACTGCTGACAAAATAAATTATTCTCTACCAGCACTTTGCTGAAAAGGTTATGCATGACACTAATATAAAGTAATTACTCATAAACAGTAATAATACATTGAAATCAGCTATTTATTTTTCTTGCTGTACTGGTAAATGGACCTTCATGTATATGTTTGCCCAATTCTCACACAAAATTTTCAATTATGAGGTATAGTGCAGATATTCAGTATTTATTTGTTTTGCCTAATGCTGTTTCTCTGGATTGCAGCTTTTTTAAAGATCTGGTCTTTTGCATAAGCATTAGGTCAGCATATATTGTCTTTCTTTCTTTCTTTTTTCCTTTCTCCCTAGGTACGGTAACATGAAGATGGGGTAGCTTTTAGTCTGACGATTCTTGCATACAACATGCCAAAAGTGAGTAGAAAAAAAGAGAACTCATGATTTCATATATAATTTCCTTGTTTTTATGTTTGTGTCCTTCTTGTGCCCCTTTGGGGAAGACACTTAAGAAGTACTGAATGAAGTCATAGGTAAACAAAGATGTAACACACTGGTATTTGATTTATTCTGAATCATGTATTCAGCAAGAAAGTATTAAGGAAACATTTAGCAGTACTTTACTCCTTTAGCCTTTATTCAGTATAGGTTGCAGGGCTATGGATTAAATATGGAATCTGATTGTCATCTACCTGCTTCTGCCATTCACTGGCTCTCTGCTTCAGAACAGGGAAGCCACAATTTGTGGGCACCACTATGGTCCTTCCAAGGAGCCTTCAGCCAGACCCTTAAGTGCCATTAGTGATAAGCAAAGCTTTCTATAGTTAAGAAATGTTAAATGAAACAGGTCATTTCTGACTGTTTATAGTGATATAAGAAAAAAAGTTTCCCATTTTCCAAATATTGATTGACTGACTTGCATTCTGAAGTCCTCAGAGAACCTGATGCACTGGGGTATTTGCTATTTTTGTATATTTCTATCAAGTTTCCTTTTATAACCCTGCAGTTAAGAGGTTGCAAGTAGTTTCTTCAGTTTTTCTTGAAAAGTGGAACTCTTTAATCACAAAATTTGACTTGAAAACTAATATTGTATGGATTCAAGATGTGTAAACAGTACCTCTGCATCATCAAATGTAGGGAAGAAGGTACATTTCAATTTTAAAGTGATTATGATCCACAGCATACATGGAAGCCTGCGCCAGGGTGCTGTAAAAAAATTTCATCTAGTACTTCAGCCCCTGATTCAGAAGGAGCAGTGTAGAGTTTGTCCTAACCATGAAACAAATAATAACCTCTTTCAGCTTGAACAGACATTGGAGGGCCTATGGGAGTTTGCTAGCATTTTAACACATATTTTTCAAACATTAAAAATGCATTTCAGCTTCTACCTTGGAATGTTTTGTGAGTCATATTTCCCAGTACAGGGTCCTGGATTATAGCTGTGTGCTTTTCAGTTCCTTTATTTGAAGAACAAGAGTTGTATCTGCATTCTTAGTATTTAGCTGAATGCCTTCGCAGTTGATATAAGACGCAGGTGTATTTTTTCTTCACTAATGTTCCCAATTTTCATTTACAGGATGTAAAGATGAGACAATGTATGGACAGCAAACAGTTTGACGATATGAGGGTCACATCTTTGTTGCTTGCAGATGATGTTCTCCTTTTATCTTGCAAGTGTGCACTAAAGAGTTACAGTCTGAAGTGTGAAGCAGATGGGATACAAATCAACACCTCTCATAAGAAGTCATGGTTCTCTTCCAAAAATAATGTACTTCTGACTGCAGCGAGGTATGGAGCAGCTTCATTAAGTGCAGGAGGTCAAGGATCTTAGGGTCATACCTTATGAGTGAAGCTATAGGGGACTGAGAGATGAGTCAGTTAATGGATGCAGCAGATACAGTACTACAGGAGTTATATGCAGTGGATTGTGGTCATGAAGAGAGAACTGAACCAACAGGTGAAGCTGAAGACAGAATTGAATTGGAGAGTGATGTTCTCAATTGAATTGTCAGTATCTATCCAGATTGTCTTGCATGTTCTAAAGCATTGCAAAGTGTCAGAAACTATGAAATCATTGGTACAAGCATCAGAACTAACTCAAAAAACAAGCCACTCTGGTAGAATCACAAAATCAATAGGCTGTATAACAGAAGGAAGAAAATCATGGCAAAAATATGGAGGTGCATCACCCAACAGGATAAAAGTATTCTCATCAAACTAAACAAACAACTCAGAGGACAAATAAAGTCTGCCAAAGCCAAGTTTGAGGTAAGTTTGGCTTCCCAGGCCAATAACAACCACAAAGCTTTCTTTAGTTATGTCCGCAACCTCAAAGGCAAAACACAATTGTGTGCAGAACTCATTGTAAATGAAGCCACCTATACTGAGCCAGAAGATACAGTAAACCTCATGGCTGATAAATTCAGCTCCAACTTTACCCCTCTCTCTCCCGCAACCTTCTCTCAGGAAATATTATCAAATACAACTCCCCATACTATCTCTAGGGAACAGGTTCTTAATGCTCTTTCTAAGATTAAGAGCACTGCATCAATGGGCCCAGACAATATCCCAGGATGCCTTCTAAATTACATGAAACAAGACCTATCAGGGCCTCTGAAATTACTATTTAATGGTGACCTCCAAACAGGCTTCATGCCTCATAAATGGAGAAAGACAACAATCATCCCTCTGCACAAAGGTGGGCCACCTACAAACTCTGGAAACTACAGCCTCATAAGCCTCACTAGTCTTATATGCAAAGCCATGCAAATAATTATCATGGAGATGATAAATACAGATATAGTAAACCTCCAAACACGGACCCAGCCCAGTTTGGTTTCGTCAAGGGCAGATCGTGACTACTCACCCTGGTGGACTTCTTTGAGAAGGTCAACAAAGCAATGGATGAGGGCAAAATCATTCACACTCCATACCCTGACCTGGCCAACGCATTTGACACAATACCTTACTCGGGCATTGTTGACAAAATCAACAGGTTAGGTATAAACCCATATGTCACCCAGAGGATAGCCAACTGGCCCACAGACAGAACCCAGGAAGTTTGAATTGGGGAGTTCACCTCTACAAAGAGGCCAGTCAGAAGTGGAGTCCTTCAGGGATCAGTACTTGGACCACTCATTTTTAGTATTTACTTCTTAGAAGTCAAGGCCAATGTCAGTGGTCTCTGGCTGACTACATTTGCAGATGATTACAAATTAGGAGCGATCATTAAATCTCACACTGACACAAATGTTCTCCAGGAGGGACTTACACAGACAAATAACTGGTATCAGAGCCATGGACTAAAACTAAATGCCAAGAAATGCATAATAGTATCATTTGGGAAGTCATACATCCCTAGTAACTATCATATTGATAGCACACTAGTTAGAGTTGACCCAGTGGTAAGAAACTTAGTGACACACATAGATAGTAGTCTAGCCTTTGATTATGACGTGTCTACAGTGGTGAGGAAATCATTCTATTTTGCACAACTTATAAACAAAGGTATGGCATCTAAGTCCAAGGAAGTCATTGTTCCACTGTATTTGGCATTCATCAGACCAATCATTGAGTACAATGCCCCCTTTGCTATGTACCTAACCAGGCCTATCCAACAATTGGAATGTCCACAGAGGTTCCTGACTAAAAGAATTCAGGTGATAAGTAAAATGTCCTATGCAGACCATCTCAAGGCTTTATTCCTGTATTCTGTCTCCTACAGGCTTTTGAGGGAAGTTCTATGACCAGCATACAGGGCATTGCCAGACCCCACTCTGATGGACCTCCTGCATATCCACAAACAAACAGCACCAGAATTACCCATTCTAATGACCTAAACATTGCCTGTGATATAAATAGGACCTGCTGGAGAGATAGGTATGTATCCCAGAATCTACCATGTCTATGGAACAGGCTCCCCATCCATGCAAAGCAGAGTTCCTCCCTAACCCAATTCAAGCACAACTTGGACAACTGGGTGGGAAACTGGAAATATATCCCTGGTTTGGCGCCTATGCCTCTAATGGACACAGGTAACCTGTAAATGGTTCATCTCACAAGCCCATGCTTACATTTATCAAGGGTATCAGACCTTGTCAGAGATTTGGGATGCATGGCTAGGATTAAAAAGGCCCTTGTGGTCGTTAGCTTAGTAAACACCTATGAACCTAAGAAATGAGGTTCCTCTTCACTGTTTGTGGTAGTGTGACTAGCTTCATAATCTGGCGGATATCAATGTTAACATCATTAATCCCTTGAGTTGAGGGAAGTCAGCTAACGTGGTTTGGGCAGCTATTGTGGATACCTCCTATGGTCCTCTACAGGAGATGTTGTAGTATAACCAAATGGGAGGAACCCTGTGCCAGACCCAGGATATGATGGAATTATTATATTTCTTATCTTACCCGGGAATACTTGGGGATCTCAGATGATGACATGGAGACATCTGACAGGGATAGGGAAGTCTAGTCTACCCCGTTCATCTTGCTTCTCTCATGATCTTCACTAGCACAAGTATCTTAGAAGTATGCTCACAAGTAATAAACAATTATTTCAAATAGGGCACCTAGAAAGGCATTAGAACACAGAGTGGTGAAAATTAAGGATGCTGATGTGCTAAATACATTGTATGAGCTATTTCAAAGTTTAAGAAAACAGAAGGAAATAAATTATGACATATGTTTCTAAAGTGTTTATTTTTAAAGTGTTGTATGCAAGTTCATAATTAAATGTTGTGTGTCACATGCTTTCATCTGTGTCATGTTATGAAACTACACACTATTTAAAATGAATATTCATTGTGAAATGATTAGACTGAAGTCTTCAGTGTTAAGGTGAATGCACTTATTTATTTTATTAAATTGTTTTATGCATTTAATTAAAAAGTGACCTTTCGTTATTTGCCACTATAAATGTAGTAGTTTTTGGTTTAACATTGTTTTCTACCACTCAGAGAGATGCTGCCTATTTTTTTAAGTTCCCAAATTTTGACCTGAGTTCTCCATCACTCTGAAAATATTTCCCTGCACTAAAAATTGAAACTACAATTTAAAGTGAGCATTCATTGAGAACCAGAACCAGTGTGAATGCCCTAACTCAGGCCATATAACATGCTTCTGGTCCTAGCAAACCTCTCCGCGTTCTAATAGTTGGTTAATAATTGAATATAAACTGTACCTCCTCACCTTCTTATTCTTTACTCATCTACTTCTCCCTATTTCTATACGCCTCCTTGTTTTCCTTTTCTCCTTTTCCTATTAAATCTTTAAACATATTTTGAAATAAAATAATGTGTCATTGTTTTACCCACTGAATCTGTAGATAACCTATCAATCAGCAGCTGACCAAAAACGCGGAACAAAATAAAACATCTTTTTGCTAACTATACGCTGACCCAAAACTGCACTACAGTATGGAAAGGGAGCAAGCCATACACAGAGGAGGTCTGTATCACCCTTCCCTCTTATCAATCCCATGATCCTTTGCCCAGTATGTTCCTACTATGTGTTTCTACTCTCTCTCTCTCTCTCTCTCTCTCTCTCTCCCTCTCTCACTCTGACATTTAGTATGGACTGAAGTGATTCACTGCCGAGTGTGAAGTGAATAGGATGAAAATCAGCATTTCCAATTAAGAGCTCACACTCTGTTTAGGAAAAGAGTACACTGCTATCTTCAGTTAAGGAGAGATTAACTACCTCTGTCCAAGAAGTCTAAATATCTTAGGTACTTGATCATGGCTGAGGGCAAGGGGAGTTATACGATTGGTGGCAGTACTGCAGTTGTTATATTGGACTGTGGTATGAGTGTGATAATCAATTCAAAGGCTATATCTCTTAGTTTTCTGGTCAGTATATGTCCCCATTCTCAACTACTGTTTGAAATATTGGGTAGTAATTAAAATGATTTGCTCATGAATGGCGAAAGCAGCCAAGAGTGTTCTTTCCTAAGATACCTAAGCTCTCTCTGTGTTACGGTAAAGCTCAGTAATCCAGGAGGACCTTGTGGCATAGCCATAGCTATAGCTCTTCTTAGTTGAATGGAATCAGTTTTGAGCCCCTTATGAAGATGACCCCTATGTGCCATTAATAGGAGGTATCCCATATGGCTACCTGAAAACTGTAGTTCAGACAGGAACGACTGGTGTTCCTTGGCCAATTTGCTTCCACTGCAGCCCTCACCAAGTCAAATGGATTACAAAATGATGATGATGATGATTAACATTGAGAAATTCTATGCTTTACAACAAATTTGAACTAAAAGCTTAGTTAGAAACCCCCTAGGGCCATGAACTGCAGGATTTAAGTTATAACCTATAACTAGTTAATGTAGCTTTATAGTTATATAACAGTGGTTTTCAGGCCTATTGACACTGCATGGCTTTCAAGATTATTTTTAATCTGGATTTCTCACAATATAAAATACTGTTACTCACAATGATAGTGCAGTTTCTATTGCAAGCATGCTGCCAAAATATATGTATCCTGATGTCTTGTGCACTAAACAGAAAGGAAGCATTTTGATTAATTAAGTTGTCTAATTTTCATTTACAAAATGTCACTGATGTTGCAAGCAGTGCGTTCTTTGTCTTCCATGCAGAATTATTAACGCATACACTATATGTTCTTCAAGACTAGAAAGCTGAGTTTAAGATTTTTAGAGGTCTTTACAAAACACTTTCTAAAGGCAGATGGATTATGTGCTGCTATTTGCTTGTGACTTGCAATCTGTTTTTACACAAGTTTCTAAAGATGAATGGTGGATTTCTCAGCAGGAGATACATAACTGGCAGCTGAAATAACATATTAAAGCTTTTCAAAAGAAAGTCATTTATTGCAGTTCATAGCCTATATATTTCTGAAATGTAGTTTTTTGTTATCTTTTCTTAATATGCGGTTTCACAGCATAACTAGAGTGAACAATAACTTCACTTTCAAAGCAATACAGAAATGAAGACTTGGCAGTCTTATTCAACTGTGCATGCTTTAACGTAATTTTCCACTTTTCTGTAAAAATCTGACAAATGCAAGCAGCTGGACTCATATCTTATGACAATTATTTTAAAAAATCAAGCTTTCTTAACTTTAGCATTGAAGACAGTTTCAAGAAGAGCAGTACTCCATTCAGGCTTGAAATGTAATGGCTCAGCCAGCTTGAGAGCAACATTTTTTTGCTGTAAATATCACATAGCCAAGAAATGCTCTAAATATCACATAGCCCAGAAATGGCTGCAGACCTTTTCTGCACTGTTAAAATGGTTGCTGTTGACTTATGGGATTTGTGGTTTTTGTGTTCTGGCTCATATTCTAATGAAGTCACAACCAATTGCATACACTTCCACTGCATCACAAATCAGGTTAACTATTAAAATCTTTTAGTAAGTAAAATAAAATGATTCACTGGTTCTCTATAAGGCAGGTAAAGAGCCAGAATTCCTTGCTATCCCATATTAAAACAAGAGAGAAACTCAAGTTATAAAAATGGAATACAAATTTATTTTAAAGTAAAAAAAAAATTGGAACATGACAGGAAACAAGGTCAGCATTGTCTAGTTCTTGTACCATTACTGCGTTGACTTGTGTTGTAGATTTGTTGACTATCAAAGCCATCAACTCATATTGCTCTGCCAGATTTTCATATCTATATTTATAGTGTGTGTATGTGTGTGTGTGTGTGTGTGTGTGTGTATATATATATATATATATATATATATATATATATATATATATATATATATATATATATATATATATATATATATATACAGAATACACAGAGAGAGAGAAGGAGTTGATATATACATACATATATATATATATATATATATATATATATATATATATATAGGGAGAGAGAGAGGGAGAGAGAGATGGCTATGTACACATATATTTACCTAGAGTAATTCTAAAGTGATTAATTTTTGGTCCTATACTAATTTCAATTTTTTTGTTCTGAAGTCAGTTTACATTTTGTTTCTGAAAATGCAACTGCTGCGTTTTCGTCAGCAACGCATATTTAGCAGACCACCACTTAAAATCTAGTGAGCTGCTTAAAGTGTATTTTTTTATATGGTTCAAAGGAGAAAAAGCAGCCTTTTAGGAGCATTTGGTGACTTAGAGAATTTGGTTATTGGACATTTGCAGTGCTGAAATTATATTGTGAGGACCTGGGGAAATAAAGGAGATCAGAAAAAGGATTGAGTCTTATGAAAATATTGAAGTAAGTAGCAAAAGGAGATAGTAATCAGGGCAGAGGGGCATGGAAAATGCTGCCACTCAATGAGGGAGTGCTTGGAAATAATTGTGTGGAGTTTCAGGGTTAGAGCATACCACAGTGGATATTATATCTTTTTCAGTCATCTGGATATTTTAACACTGTGGGAGAAATATAGTGCCTTCAGGATTCCAGCTACAGAGGTGTGGCTGGTGGAGAGGAAAAGAACATCAAACCTTCTTTAGTATGAGGTCAGCCTTGCGACAGAGGAAAATGAACAAGAAAAGTGGTTAAAGTATAGTAGTACAGCATTATATGACTGCATATTTCTAACTGGATCTTGATCTTTTCAACAGTGTTAATGCCACTACATTACTTTGTATTTTACATAATGTATTAATGTCCAGTGCCAATGAACCTTATGTTTTGTCACCTAGAACAGTTCTGCAGGTCTTCTCATTTATCCACGTGCTTCTTTAGTGTGCTCTGCATTTCTTCTATTTTCATGGATTGCTCTTGCAAATCAGATCATAATGCATGTTTCTTTTCTTCTAGATCATTTGTTTCCATCCAAGCTATATGAGTTATGCTTATTGCTTCTGTGTGATCCCTTTGATAGTCCCATGTCTCCTGCTGTCATAGTTTCCTGAATCAAATAAACATTTGATCTTCCATTTTTGCTGAATTAAATTAAGCTGTGTCACTATCTGACTTGCAATCTTTTCTGTCTTCTCTTTTTTCTTGTTTCTCTGTTGGGAATGCTACGTGTTTATTTTATGGACTGCCTCATGGATCTCACAGACATAAACTGCCATCTTGTTGTGCTCACTCTGATACCCCATCAATTTATACCCTTCTTCATCTTTTTTGTTTGTTTGCTTGTTTTACTAAACAGTATTTTGTGTCCACGTTGATGACATCTGCGCATACATATCGCGCAGTGCCTGCTCTTACTGATGGATGTTTAAATACTTGTATTTCAATCTTTTGTTCATTATTCTTATTAGTCCTCATTGTATTTCAATTGTTTGCCTTTTTTGCAACAAATGTTGCCTACTTTATTTCCGGGTTGAAAGTGAAATTTGCCAGTTGTGATCAGAGCCCATTTAACAAATTCAGATAAATAAATAAATAACTAGGTTTTGTTTGTTTGCTCAAAACAATCTGAGTAATGGAAAAGAGTCACATCCAAGACCTCAGGAAAATAAAGTAATTATACAGGTCACTGAATCACCAGTACATTAGTGATAAGGTCAGCTTGATTTTCAAATGAGCAGAGAGACATACCTCAGAAGATACATTCGTTTAGCAACTGCTTCAGGCATAATAATCACCTGACAATGCCAATGTGTTTTTAAGCAGGTCTATATACATACAGACATACACACACACACACACACACACATATATATATATATATATATATATATATATATATATATATATATATATACACATATAGGTTCATAGGTAGGTACTAGGCTATCGGCCCTAGGGCCCATACAAACCTAGCCAAAAAATGTACCCTGGCTTTCGCCACCCAAGAAATTTATTTTCCTGTGCCCCTGTCAAGCACAGCCACAGAAGTGATCCCCGGGGTGAATTTCCCATTTCCCATCCAATCATCAAGATTTTTCTTGAAGAGTGCTAATGAGGAGCTCTGTTTGACATAGATAGGTAGTCTGTTCCAGAGTATGGGAAGTCTCTGGGTCAGGAATCTATCCCTCCAGCATGTTCTGTTTATTGTGGTGACAAGGTTTAGGTCCCTAGAGCGTGTAGCTCAGAGGGACTGGGATTACTTTAAGTGGAGCATGTCCAACAGCTCTGGGTTTGACATAGCTTTGTATGTTAGGCAGAGATCGCCCCTGAGTAGGTGATATGTGATAGAGTAAAGCTGTAGTTTTTTGAGACGGTCTGCATAGGGCATCTGCTTGAGGCCAGTAATGCTCTTTGTGAGGTATTTCTGTGGTCTTTCCAGTTTTTTTAGATGTCTTGTGAGGTACATACCAAAAGGGGCATTATACACTATAATGGGTCTAATGAGTGATGAGCAGAGGGGAACAATGACCTCTTTTTTTCTGGATGAGAATCCTTTTGTGATGAGATGAGCCACGTAGAAGGATTTCCTGACCACTGTGGCAATGTGATTATCAAAGGAGAGACTACTGTCTACCTGTGTCCCAGGGTCTCTTATCACATTTTCGGCATTAAGTAGACTACCAGCTATGTGGTAGTTCATGGGTACAGAGTTTTTACCAAAAGGGATGGCAATACACTTTTTGGTATTGAGCTTCAGGCCATGGCTTTGACACCAGGTATCTGTCTCAGTGAGGCCCTTTTGTAGTTTGTCCACATCGTTAGGAGTTTCGATTATGGCTCCTAGTTTGCAGTCATCTGCAAACTTTGTTAGCCAAAGACCTTCTGTGTTGGCCTGCACTTCAGAGAAGTAGATACCAAACAGGAGAGGACCCAGGACTGAACCCTGTGGTACTCCACTTGTCACTGATCTGATGTCGGATTTGGAATCCGCTACTTTCACAGTGTGGGTTCTGTCCATGAGCCAGTTGGCAACCCATCTTGTGACATAGGGATTTATACCAAGTTTAGTGAGCTTATCTATAAATCCAGAGTGGGGGATAGTGGTGAAACCCTTGGCAAGATCTAGATAAGCTGTGTGAACCATTTTACCCTCATCTATGGCTTTGTTGACTGCTTCAAAGAAGTCAATCAGGTTTAGGAGACATGAACTGCCTTTTACAAATCTAAACTTGGTAGGGTCCAGAGTTTGGAGATTACCAATGTCTTTGTTTATGAGTTCCACGATAATACGTTCCATGGCCTTGCAGACCAGGCTCGTCAGGCTAATGGGGCGGTAGTTCCTGGGGTCCATCGTGGCTCCCCCATATATATATATATATATATATATATATATATATATATATATATAGGTTCATAGATAGGTACTAGGCTATTCATAGGTAGGTACTAGGCTATTGGCCCTTGGGCCTATATAAGCCTAGCCAAAAATGTACCCTGGCATCCACCACCCAAGAAAATTATTTTCCTGTGCCCCTGTCGAGCAGAGCCACAGAAGTGATCCCCAGGGTGAATTTTCTATCTCCCATCTAATCATCAAGATTTTTCTTTAAGACTGCTAATGAGGAGCTCTGACATAGATAGGTAGTCTGTTCCAGAGTACGGGAAGTCTCTGGGACAGGAATCTATCCCTCCAGCATGTTCTGCTTATTGTGGTGACAAGGGTTAGGTCCCTAGAGCATGTAGCTCGGAGGGATTGGATTTCTTTACATGAAGCATGTCCAACAGCTCTGGGTTTGCCATAGCTTTGTATGGTAGGAAGAGATCACCTCTGAGTAGGCGATATGCGACGGAGTAAAGCTGGAGTTTTTTAAACGGTCTGCTTAGGGCATCTGTTTGAGGCCAGTAATCCTCTTTGTGAGTTATTTCTGTGGCCTTTCCAGTTGTTCTAGATGTCTTCTGAAGTACATACCAAAAAAGGCGTTGTACTCTATAATGGGTATAATGAGTGATGAGTAGAGGGGAACAATGACCTCTTTTTTCTGGATGAGAAACCTTTTGTGATGAGGTGAGCCATGTAGAAGGATTTCCTGACCACTGTGGCAATGTGATTATCAAAGGAGAGACTGCTGTCCACCTGTGTCCCAAGGTCTCTTATCACATTTTCAGCATTAAGTAGACTACCACCTATGTGGTAGCTCATGGGTACAGAGTATTTACCAAAGGGGTTGACAATACACTTTTTGGCATTGAGCTTCAGGCCATGGCTTTGACACCAGGCATCTGTCTCAGTGAGGCCCTTTTGTAGTATGTCCGCATCATTAGGAGTTTTGATTATGGCTCCTAGTTTGCAGTCATCTGCAAACTTTGTTAGCCAAAGACCTTCTGTGTCAGCCTGTACTTCAGAGAAGTAGATACCAAACAGGAGAGGACCCAGGACTGGATCCTGTGGTACTCCACTTGTCACTGGTCTGAAGTTGGATTTGGAGTCTGCTACTTTCACAGTGTGGGTTCTGTCCGTGAGCCAGTTGGCAACCCATCTTGTGACATAGGGATTTATACCTAGTTTAGTGAGCTTATCTATAATTCCAGAGTGGGGGATAGTGTCAAAAGCCTTGGTGAGATCTAGATAAGCTGTGTGAACCACCTTACCCTCATCTATGGCTTTGGTGACTGCTTCAAAGAAGTCAATCAGGTTTAGGAGACATGATCTGCCTTTTACAAATCTGAACTGGGTAGGGTCCAGAGTTTGGAGATTACCAATGTCTTTGTTTATGAGTTCCATGATGATACATTCCATGGCCTTGCAGACTAGGCTTGTCAGGCTAATGGGGCGGTAGTTCCCGGGGTCCATCATGGCTCCCCCTTTGTGGAGTGGGATAACCGTCGCGGTGCGGTATTCAGTGGGCACAAAGCCTGAGCTGAGGCTATGACTGAACATGGTACTTAGGTAGAGTGCCAGTTCATTCTGTAGTTCTTGTAGAACGCAGCCTTGGATATTGTCAGGTCCCATGAATGCTGTGTTTTTGGCTTTGGAGAGTGTGTTTTTTACCTGTGCAGCTGTGATTACAGGAAATTTGCATTCTTCCAGTATAGAGATGGGTCCTCTAGGGGGTGAGAGTGGGGTAAAGTTAGCACTGAACCTATCTGCCAGGATGTTGGCAATATCAGTTGGGTCTGCATATTTAGTGCCATTGTGCTGTAACTCAGAGCAGATCTGAGTGTTGCCATTGAGATTCTTGACATAGCTATAGAATGCTTTGTGGTTGTCTTTAGAGTCAGTGGCAATTTTGTTTTCGTAACTATGCAACATTTTTTTCGTAAACTTTCTCTTTCCAGTTAATCAAGCAACCCCTACCAAAAAAAAAAACACATACAAAATAAATGTCGTATGTATTAGTCTTTCTGATTCCTGCTCTGTCTACATACCATTTTTGCTTTCTGAGGAGTACAATATTATTTACTTCTGGTATTCATCACTACAGGTTTTCTATCATATAGGCACTGCCTGGTTAAGGCAAGTCAGTGAGTTGGGGGAGAGATATCTACATACAGTACATTTGCTAATAAGGTCACTAATTCCAGCTCCAGCGCTAACAACAAATGTGTTAAGGAGTGTGACACTAATTATATATTGCTGATGACCAGCATTATACCTCATCTGAGTGTGAGCTCATGTAGTTAAGTGTGCCACTCTTTCACATCCAACATTTAAATATACCACAACAGGTTATGAGAAACAGCTACAAATAAAAGTAAAATTAATTAATTGCAAAGAAAGATGGATGCTATTTTCAGAGACAATAAAAATGTATAAAATCAAAATACTCTTGCTACAAGTCATGTATCAAACAATCCTACAGTAATGTTCTTCTTACTACAATGTACTAAGTGGTCCATTAAATTGGCATCAGAGAGGCAGAAACCATACATTAGTTGGTAATGTGGATAATATTAAAAGGTCTGGACATGAAAAGCTTTGTAACTGAACCAAATGTGGTTAAACAAAAGAAGAGCTAATGCAACAAGTGAAAGTCTGTTGAAAATGCTAATTTAGGGAATGCATCCAGTTAAGGTTAAAGACTACACTGAAAAATTGTACAAGAAAAGAAAGGCACACCTGACTACGTTACCCACATGGTGCTGCAGTAGTTTGAAAGGGGAAGAGAGCAAGGATTGCAGATGACAAAATGCTTCAAAAATTCTATACCCTAGATCCATAAGGCAGGTTGGGTTAAAGGAACAGAGAGCGGGAGGCACAAGAGGCAAACAATCTGTTCATTAACAGAAGAAGGCAGACAACCAAAGTCCCCACACAACAAAAGAAGGAAAAAGGAATGCATGAATATGGGAAGCAGCAGAATGTGTGAGGCGTGACTGGGAAAAAGAACGGGTGTCATAAGAGCAGCATGGGAGCTGTCACACAATAGACTAAGATACCCACCAAGAATGAAAGGACATGTGAGCATAAGTAGAAGCAACACAGTCAAAGCAAAAACTGGTAGATATGAAGCAGAAGGTGGAAGGAATGAATTTAAAGTGTCAGATGAAACAAAGGGTGACAAGATGTTGTGCTGGAGTCAAGAAGAATGACAATGCTGGAATTTGCAGAAGAGTATAGAAGGAGCAGAAGGGGAAACTCAGCTAAAAGGGGCAATGCATTCAAAACCTGACAAGCACACTATAGTGAATGACCACAAATACAAGGGTAAACATAAACTGCAAGACCAATGGTCAAAGGAATAATTCTGAAGCTGATGTTGCATCCTATACTTCAGACAACAACATACAAAACAAAATGTAAGGTAAATCGGATTTAGTAATAATAAACTGTAGGGGAGGTATATCTTTCAGTCAGCTAAAGGGCGTTATGTGGCATAAAGAAGGAAGAAGGGCAAAAGTTTCTACAAATGGCTCAGACTCATGGCATTAGTGGGAGATTGATACTGAAAATGCAAATATATAGGAAAAAGACAAGGAGAACATGCTAAAATGCCAGCAAGTTAAATGCTAAAATGCTAAGTCTGTAATGCACCACACTGTGGTCAAATATCTGTATTAGAAAGAACTGAAAAAATATAAACATAGATACACAAAAAAGAAGGAAAGAAAAAAAGTAAAAATCTTGAGGGAGAGCAAGAGAGGAAGAGTGAGAAATTAAAAATAATACATGAAAGGTGGGGAAAAGGGTGGAAGGCAGATAATGAGAGGTATAACACTGGGATGTATACGGGAGGAAAAGAGTTTTGCCATCCACTTACCAAACCCAGGAATAAGGAAGGGATCCCAGCAGAGGGATATGCACAGGGGCAGATATCCAGCTCAGATGAGGGAAAGAGAGTAGTCATATTAAACAGAAAAGGGCTGCAGGTGATAACAAAGATATGTAAAAGATATGAGAAAAAGACTTGGAAAATTGTCAAAGGAGGATATGTGGACACAGAGGGAAGCTAGGAAATATCTATATCTATCTATATCTATATATCTACCTATATATCTATCTATCTATAATATATATATATATATATATATATATATATATATATATATATATATATATATATGTGTGTGTACCTTGAACAAGGAAGATTGAGACTTTTTCAACAAGTTAAATAAAAGCATCATAAATATACAAGGCACTGAAATCTTAGGTGCAGATTACAGTACCATGTTCAATCAAATAATGGACAGCCTTTTGGGAAAAGGAAGCGTAACCAAATAATGAAAAAAATAAAAAAATATCTAAATAGCAGTATGCATAATGGAGGAGGAGTAGAATACCAGAAGGAAGTACACTCAAAGAAAAGAGATGATAAATTCACAAGAAACTGCCTTGTCCAAGTAAACAGATCAAACAGACCCCCCTGATTCACTAATCTTCCATGCAGGACTAGCTTAGTCCTGCACAGAAGCACCCGTTTAGAAGCAGGATGGCAGCGTGCCATGCATAGTAATGAAGGCACACTGCCCGAGCTCCTAGGCTTACAAGGAGCGTGTATGAGTGCAGGGGGCGTGTCTAAGAGCAGAGCTCTCAGAATATACATGCCCCCTGCAATGAAGGACTGCAGAAAGGTAGTAAACAATGAGAAAGACTGCCCATAGATGTACGCATACTCCCAGCAACATCCCCCCACATGTATAAGAGCAATAGTGAACAAAAAAATAATAGCAACCAAAAGTAATGCACCAAAAAAAAAAGTAAACCACCATGGGGGGGGGGGGGGCACTGTACTACCTCCTGTGTATTGGCCTCCCTGATAAGGTCAGGTGATAAATTTGTTTCATTCGAAATAATGATCAGAGCTGAATCCCCCACAGGAATAAAAAAAATGAAAAGTTTCTACAAAGCATATTACAGCCTACTAAGTGATGGTATAAAAAGTTTCCAACCCCCTACTAACACAGCGAGCAATGACTCCTATGAAGAGAAGTACACAAATGCTCTGTGCAACCACTTAAACAATTATAAAGACTCAGCTGTAGCTGACAGGACCAAAATCAGGTCCTCTCTGAAAAAACAAGCCACCCTTGTGGACTTCAAGTATAAATAGGTTATATAACGAAAGGAAGAAACTGTTACCTAAGAACATAAGGGAACTTATTCAGGAGAGGACAAATACCTTCCACAGCTTGAACAAGCAAATCAGATATCTTGTAAAGTCCTCTAAAGTTAGTTCCAAGTCTAAATTAGCATCCCAGCTAAGGATAATCATAAGGCATTTTTTAGCTCCATACCAAATTTAAATGGGAATGCCCAGCTATGTGCTGAACTTATAGTGGACAGTATCACTCATAATGAACCCGAGGAAATTGCTACCTGCTTCACCCCCCTATCCCTACCAGCCATATTCCAAAGCATACCTGACACCAGTCCTCTACCTAATATCTCCAAAAAGCAGGTCATATCCGCACTCTCCAAGGCCAAAACACAGCCTGTATGGGACAAGATAACATCCCAGGCTGCTTACTAAATAATCTAAAACAAGATCTAGCGGAACCACTTAGCACTCTCTTTAACCACAGCCCAAGCCCTGGCTTTGTTCCAGCAAAGTGGACAACAGCAACAGTAATCCCCTTGCACAAAGAACCAATCTTGGGAACTATAGATCCGTAAGCCTAACCAGACTTACTTGCAAGGCCATGGAAAGAATCATCATGGACCTTATCAACAAGGACATAGGTGACCTTCAAACTCTTGACCCATCCCAGTTTGGCTTTGTTAAGGGTAGAGTATACTTATTAAACCTGGTGGAGTACTTCGTGAATGTCACCAAATCCCTAGATGAAGACAAAACAGTACATACTGCCTACCTTGACTTAGCCAAGGCTTTTGACACAATCTCCCACTCAGGTATCATTGAATAACTCTCCCAACTGGGGATTAACTTATACGTCACAAGATGGGTAGCCATTCACTGACAGAATGCATACGGTCAAAGTTGGGGATACCACCTCTACTAGTAGAACAGTTATGAGTGGTGTACCACAAGGAACTGTGATAGGCCCTCTACTGTTTGGAATCTATTTCTTGGAAGTCCAGGTGAAAGTAGCTGGCCTGTGACTTACTAAGGTCAATGATGATTGCAAACTGGGAGTATTCAATGAGTTCCCTAATGATGTTAACATATTACAAAAGGGGCTAACACAAACAAATGATTGGTGCCAAAGCCATGGACTAAAACTAAACTCAAAAAGTGCATTATTATTCCCTTTGGAAAAGAGGAAATTCCTGCAAATTACAATATTGACAGCACCCTCCCTCAAGCTCATACCCAATGGTGTGATATTTTGGAACACATGTTGATAGCAACCTAAACTTCAATTAGCATGTGTCCACAGTGGTAAGGAAAGCCTTCTACAATGCGCATCTCATAAGTAAGGG
Source organism: Protopterus annectens (assembly GCF_019279795.1). Taxonomy (NCBI): domain Eukaryota; kingdom Metazoa; phylum Chordata; order Ceratodontiformes; family Protopteridae; genus Protopterus; species Protopterus annectens. The sequence goes on from NC_056739.1 coordinate 1,607,328,760, forward strand.
CAATACATCCAAGACTAAGGATGTTATAGCTCCTCTATACTCATCCCTCATCAGACCGCTAATAGAGTACAATGCTCCATTTTGCATGTAACTCACCAGACACCTGCAGCAGCTGGAGAGAGAGCACAGAGGTTTCTCAGCAAGAAAATTCAGGACCTTTAAAACATGACATAGATGGAAATACTGAAAGCCCTGTCACTGTACTCTGTATCATACAGGCTGCTGAGAGGTGACTTGTGCTTGGCCTACAGAGCAGTCTCTGACTCTGCAATAATTGAAATGTTGTACATCCGCAAATCAAATGGGACAAGAGTCACTCACTCCAGGATCTTAGCCTAACCTGTGACATCAGCAGAACATTGTGGAGAGAAAGATATGTCTCCCAGAGATTGCCGCTCCTCTGGAATATACTCCCAGTTCACACAAAGCACTGTAAATTCACCCCAGGGGTGGCACCTGTGTCCCTCATGGGCAGAGGCAGTCAGTGCTGATTATAGACTCTCCCTGCAAATAAATACCATCTAACCATGGTCAATTAGGGAACACAGGTATAACATGGCTAGGCTTCTAAACGCCCTAGGGCCATTGGCCTAGTAACTGCTATGTACCTGTGAAACTGTAAACCATCAACAGATTCAGCACATTAACAAACATGGAAATATCTAGCCATGATGATAATGCAGTTGTGTTCTCATTCTCCATGCCAGAGATCCCAGTCAAAGATCTCACCACTATTGAAGATTGTGGGGCAATATAGATCCAGAATATACTGACGTATGTAGCACATCTGGTAATGTTTTAGAATTATTAGTTACATGAACATGTGCATAGTCATCTAGCATAATGGTTAAGGTCTTTGCCTCCCATCCACAAAGTACAAGGCTTGATCCTGACCTCCAGTCAATGCTGGTTTGGTGTTTGCATGTTGTGTCAGTGTCTCTGTGGCATCCTACCACCAATGAAAACAAAACAAAAAAAAAAAACAAACTGAATGTTTCCATCTCAAATTCACACAAAAATGGAGTTGCTGGCAACAACACAGACTATGCATCATGTCCTATAGGGGGAACATTTATATAAACCAACCACTCTGGGCATTGTCACCTCACAGCAGGAGGTTCTCCAGTTTGATTTTAAGCTAAATGCCTTCTGTGCATAGTTTGGATGCCCTCCCTGTGGTCATGTGGATTTCCTTAGGGTGCTCTGGTTTCCTCCCACATTCCAAAGACATGCAGTAGGTGGACTGGATATTAAAATTGCCCATAAGTGCGAGTGTTTGTGCGAGTGAGTGGTATGGATGAATTACCACGGCAGGGCCAGCCACCCATTGGTGTAAACCTTGGCTTGAGATGATTGTCACTGTTGAAGTGACAGCCCGACCCCATGTACAAAAATGGGAAAATGGGGTAGAGGATGGATAGATGGACTTTAGGTATGTACTGTGGTCAGCAGCATCCTCATGATAGGAGAACATGGATCACAGACTGCATACTGTGGTAGGGCTAACCACTCAACCATGTAAGATATTCTCTCATACCAAACATTTCCATCAAATTATTATACTTTTCTTCAAACTGTGAATCTAAAGTAACCATCCTTGCTGCCCTCACAAGCTGACCCTTTACTACTGACCTTTTTGACGTCATGGGTGCAAGCTGGTATAATGAGGGAAGGTATTAGAGTAAGTATGTTTTCTGAACATCCTGGATGTATATCTGTTGGACCTTATGTCATTCTCCAACAATGCATCCAGATAGGCTATACTATCTGATGCACATTCATATGTAAATGATAAGAAGTTGGTTGTAGAATTGTTATACTGCATAAAAGGCTCAACATTCTCTACCTTGTCTTTCCAAAGGATAAAAATATCATCTAGGTAATGAACATAAAGCTGGAATGAGGCTTTTACATCATTTTCAAATAAAAACTTATGCTTCCAATAGGCCATAACCAAATTTGCAAACATTGAGCTGCATGGTGACCTCATGGTTACCCCACTCTTCTGTAAATATGTCCCATCAAATAGAATGTAATTATTATTCAAAAACCAGGTGAAACAATTCCTTGTAAAGGTTAATCTCATCTTGGGGACCCCCCTTTTTAAACAAAAATTCAGTAACCCATGTGTATGACTGTTTAGAGATACTTTACATCTATAGTAATAAAAACATCTTTTTCCTCACATTCGACTTTCTTAATCAACTCCAAGAAATGCCAGGAATCCCTACAAATCAGTTTATCATTTATTAACAAAATTTAAATTTTTTTTATCTACTATTTAGCACAGGTGGATGTTACTGCATTACACCCATCTACTATGGGATAGATTGGAGGGTTATTAATGTTTTTATGTATTTTTCGGACCCCAAAGATGGTTGGTATGAGTGGGGAGGTCATGTGAAATTTATGTATTTATTTTGTTATGTATTTATTGGCATTTGTTTACTGGGATAATCCACTGGGCCATTAAGAGCCCATTTTCAGTAGAGATCTGGGGAGAAAAGCGCCATAAAAACATAGAACATTTAACAGAATTAATAATGTGAAAATTTACATGAAAATATAACAGTATACAGAAAATCTAACTGTATAAGATTTACATGAAAAATAAATGCAAAGGCAAACAATAGCAATTAGTTAAAGCAATGAATATGCTTAAATGCATTCTTAAGATTACAAAAAAGTTAAATAAAAGTGAAAAGGGTACATTATGCAAGAGATTACATTATAAGTGTAGTTAAGTTATCGAGACTTAACTGATAGAGAAATTTAAAATATGAGTATATACAAGAAGATGTCGGTCCAGTTATGAAGAGAGAAGGTATAGTACAAGTACAGATCCATTTAGCAGAGAGGGATTCACACAAAGTAGTTTTGAAAGAAGCATGATTCTGAATGGCTTGAACTACTAATAGAATGGCATTCCAGGCTCTGGTTACCACACTAGAGTAAAGTAGTTGGCCTGCAAGTAGGATAGCTTGTGGGCTTGGAAAATGTTCTGTTTTCGGATCTAAGGGAACTATTGGGAAGATAGTGGGTAAATAAAGAACTTAGAGCAGGAGAATCTGAGGGTTTGAAGATTATTTTATGTGCTGTAGTTAATTGCTGATAGGTAAGATAGTGCAGGAGTTCAAGCCAGTTCAGTGAGTGTAGGGATGTGAAGTATTTGGTAGAATATCTAGCATATTTTGCGAACTTGAGAAAATAGTTGAAAGTATCCAGGTCTATGATTCTATCAATTAACATGACCCTGACTTGCATGCCAATGATTCTATATGCTCCCTTCAACTGATTCTTTGAAACAAGTTCATATGTATCAGTATGTAGAATTTCAAGCATTTTATTATTATATTCATGCACATTCATGATAACAAGCCCACCCCCCTTATCCGATTTCATGATTCTAACATTGTTGTTTTAAAAAAGTAATAACTCAACTTTGTGCATACTTAAGTTAAAGTCACTATGTCTATTATTTTGTTTTAGCAAAATTCTGATATCTAGTTCATATACCTTTTTGAATAGTTGCAATACCAGATGCAGGGATGGGTTGAATGTGCTTGAAATATGCAAATTATCAGTAGGGACATTACTTCCATCAAAAATAAGTTTAAAATTTAGTTTTTTAGATACATTTTTAATTCCAATAATGTTTTAGCCACATTGGCACTCCCTTCTAGATGGAACAAATGTAAGTCCTTTTGATGGTAAATCTGCTAATTCCTGGTCAAAGAAAATATTAAAAAAAAATTGTAAATTTTAAAGTCACCTCCCTGTTTAGAAATGATTGCACAAGTATGCTGAGGGACCATGTTTATTGAAGTGGTTACTTCTGTTAGTTCCTCCACCATTGATATGTCTGCTGCGGTTGGTTCAGCTGTTGGAACTGGGACTGGTTGTTTGATTGCCATCAGTTCATCCTGGGGAAGTCTAAAAATTGTGGTTATTCCAATGGTTATCACATTGTTGCTGATTGTGGTCATCACAGTTCCTATCTTTTATCTCTTCTGAATGCCTCAAGGGTGGAAATTCCATGGAATCAGAAAAAGGGATAGCAGGTTCATTGCATTCTTGAGCATTATCACCATTAATTGTGGGTTCTTTCTAACAAATGGTGTTATTGTTCATCAGTTCAACTTGTTGCCAGTCTTACCTTTACCTCAAGTCTGAGATGGTGGGGAGTCAGAGTACAGAGTACCTCTGGCATAGTCCATCCTATCCATCTCAATTTTCCCTGAATTTCATTGCTTTAAGTGTTAAAGTTGCTGGTTAATACTGTTGAAAATTCTTACATGTTCAACTTTGTATTGCTCATATTGGATATCTTGCTTTATAAGAGTATCAAGAAATGTAAGCTCCATACCTATCTTTTCCATAAGTTGAATGTATATTTGACCAATAATTTGAGCAATTCATACCCTCATTTATCAAATAGGGCCAGGAGGTCAAGATGGAGGGGAGAGTTTTTCTCCAGGCTTGTCAGAAATTGTACTAAGGTTGACTTACTGCTTTTTTTTAAAACAACAAAATGTTATAATCATGAAACCGGAAAAGGGGGGTGGGGTGGGCTTGTTATCCTGGATGTGCATGAATACAAAAATAAAATGTTTGGAATTCCAAATACTGATACCTATGGCCTTGTTTCAAAGAATCAATTGAATTGAGCATATAGAAGCATTGGTATGCGAGTCAGGAACATGTTCATTAATAGAATCATAGACCTTCATACTTTCAATGATTTTAACACGACCTCCTCACTCATACCAACTATATTTGGTGTCTCAAAAATACGTAAAACATTGATAGCCCTCCAATGCATCTTATAGTGGATGAGCATAATTTAGTAACATCAGCCTGTGCTAAATACCTAGACAAAAATGTAAACATTTTGTTAACAAATGAAAAATACATTTGTAGGGATTCTTGGCATTTCTTATAGTTGATTAACAAAGTCATATATGATGAAAAAGATGCTTTTATTACTATAGATGTAAAGGATCTCAATACAATCATACCTCAGGATACAGGTATCACATGGGTTACTGAATTTTTGTTTAAAAAAGGGGTCCCCTAAGATGAGATTAACCTTTAGGAGGAGTTGTTGCACCTGGCTTTGGATAATAATTACATTTTATTAGATGGAAAATATTACTTCCAGAAGAGTGTGGTAGCCATGAGATCACCATGCAGCTCAAATTTTGCAAATTTAGTTATGGCCCATTGGGTGCATAAGTGCCTCATTCTGGCATTATATTCATTACTAGGATGATATTTTTATCCTTTGGATCTACAAGGTAGAGACTGATGAGTCCCTTATACAGTATATCAGTGCTACAACCAACTTTTTTATCTTTTACATATGAATGGGCATCAGATAGGATAGCCTATCCTGATGTATTATTGGAGAAAGACACAAGGTCCAACAGATATACATCCAGAATATTCAGAAAAAATACTTACTCGGATACCCTCCTTCATTACACCAACTCACACCCATGCCATAAAATAGGTCAATAGTCAAGGGGCAACTGGTGAGGGCAGCAAGGATGGTTACTTTATATTAGCAGTTTGAAGAAGAGTGTAATAATTTGGTGGAAATGTTTGGTAGGAGAGGATATCCCACACCCCTTCTTCAGGAATTAGTAAGAGAAGTATACAGTAAAAGAACAGCAGGACATTTTAAACCTGCTTTAAATACTTCATTTGTATGGCTTACATCTCACTCACAATCTTCCAGTTTGGATGGATAGTTTTATTACATGTTTCAGCAGTGATTCTAAAACTCTTAAGTGGATTTTGAACAAATATTGCATGATTATGTACGATGACATTCTTGTTAAAAACAAAGTGGGTGAAAGGCCCACCACAGTAAACCGTAGGGGCTTGAACTTTAAAACTACCTTAGTGAGTATGACAAGCAATAATATTACTGATGCATATGATAACAACTTTAGCCCACTATGAAAAAATGTGGGAATTGCTCATATTGTAAATATATTAATACTGGTAAGGAGTATCGGATAAAGGGTAGATGCAACTGTGAATCCAAAGAAGTTAAATATATAGGATTATGCCAGTCCTGCCCATGTTTTTTATACAGGCAAAATGGAATGTAGATTACAGGACTGGATTTATGAACATGAATATGATATAAAAAGAATACAGCTGAATAATGCATCAGCAAAACATGTTCACATGTACCCTAACCACCATTTCAAAAACATTGTTATAGAGAAAGCCAATATCAGAATGAGAGGGGGTCCCTGGGCATTGGTGTTAAAGAAAACAGAATTATTTTGGCATTTATTTTTGAATGCTTGCAACTAGCCTGGCTTGAATTGACTATTGCTCGATTGGTTGCATTTTATAGCATAAAGCTTTAACTAGATAAAGTACTATTATTATTATTATTTCCATATAGGTTTATGTATATGTTAATATCCAAATAAAATTTGTATTTTAATTTTTAATAATTTTACTCTTTTGTTGTATTATTTTTAATAAGTTCATTATTTTTTTATTTAGTACATTTGATGGTTTTAGTGAATTAATACTTTTTGCATTTTAGATTACTGTGTTTATACAGTTTGAATGGCTCTTTATATAGCACTTAGGCACTTTAAGACATGTAAAGGGATGGGTTTAATGACATCATCCTTTGATCAGGTGACTGCTTTGGGCCTTATTTAAAACCTGTTTTTCGTGTTCAATTTCATCTGAAGAAGTTCTCTATTGTTACATAAATGAAAGCGTTTATCAGTCTGTTTGTTGATAATAAAACTTCCTTCAAGAACCTTGTGGCTTCTCTTTCTGGCAGCTAAGTTAGTTTGTTTCACAAGTTTGCCTTTTGTCTCTGCTGCTTTGGTTTAGTTGGTTACAGAATGTGATTATCTTGGATTCATATGGCACTCTAGCCCAAATCTTCAGTGAAGTTAAATACCATCTTTTTAATACAAGCTACAGCAGAAAGCTATCATGCAAGTTGCAAAACCATCACTTCTATTTTACTGTAAAATTTAAGCAGTAAAATTACACATATTATCATAAAGCCAATTCCACACCTAGACTATTTCTACTCTCCACCCTTTGGAACTGTGATCTAGTTAAAACTGATCAAATTATGATTTGGTGGTCAGAATGGTTTAAAGCAGGCATGTCATTTGTTAAAGACCTTTGGAACTCAGAGACACATGTTCCCATATCCTTTGGGGAACTACTGTAGTGATCTGTAGCAGGGAAATGGAGATACTGACAACACCTACAACTAAAGGCAACAATAATACCCACACAGGCCTGCTTACAGAAGATTCTTGGTCTACTCATATTGTTACAGCAGACAATCAGTGCCTGAACAAAGCTTAATAAAATAGGTAGTGGGCTGAAATGTTGGTGTGAACTAGTTTTAATTCATAAAGACTACAATGGAGTAGGTAAGAGAAACATGAAAAATAAAATAGTCACAGAAAAATGCTGGCAAGCAGACATTAAAAAAAAACAATGGCAGTGAAATTATTAAAAGAAAGTATGAACCCCATCTCCACGGACAAAAGACAGTCAGATAAGACAGAATGATTATGTAAGGGACCCCACAGCAGTTCCTTATCTCTTCCAGAAAGCCTGAACCTCCACTTCTCTTTTTAGCAACATTTTGCTTAAGAGAAATGGGTTTTGATACTGATTTAACAGGGTTACAGATGGCAGTGTGATGAAATCCCTCTTTTCAAGGGAATTATTTCACATCCACCATACCATACCATATCCCTCCGATGTTCATCATACTGATCACTGCTGCAGTAGCCTTAACTATATGGGTTATATCCTGCCAAGGATATAACAGTCAGCCAGCTTTCAAAGCTTTAGGACACCTTCCGCATGCCTATTGTCAGGTAGCTTGAGCTGAATTAACTAAAAGACAAGTTTGGGCACAAATTCCTTCAGGGCTTTATTGCCACTGAAGAGTTCACTTCTCTGAGGCTTTTGAGGATTGATGGTCAGCTTGTATTGTCCCTTTGTTAGGTAAATAAAAACAATACAAGCAGTATCCCCTGCGCAATGGAAAATAGGGTTGAAGATCAGCAAAGACAATACCCCCCCCCCCACTATCCATCTTCACATTTGTAAAGCTCATACATTTCTTGCAAATTTCCCCTATTCAGTTAATGAAACAATGCAACATAGAATGAAAGAAAATTTTAAATGTTGGAGATGTGAACAGATGAATGCTGATTATTTTTATTTATTGTTGTTTTGCTTGAGAGTACAAGTGCAAGCTATGATTCCTATTATAACTTCTGGCATTTACAGCTCTCTGCTAGATATAACAGAAATTACATTTTGAATTTTTGCTATCAGATCTCTGCTTTTACAAATACTATTGCATATGTAACTCTGTTCTATCATTGACTGATCTCATTCTTTAACACCAGAAGGTAAACCCCACAGGCTGGAGGGACACTTTTCATCAAATAACCCACATCAAGATACGCAAAACTGGAATAATTACTGGTCGACTCTGTGATTACCATGCCCTGGCCCAGCAATCAAAAAACCTCAATCCTCACCACTAACACCAGGGAGGTCATCTCCTAGAAGAGAGGAAAGGATAACTAATACACACAGTAATGTACAATTTCCCTTAAGTGCATACAGAGATCACAGTCAGTCTGGGGCTGGTTGCTCCATTGCTTACCAAGTCCCCAATAAGACTCTCCACTGGCACAGCTATAGGGTCCAGGTCTCAGCCTAGCTGGGCAAGCTAAAACCTGCAGTACCCTCTCTGTCCAACCAGTGCTTCGTGTCCCTGCCCAAGTAGCTGACACAACACACACGCACACACACTTTGAGATAAGTATCTATACACCTTCACAGACACTCCTGGGAAAGGCTGACACAGATTATCCAGCTGTGCCCCTATACCCAGACCATATAGTAGTAATCCCTGTCACCACCCAGCTAATAATATCAGCTACTAAAAGGCCCTTAAAAGGGTGTCCAATTATTACTGTGCAATATTATTATCCAATGGTAGTATGACTAACAGTCAAGGCTTACTTTAGAGTGGCCTATTACAATGAACTCTATAAATATGCAATGTACTCTAGAGCCTACTTCTCTATACAAACCAGCCACAAGTAGAAGGTTTTAAAAATATTTAATAATAAATAATTAAAACACAAGACAAAACTACTACACCACAGAGATATCTAAGAGTTCAGAGATCACACAGAAACTTAAAATAATACAGTAGGACAGGTCTGATTTCAAAGAAAAATGCCTAATTAATCTTTACTAGCTTTAACTATTCCCACAAGAAATCACAGTGCTAGAAACTTACATGTGAGCTTAGGCAGAGTGCTGAGATAGATATCCAAGATCAAAATACTCCCAGTCTCTCACTGAACAATAGTTTTTAAACACTAACCAACAGCTCTGCTGAGGCCCTTCCAAATTACATCATTTTGATGCTTAGGTTTTCCCAGTATTCATATTGCATCATCTTGACACCTGGTTTGAGTTCTCAGGCCACAAACTGCATAATTTAGCAATCTAACACCTGCTCAGAAACTTACAACAATATAAGTAATTTCACATGTATACTCTAACCGAAACCAGAGCAATAAAGCACATTCCACATCTAAATTCTGGTCATAAACTTTAGCCTTAAAACAATGGGAATGAAACCTTCATCCAAACTCACTGGAGCTGAATTCTAATATGAAAGGGTCACAACATGCTTCACTGTGCCAGTAGAGTGCAATGTGGTCACATATTTTGCAGTTCCACATTTCATAGTATTCTTTTACACTCAAGAAAACATGCCTGTATTTTTACATTTATTTACAAATGCCAAAATTATATATCAAATTCTATTTGACTAGGCTGGCAGCCTTCGCCCATCTCCTCCCAATCGTCACATCTCTCCCTCCCCCCCGGGGAACTCAAACAAGTTTTTCAAGTGCCCCTTGAGAAACATCGCTTGAGAGTGTCAGGTCTATCTGGGTGTACCTCACCAAATTCCGTGTCTTGAGAGCCCATCTGCATTGGCATTGCTACTCCCACTGCAGTGCTGCACTGACATATCATATGCTTGCAACCCCAGTCTCCAGCTTAGCAACTTGGCATTTTGCTGACTGGCTCTGTTTAACCATGTTAGAGGGTTGTGATCTGTCATCACAGTGAATTTTCGTCTATACAGATAAGGCTGAAGTTTTTGTAGTGCCCACACTATGGCTAGACATTCCTTTTCTACTGCTGCATAGCATTCCTCCCTGGGTTGGAGCCTATGACTGAGATAAACCACTGGTTGCTCTACTCCCTCTGAAGAAATCTGGCTAAATACAGCCCCCACCCCGTAGTTTGAACCATCCACCTACACAACAAAGTCTTTGCTGTAGTCTGGACTGGCTAACACAGGGGGTCCTCCCAAAGCTTACTTAAGCTTCTGAAATGTCTGCTCACATGTTGGGGTCCACACTACCTTATCTGGCCTGTTCTTCCTTGTCAGGTCTGTGAGGGGAGCAGCTATGGTACTATAATTGGGAACAAACTTTCTGTAGTACCCTGCTGTCCCTAAGAATGCCCTCAGCTGCATTTTGGTAACAGGTGCAGGCCATGCCTGAATAGCATCCACTTTGGCAGGTTCTGGCCTTATCTTACCACTCCTCATTCCATGTCCTAGGTAGGAGACCTCTGCCATACCCACCTGACATTTGCTCGGCTTAACTGTCAACTCTGCCCGCTGTAGTCTGCCCAGCACCTCCCTGACATGCTGAAGGTGCTCTTGCCAGGAATGGCTGTAGATAGCAATATCATCCATGTAAGCAAGGGCAAACCCTCCTGCCCCTGCTAAGATATAATCTACCAGCCTCTGGAAAGTCACTGGGGCATTCTTCATCCCAAAGTGCATCTTTGTGAACTCATACAAGCCAAAAGCAGTCACAAAGGCTGAATTCTCTCTAGCACTGGGAGTCAAGGGCACCTGAGAGTAACCCTTGGTAAGATCAATGGTTGTAAGATACTTAGCCCCACCCAGCTGCTCTAGGGCCTCATCTGTCCTAGGCATGGGGTAAGCATCCGACTCTGTGTGACTATTTAATTTCCTGTAATCCACACAGAACCTAGTGTTGCCATCCTTCTTTGGCACCAACACCACTGGTGAGGACCAGGGACTGTTGGACACTTAAATCACCCCTAGTTCCAACATCTCTTGCACCTCTTCCCTCAGAGTCTGTTTGACTCTCTCAGGCACCCTATAAGGGGCCTGCCTGATAGGTCTTTGGGGTCCTGTATTCACCTGGTGCTGCACCAGGTGAGTGCTCCCTGGTTTCCCGGTGAACATGCCCCCAAAGTCCTGCAACACTGCTCGGATTTCTCAAACCTAGGTAGGAGATAGCTGCTAGGACATTTGTATCCCTTCCACCGAGGTATCAGCCTGAGCTTCACTGAGGAGATCAGTCACAAGATCTCTCTCAGACTCCTCCTGCAATCCACTGCAAATGCTCAGCACAAGAGCCTCCCTATCATGGTAAGGTTTCATCATGTTAACATAGTACAATTTGTGCCCCTGCCTTCTGCCTAGCAGTTCCACCATGTAGTTAACATCACTTGCCTTTCTTACCACTTGTAGGGTCCCTCCCAAGCTGCCTGCAACTTGTTGTGTCTGACAGGAATGAGAACCATCACCTGCTGCCCTACAGCATACTCTCTAACTTGAGCATTCCTGTCATACCACACCTTTTTCTGTTGCTGGGCTTCTGCCAGGTTCTCCTGGGCCAGGCCCATGAGTTCCCTGAGCCTTGTCCTGAGGTTCAGGACATATGCTACAACAGACTCCTTGTGAGACTCACACTCACCTTCCCACTCATCTCAAATTAAATCTAGAGGTCCCCTCACCCTATGCCCATACAGCAACTCAAAGTGTGAAAAACCTGTGGATTCCTGGGGAACCTTTCTATAAGCAAACAACAGATGGGGCAAATAATTGTCCCACTCCCTCCTCTTAAACTGATCTGCAAATGCCAGTAACATGGACTTGATTGTAGAGTTTAACCGCTCAACAAGACCATTAGTCTGGGGATGGTAGAGGGTGGTCTTCATGTGCTTCACCCCACAGGACTTCCACAGACAAGCCAGCAGGTTTGACATAAAATTGGCAACTCTGTCAGGCAGCATTTCCTTTGGGAAACCTACCCTTCTGAAAATCTCTAGCAATCCATTTGCCACCTTCTCTGCCTCAATGGAGGACAAAGCCACTGCCTCAGGGTATCATGTAGCATAATCTACAATCACTAGGATATACTTTTTCCCTGTGGAACTTGGGGTACTCAGAGGACCCACAATATCCATAGCTACCCTCTGAAATGGCTCCTCAATCACAGGCGATAACATCAAAGAAGCTCTCACCTTGTCTCCTGCCTTGCCTACCTTTTGGCACTGCTCACAGGTCCTGCAGTACCCTGTTACATCTCTGGAAATTCCAGGCCAATAGACGTTTTGCATAATATGCCACTTTGTATGTTTTATGCCCATATGACCTGCAAAGGGAATATCATGGGCTATGGCTAGAAGCACCTGATGGTAAGCTCTAGGCACTACCAACTGCTGTACTCTCTCACCTTCTAGCCCTCCCTCAGGGGTCCACTCTCTGTACAGTAATCCTTTGTTCCAGTATACAGATTCCCCCTTCCTTTGAGAATCAGGTGCCTCCCTAGCTACCTACCTCAGACCTTGCAATGTAGGGTCTGAGAGCTGAACCTGTCTCAAGTCTCTCCTCATAACCCTTCCCAGCTCCTCTTCTACAGGAAGTCTGGCATCCTCTGACAGCAGTGCCTCACTGTCAGCCTGGGTACTACTACTGGGTACTACTACTCACCTCTACCTTTGCAGTTACCCTGTCCAAGGCTACATCAGAACCCACAAGCAACTGTGACTCACATTCAGTCTCACTGGTTCAGCATAGCTCACTCCCTGAAGTAACCACCTCAGCAGTCCTGGCTGCAAGTATGCAGTCTGTCTGGGTCTCCTCCAGGCTACCAGACCCACATGCTTGTCTCCTAGCCTCAATGCATGTAATTGCATAAGTGCATAGTACTGCCTCATCCAAATCCTTCCCTCTCAGGACATCTGCAAGATTGTCTCAAGACAACCCACTGTTGGCATTTTGTCTTTCCCACTTACTGGCTCCCTCACCTTTGGTTCCTCATCTTGCCTCCATGGACATCTGTATGCCACATGGCCCCACTGGTTGCATTCAAAACATTTAACCCTAGCTTCTAGACATGTACCTGGACTCGTAGCTTCCCCTGCTACTGGTGGATTCTGTTGGGGCAGTCTGTGCTGCCCACCATATTCCTTTAATCCCATGAACAGTACTGGGGGTCCCTTTCCTTTGCAGGGCTGCCCTGCTTGCTAGGTATAGGTCTCCCTTCTTCCCCAACTCCTCTGAAGTAGCACACTGTCTATCAGCTAACCAGATCCTCATGTCCTCAGGCAAAGTACTAAGGGCTTGTTCCCTTACCAAAAGGTCTGCCAGCCCTTCAAAAGTGGTGACCTGACATCCACTCACCCAGCTATGAAAATAAGTGCTCAGTTCAGCAACATATTCACATATATTTTCATCTGCCTTGCATCTATGCTCACAAAACTTTTTCCTATACATTTCAGGTGTTAGCTCAAAACATTCCGACAAGTGTCTTTTTACAGCAGTATAATCAAAACAGTCAGTGTCATGCATTTTTGCTAAAGAAGTTACAGCTTTACCATGGAGTAAGGGGGTCAGGAACTGTACCCAACACCCCTGGTCAACTTCATACTGTTTACATACCCACTCAAACATATGAATGAAGCTATCAAAATTATCCCACTCTTTAAACTGTGGAAGAAATTTACTGACCTTTTTTGCTTCTGGGGTCTGTTTACTCCCTTCCCCATTACCTCCATGACTCTGGCAAAGAGTCAGCATTTCCCTCTCCTGCCTCCTCTGCCGTTCATTTTCCTCAGCTTGTAGACTTCTCATTGTCTCGGGTGCTTCTAGTTCCATACGCCTGGCCTCCAACTCTAGTCTCTTTAGCTCAAGCTGAATTTTTAAGTCCACTGCAGAAAGGTTGAGCTGTCCATTCTCCGAGGATATTGTATCTCCACTGACAGTCTGATTGTCCTCCAGGCTGCTGTTTTTTGATGCAGTTGTAACCAAGGCTGCAATCAGGTCTGCCTTAATCAGGTTTCCATGCACCAGTCTCCTAGCCTGGCAGATCTCCACCAGCTGGCTCCTTGTCAGCTTTCCATACTCTTCTGCTGACATGCTGCCTGCTCACCCTGATTAACACTAAGCTAACAAAAGAAATAAAACAATTGTGATCTGAACTCTGAGTATACACTGCGTGGCTGTTTTAGAGTACAAAACACGTTTAGAGATCACTGTACATAAGCTACAGGAATTCACTCTACCCACACCACTACAAGCCAATTAGTATGTG